>NC_092815.1:228672905-228988238 GCF_023375885.2 Dermacentor andersoni | reverse complement strand
CCGTTTTCTGTAACGGGGGATTTTTTTGGCGGTATTATAACTTTTTTTAAAACAATTTGTGCTGTACATATCACATATGTGGAGCTTATCCAAGCTTCCATGGAAATAAGAACGAATTATCATCACTGACAAGGAGTACGATTCACATTTGTTCTTTCATGTCTCCATGCCACCTCTGTACTATATATAGCTCTAGCAGTTTCGGAAGTTGGTTGCACTTTCACTTTGCGCCATTTTTGCAGGCGCGCTTGGGGGTGTTTTGCCTCGTGAAATGGATCACGTGAAATACACCCAAAATTTATAAAGGAATTGTTACGACAACCAGAGCGTCGAGACTCGTTGACGAAAGAGGAGTCCCGACGTTATCGGACAAGGTGGAGAAGTAAAGGAATAGTCCTGACAGAAACCCCTCCGGCTAGTTGTCCGATTTTGCTTCTTCATAACTAGTGCTGCTGTGACTCAGCGCGCAAGTTGAGCCTGTTATGAGCCAGCTGAACATGAATAAATTCAAGCTTGGAAACAGAATGGCTACTGTGACTAAAAGCGTAGTCCTTACTCTGCGGACTGGTCCAAAAAGATATGATAAATGTGACTTCTTCTACACGCTGCCCGATTACGTTCGCAATATCGGTACAATGGAGGTCTGCGAGGTCAGTGATTGCACCAACCCTAGAACGAAGTACACGATGAGAAAATAAAGACAGAGAACGCATGACCATACCAAGATGCAACAGAGGACGTTTTTATATAATTTTATTCAATACCCGGTAGTTCAAGCTGTTTTCCACCCAGTGGTTGGAGTTCACGGAAGCATCTCCTCTCTTTTTTTTTAAGTTTTTCTTGCCGTATTTTTCCACACTTTAAAGTTAGTCGCACAAGAAAACGCTTGTTAACATAGATAAATTGTTGCTTTTATTCTAATATTGAATAAAAGAAACACTCACTTATCTGTGGAGTGTTTTTTAACAGTTTTTTTACCAAGACACAATAAAACTTATTGTCAGGTCGTAGGACGGTGCAGAATGCAGTGCGAAACTGTGAATCACGAAGTCTTCTACCGGGCGAACCTGTGCGCACAAAAAACAAGTGACGCCCAACGCACAACGGCGAGCGCAGCCGGCCATCTTTGAAATCGTATGTCAAGCTCGTCGCCTTTCATCCACGACTGGTCCAAGGTTCCAGGGTGATTGATGGTGGTCGCGTGCCTTCCATAAAGTACTACACAATTCGTGTCGTGTATACGCAAAGTTCGTCGAGACTATGCACAACGGATAGAATCATTGGTAACATTGGAGTAAGTTCCAAATAAAGCAGGCGCGGCTTGCGCTGTGGGCTAACGTTAAGTTGCTAAGTGGTGAAATGTAGGCACTGGAAAAACGATAAATAAGTACACGTGCCAGCGCAACCTAATAAAATATTCATCGTTCTGATGGCACAAATACGAAAGCAAAAACTAAAGTACACATAGCAATGAAAAATACAAAAAATACGCAGATTTCTCGCCCTGTGGGAATCGACGTAAGCGAAGCTTTCTGTGCTCTTTGCATTGATTGCGGATAATTAGTGGTGATGTTGATGGCGACGTTTAATTTCTCCAACGTTTTGTCCAACACAAGAGTGGTGAGTTGATCTTAAACGTTACCTTGAGCAGCAGTGGCAGCAGCAGCGGCAGCGGCGGCAGCAGCAGTGGACGAAGCAGGTCTGCCATTCAATACAACCAATACAATGTCTATTACATGCTGAAAAGTAGCGGGCGTTGAGCAAAAACCAAATAGCATGACCGTGAAGAGGCTGTCTGGCATGATAAAGGCGATATTTTCTTTGGGCATCTCGTCGACTTCGATTTGCCAGTGGCACGTCTTCAGGTACATCGACGAAATATATTTTGCTTTGCTGAGTGCATCCAACGCATCGTCTATACGTAAGAGGGGGTATACCTCCTCATTGGTGGTTTTGTTCACGCAATGCTGTCTTCACCAAGGCTACAGGAGACACCCGCAGTATCTTCGACGGCTAGATGATGTTGTCGTCCAGCATTTCGTCGAGTGTTATAGATTCACGTTCGCGCGTTGAAACTGGGTAATGGCTGTCGTGGGGGGAGTCGACCGCATTTTTCAGTTATCATGAGATGCTTAGCAACTGGTGTTTGTTGAAACCTTGATTACGGCGAGAAGCAGTGCTTTTATTGTTGGAGGAGGCCACTGTGGTGTGCTTGCTTATTCCTGGGAAGACTCAGATTAATATCGAAGGCTGGTTCACACGTACTAGCGGTGTAGGTCCGACTGAAACCGAGAAGAACCTATCGCTGACTACTGTAACTTCTTCCAAGGGTGCAGTTTTGGTGCCCTTGTTGAGCTGTTTAAAATTTTGACTGAAAGCTTTCAGCATTACTGTCGCTTTTACTCCCTGCGGTCGAGCGATTCTATCTTGCGACGCAAATTTCACGCTGGACCAGTATATGTTGGTCATTTTCGACGACGCCTTCTACATCTGCGCCTGTTTCGGTTCCGACATAAGTAATGATACTGGAGCGAGGCGGGAGGCTATCTTCACCTTCGAGCACACTCAAGACTTGGTGACTCAGGAACTCTCCGGTGGTGGTTTTCGGATATGGTTATCGACTTGGACGATAACCGTGCTGTCTTGGCTTTCTTCAATTCGGCGGCGAATGATCCCCTTATGATGAAATAGTCGGCTGCTGTGTCCACTAGAGCGGTGATTTTATGGCCTTGGGGAAGCACGTCGAGGTCGGTGCTTCTTCGCTTTGCGTTGCGGTTAGGCTGTAGCGTCGGATCACGGCTACATCGATTTATCTTACTGGTGTTAAGTCGAGCCTTGAGGTCTCCTTTGTAGGCGGATCCTTGGTTTCGAGGCTTCGTCGATATAGCGGCGTGTAGTTGCGACGCCATCGAGATCTTGAAGCGCCATCGTCGGCGGCGGAGGATCCTGGGCATTTCGACGTACAGCAACCGCACCTCCTTCGGTTCCTGCTTTTAGTTTTCTGAATCAGGGCTAAGGGTTGGGCCAGTGTACGGTCGGCGCCGCAGCGACAGGTAGTGACTTCGTGACGGCGAACAGGGCGACCGTCGAGGGTTGTAGTGAATGGTAGCCTTCGATATCCCGAGGTCATTCACCTTGCTGTGGGCGCGGCGCGTTGACGGCGAAACCTCGCAGTCCCATCTCCCGGTAATGGCATCGGCGTTGCATGTGGCTGGCTTCTCTACAGTGATAGCAGAGCAGGCGGTGGTGCGGAGTGCGCCATGCGTCTGTGTTTCTAGGGATGCTGGTATGGGCGACGGGCGGGCGTGGTGGCGGCGGCGGACGACAGACTTGGAGTGTTGAGGGGTGCGAACGCGGAGGCGGACACTGGCGGCGGGCGACGTAGGTCGCCGCTTCCGGCTTTGGTTGCGGCGATTCCGGCTGCACCTCAGGGCATCCAAATTGTCGTTGAAATTCTTTGACGATGTCAGTGATTGAGGCCACCCGAGGCTGCGACATTGCAAAGAGCTTCTGCAGTTCCTCGCAAACGACCGATCTGATGGTCTCTGGCAGGTCGTCGGTGCCGTGTGCTTGAACAACCCTGTAGTTTGCGGTTAGCGCTCGGCGGCGATATTGCTTTGTCCACACATCGAGTGTCCTAATAGTTGTGGCCTCGGAAACAAATTCTGCAACGGTCTTGGGCGTGTTGCGTATCAATCCGACGTCGTGCTCTTGCTTCACACCCCTTATCAAGAAGCGATGTTTTTTTCTCTTTTGACATGTTGGCGTGTCTGAACAGGCGAGTGATCTCCTCTTACGAAAATTGTGATGTTTCGGTTGCGTAGCCGCATTTGCGCTTATAACAGAACTTCGCCCTCGCTTTTCTCATGACGCTCGTTAAGGTGTCCAAAGAGGTGCTGCGAAATAGGTCCCATGTCGTCATGGCTGACTCTTGATCCTCAAACTATGTTCGAACGGCTGCCTCCAAGGAAAAGTAGGCGTGGCGCAGCTGCTCGCCGCAGTTACACTTGTTGAACGTAGCGACCTTGTCGTGAGTTTCCAGCCAGCTTTCCGGGTCTTCTAAAAACGATCCGCAGGAGATCGGTGGCTCCCTGGGCTGTTGCAGCACGATGGGAAACGTAGGAACTGCCATTGGGGTTGTTGACGGCCTTGATTTCTATTTTCTTCTCGGGAAGAGGGCCGTACTCGGGTAGCAGTTCTTGCAGCCTGCGGATAGCTGGCTGATCCTTGGCGACGTTGATGTTGTCTTCACTGTTCAGGGTTCGATAACGGCTTTGCAGATGCAGTACATGCACGTACATGCATCTCCACGAGATGTCAGGCGCTTGTGACGGCGAAGAACACAATTGTGAATCAGGAAACAAATCATTTGCTGGACGTACTTGTGCCCACAAAAGCAAGTGACACTCGCAGTACAATGACAGCGGCGACTGCAGTCGGCGATCTTCGAAATCCGATCAGTGGGGCAAGCGCGTCGGCTTCTATGCACGACTCGTCGAAGGTTCCAGCGTAATCGCTGGTGCGCCTTCTTGGAAGTAGTACTCAATTCGTGTCGTGCACGCACAATGCCCGGCGAGAACGTACACAACAGATAGAATGAACGATAACATTCGAGTAAGTTCCAAAGCATGCAGGCACGTCTTGCGCTGAGCGATAAACGTAAGTTGCTAGCAGGTGCAATGCATTCCCCGAAAAAAGCATGAATTAGAACATGTGTGAATATTGTGAACGTGATTCTGAGTGTTTTCAGCATTTAGCGGGTTTTAACAAATTTTGTGTGCTCGTATCGCGGGCATTAGAGTTTGTTGGAATGCTAACAAGTTTTTTTAAATTCTAGTTGGCAACTGTGCTAGGTACTCTTTCCCATAAAAGTATGCATTGCCCTCGAGTCCATGACAACAAGCATTTAGTATTTTAACGGCACATAGCCAAATATGGACTCAGAAGAAGTACACGAATACAGAATATATACAAAAATAACACATACACAGTGAGGTATTAGGAAATGTACCAACGCTGTTACCGAAGCTGTGAGAGAAGCATCGACTTTCTTCATGCAGATGAGCATTTAAGAGACGATATTCGTACTGGTCTAACTGCGAGTAGTATTCGTGCTTGCCACTTGAATAAATGCTTTCAGATAGCCGCCGGGCAAGTGGGTGTTACATTGGAAGGCAATCTCTGAGAAACCGTGAACACATTAATCGTCTTTTTTTCAAGTTTTCTATAATTCGTACAAGCTTTGGCGCGATTGAAAAAAATCGCAACACTACGGCAACTGCAGGTGCTGACTAGCAGGAAATGGGATCAATACTGATTTAGAAAAACTCTAATACAATCACGCCCAATAATAAAATAATATGTCCCACGGATACCGACCGTGGGACATTCCATTATTATTATTTTTCTTTAGTTGTTCAGTTTAATATATGATTTATTTATTTAGTTGACGTACCCTCAAAGTCTGTGTTATCAGTTCATTGCCAAATGACTCCTTCCATATGTTAGCCTTTAACCCTTTCGGCATTGGGTTCAATCTATGCAGTGTGGCCAGCGCCCCTCGTGGGTACGAGCCTTGTTCCGAGGCAACAACAAGAGCAACATATTTGCTCTGAACCGGAGCGATGCTCTTAGCGGCGGCCACTGTCAGACACACTGCAGCAGTGGGCAAAGAAGACGACGAAGGGCGCCAGTTGCCTCTTGGCATGCACGCAATGCGGCGCCCGCTGTCACGGGTGCCGGACCCCAGCGACGGGCCATGACGCGCACTGCAGTGTCCTCCGCCCAGCGCTGAGCGGACGCAGCTGACGGGAGCAGGCACCGACGATGGCGTCGCCTCCGCCGGCCGCCGGCACCTCGGCGGCCCCCGATGTGACGCCGCTCACTCGGCGTCCCGTCGTGGCCGAGGAGAGCGGCTACCACTACAGGTCAGCATGAGTTTCCGACCTTCCGTTGATGAGATCAGTCGGCTGTGTTCATAGCCCGACACGTCTAGTAAAACGAAACCACTTGGTGGATGCATCCATCCCCATCTCACTGTTACCGCGAAAAAAACGGGCCCCGGAAGAGAACAAAGACGTGTTTGCTTGATGCGAGTACTTGTGGTCGCCGCCTCTTTGTTTTCATTGTCACGTGTAAGTTTGCGCTCTTCAGTGAGTGGCTTGCCGAGTAAGCTGAGCCCATCCGAGAGACTTTAACAGTGGCGGGCCAACACCAGTGCGTAATGTGTCCTCGCAAGGGCTTTAGGATGGTTTGCAGCGCAAGCCGATCCTGCCCGCTGGCCATCGCTAATAATGTTAGAGTAACGGCTCGCGTGCAGCACGTTGCTCCTTGAGGCCCGAGTTTCACCGAGCGCACGTAGCGGTGGACTATCGCGTAGCTCGCGTGCAGAGAGGGAAACCACGAAGGAAATTCGCACGACTGATTGAAATTATAAAGACCAAAGTGCTTGTCGCCGCGTATACTAAGGTCTCTACGGTTGTGTGGGTTGTGCATTAGGAGTGATTAGTTGACTATGTGTACGCCACAGCTCTTGCACCGTTAGCCATACATCGCCATGTTTAGTACTTCTCTGTATATGTATTATTCTTCACAATGCTTCCTTCACCAGCCTAAAAGCTCTACATTAGTCTATAAGTCACAGGTGCATCACCTTCACTTACCGTGCTACCGTGTGAACTTGTGTAGGCATACAAACCGAACGTCTAAACTATTCAGTTTCAAATACCAAAATTGCAGGCAATTGGCTCAAGTTCAAAACTGAAGCAATAAGTCTCAGTTCAATGAATGTATGTTTGCGTGCCGCCAGGTTCGCGGTATCAAGGCGTGTTTCAGAGCTCTTACATTTATTTCTAGTTTATTTCTGTGTTCATGAAAGTGTCTTTGTTAACTGTACTCCCGCTGGCGAAATAGATGCTCGACAAAATTAGCCCGAAAGTGCACCGTAGTCTCAGTCAAGTTAATGATGATAATGAATAGTTGGGTCTGCCAAAATACAAGCGCATCACATGTAAACATCAACGGGTTGCAGGATATGGCTGCTTGACGGTGGCCAAACGCGCCGGCAACATTTTACATTGCAAAAGAAATTAGAATGCTCCTGCCTATATACTAAGTAATCAGTGCAAGCTAATTTAATAAGCATCTAACGCACATACCTACAAACATACGAAGTTACTACGAAATTATTTCAGCAGATATGGCCACATCCACCATGGTCGCCGCGGGTATGTTCCAGGCGATGAAAGCGACGCTGAGGTAGCGCGCGAGTAGAAAAACAGTGACGACAACGACGTCGCGTTGACTGCGCTGATAAAGTGCTTTTACACGTCCTCGACACCGGCTTTCCCGCCTCCTTCTAGACTTTGACACTGGTGGAGGTGCTGGTTAGGATTGCCTCACGATCGGCACGCCTTCGCGGAGCCATACATCGAACACGGAATCACCTGCGTTCGTCGAAGCTCCTGTTCACCGGTACAGTAGCCGCCTGCTAGGCCTGACACCCGAGTTCAACCCTTTTCAGGACCCTGCAGGAACGCGTCTACCTACTTCAGCCATGGCTACTGCGACTCCATCGCAAGTGACCTCACAGAATCCTAAGATCTCAGAAAATTTCCATGGTGACGCTTTTGAAGATGCCCAAGATTGGCTAGAGCAATTTGAGCGTGTCGCCAGTTATAATGACTGGGGCTCCCAGAAAAAGCTGGCTAAGGTCTAATTTGCGCTTCAAGACAGTGCGCGGACGTGGTTTGTGAACCGGGAGGGAAGTTTGACCACATGGGATGCCTTCCGCACCCAGCTGCTTGACACATTCACTAGTAGCGACAGAAGAGACAACGCACAGCGCCTGCTCGAATCCCGTATTCAAAAACCAAATGAGAGCGTTGCCATGTTTGCAGAAGATAGGACCCGCCTTTTCCGCAGCGCAGACCCTGAGATGGCCGAAGAAAAGAATTTACGTTATCTCTTGCGCGGAGTCAAGGAGGAACTGTTTGCCGGACTCGTGAGGAACCCACCTACGACAGAGGCCGAATTCACCAAGGAGGCTACCGCTATAGAACGGGCACTACAGCAACGCGGTACCGCCAATATGATTGCAAGAACTCACCGGTGAATGCTTCAATTCTATCTGAGAGCTGCGGCACGTCTCTGCGTGAAGTCATCCGAGAGATTGTGCGAGAGGAGATCCGGCAGCTCGGGATTTCTCCTATGGCACCAACAGTGGCTTCTGTCGCTGATATCGTTCGGGAGGAAGTTCGACAGGCCTTTTTGTCGCCCGACCGGCAGACGGTGCCGCGACGATTAACCTACGGGGAAACTGTCTGTCGTCCACCTCCCGCCACTTCGATGCTGCTGACACCGTCAAGCACTACGACGCAGCCATCACCACCACCCCCGACGCCCTATTTTCGACAGTCACAGCCGCCGCCAACTATGCCGAATCGCCGCCAGCCGATCGCTGCGCCTCGTTTCTACGGTGAATCCCCTGCCGGCTACCCGCTTCGAAAGACCGATTTGTGGCGCACCGCTGACCGCCGGCCGCTATGCTTTCATTGCGGCGAAGCAGGACATGTTTACCGCGCGTGCCACTACCGCGCAGCTGGGTATCCAAGGTGTCCCAACTGCAATTACCCTCTGTTTGATGCTGCACGTACCTGCGACGAAAATACTACAAACTTTCGGCAGGAAGGTTCAGCGACGCCTCGATCGCGTTCCCCTTCTCCGGCTCGTTACACCGCACCGACCCGTCGCGATCTTCCTGACGCCGCTATGGGCAGGTCCCCTAGCCCGCGCCGGGGAAACTAGAGGCAGCGACCTCCGGGGGTGAGGTTGCAAACCGTCTAACTTTGCAAGAGCCCCCATCAGCGACGACCGACGACTCCAACCGCACCCCCTTTAACCGACGCCGTCAGCGCCGATCTTGTCGTTTGCATTGATGGCCACCAAGTGGCCGCCCTCGTCGATACTGGCTCCCATTTTTCGATAATAAGTTAAAAGCTGGCCGGCAGGCTGAGAAAAGTGAAGACGCCGTCGACTGGGCCCAACATCAGAACTGCCGGCGGCCAGTTGATGACGCCTATTGGAAAATGCACAGCCAGAATAGTAGTCGCCGGTGCGACCTTCGTCGCCACCCTCGTCATTCTCTTTGAGTGCTGCAAGGAACTTATATTGGGGATGGATTTCTTGAGAGAGTAGAGTGCAGTGATTAATGTTCGTGACCTCGTCGTCACATTTTCTACGAGCTCAGATGACGTCGACCCCGCGGAACACCAGCGACCCCGCTTACGTATCGCCGAAGGCGACGTCACGCTTCCGCCGCAAAGCTGTTCGCTCGTACCTGTTTATCTGCGACAACTTGAACACCGGGACTGGCGTCGCTGAACACATTGACGCACTGGTACTGAGTGTAGGCGTTTCCATCGCCAGGGCCTTAATTAATGTACACGACGGACGTGCTGAACTCCTACTGACGAATTTTACCAGGGAACGTCGACACATTGTGAAGGGCATGGCTGTTGCTTACTTCGACGAATTTACCTCAGTACAAGACTGCCTCTCAGTGGAGCACGCGACGTCCACCGTGGCTATGCCTGCCCCTGTGGCTGACATCAGTCCCACCTTATCGCCTGTCGAACGCAGCAGCCTTCCTGAGCTCATCGATGAGTTCAAGAGCTGCTTCTCATCAACGTCACGAGTCAGCCAGACGCCGCTCACTAAGCACCGTATTGTCACCGAAGCCGACGCCCGACAGACTTTATGAATTTCAGGTGCTCCTCTTCGGTTTGTGTTCTGCGCCAGCAACGTATCAACGACTAAGGGACACCGTACTCTCAGGCCTCAAATGGCAAACCTGTCTGGTGTTCCTCAACGACGTGATTGTTTTCTCCGTCAAATTCGAGGAACACTTACGGAGACTAAAGACGGTCTTTGAACCAATACGCCCAGCTGGTCTACCTTTAAAGCCTGAAAAGTGCCATTTTGGCTTGGAAGAACTTCAATTTCTCGGTCACGTTGTTAGTCGTGAAGGTGTCCGACCTGACCCTGATAAAATCTCTGCCATTGCTAATTTCCCAACGCCATCAGATAAAAAGGCCGTGCGACGTTTTCTGGGCCTTCGCGCCTACTACCGACGCTTTATTGCGGAATTTTCGCGCATCGCATGACCATTAACACATCTCACCAGAGAAGATGTCCCCTTCGTGTGGGGCGAAGACCAGCAACGGGCATTTCACGACCTACGGCAACGGCTGTAGACGCTTCCCGTGCCCGCAAACTTTGACGACGACGCTCCTACGATTCTTCATACCGACGCTAGTAATGTCGGCCTTGGCGCACTGCTTGTACAGCGGCAGCACGGCACCGAAGGAGTGATTGCTTACGCCAGCAGGACGCTGTCAAGGACGGAGGCAAACTACTCCACGACAGAAAAAGAATGTCTCGCACTGGTGTGAGCCGTCCTGAAATTTCGGCCATATTTGAATGGTCGGTGTTTCACCGTTGTCAGTGATCATCATGTACTTTGCTGGCTGACTAATTTAAAAGATCCAGCTGGTCGGCTTGCGCGCTAGAATCTTCGGCTCCAAGAGTTCGACTTCACGGTTGTCTACAAATCAGGGAAACGACACACCAACGCCGACTGCCTTTCTCGGTCTCCTGTATAGACTGCAGTGCACGACGATGATGACGCGGCTTTTCTAGGCGTGGTAGATACTGTCGCCGTTTCACGCCACCAACGCCAGGACACAGAACTGGTTCCTCTTTTCGATTACTTGGAGGGAAAAACAAGCAGCGTGCCGAGGTTATTCGTGAGAGGGCTGCCTTCGTTTTGCTTGCGCCACGACGTTCTCTGTAAAAGAACTTTTCACCTAGTGGCAGCAGCTACTTACTCGCCATTCCCGCATCTCTTCGCGACCAAGTCCTACATGCCTGTCACAACGAGCCGACCGCTGGTCACTTGGACTACACTCGGACATTGGCAAGAATTAGGCTAAAGTACTATTGGCCGGGACTTGCGTCGATCGTGAAACGTTACATACAGACATGCCTGGATTGCCAGCGCCGCAAAGCCCTACCCGACAAGCCGGCTGGACTGCTGCATCCTGTCCAGATACCGCAAGCGCCGTTCGAACAAATTGGCATGGACCTTTTAGGTCCGTTTCCACTGTCTACTGCGGGAAATAGATGGATAATCGTCGTCACAGATTACCTTACTCGGTACGCCGAAACAGGTGCTATCCAACGTGGAACAGCAGCCGAAGCAGCGCGATTTTTCATCGAAGTCGTCGTTCTAAAGCATGGCGCTCCCGCAGTGGTGATAACAGACAGAGGATCTGCGTTCACGGCTGCGCTTCTGGACACCGTTTTGCGACCGAAAGGCCACGGCTTATTATCCCCAAACCAATGGTCTAACAGAACGTTTGAATAAGACTCTGGCAGGCATGATGAGTATGTACATCCAAGTCGACCACAAGAACTGGGACGAGATTTTACCATACGTTACAATTGCATCTAATACGGCGCGCCAAGAGACAACAGGCGTGACGCCTTTCAACCTCGTTTACGGCCGGGAAGTGACAACAATGTTGGACGCAATGCTGCCACACGAGAGCGGTGACGACGAGACTGGGGCCGAGGAGTTTACGCAACGCGCAGAGGAAGCCAGGCAGCTTGCGCGTTTCCGAATTCAAGAACAACAGGAATACGGCGCCCGACGCTACAACAATCGGCACAGACCCGTCACATACAACGTCTGTGAAAAGGTGTGGGTCTGGACTCCGATTCGTCGTCGGGGGCTGTCTGAGAAGCTCCTGCGAAGATACTTCGGCCCGTATACAGTTCTGAGCCGCATCAGCGATGTGAATTATGAAGTTGTCCCCCACAGCCATAACTGCTCCAAACGCCGGCGGCATCTGCCCGAGGTTGTGCACGTGCTTCGTATGAAGCCATACTTTTCCTCATGACCTCAACTTTGCACCATCTGTGCACAGCCTTCGGACGTTGGTGCATCGGGACGATGCCACCTTTTCAGAGGAGGGGCAAATGCCACATCCGCCATGGTCGCCGCGGGTATGTACCAGGCGATGAAAACCACGCTGAGGTAGCGCGCGAGTAGAAAAACAGAGACGACAACGACGTCGCGTTGACTGCGCTGATAAAGTGCTTTTACACGTCCTCGACACCAGCTTTCCCGTCTCCTACTAGGCTTTGACAATATCGCAATCGATGTAGGCGGGAACATGGGAGCGTGTGCTTCACGTACCGTAAGCGGATTTTAAGAACCAACTGCCGAAAGTTCCTCGCAAGCGCACTGTTCTAGAAGCGGCAAACAAATCGCTGCACAAAAAGCGTCGTCTGGCGTCGTGTGGTCTCCGTGTCGTCTGCTATGACAACGAGCCGTAAAAAGAATACCAATCAGTAATACTTACACTTTTAGATGATATTTATTATGCGCGCTTTAGGGACGCACCGAACGCCGCAAATCAATCAAACTTCTGCAATTACCAAGCTATATAAAAGCAAAAAAAAAATATTAAAAAAATTGCGAAGTTTTCACTAGTGGTGCAAGGCTGAGTAGCAGCGGAGCTAGTACCGACTTTCGCTACGTGTTGCTAGGTTTTGCTAAGTTTTGCAATGTTATGCATGACTTGGCTACTCGGGATCCTGGGCGACGGTGTTTGTCGGCGGCGGCTTCAGCGCGATTGGCAGGATCGGCTCTCCTTCGTCGATCGTAGTCCCGCCGAGTCGCGCGCCGAGCTTCCTTGTAGGCGGCTTCTTCCTCGGGAGTCTCGCCTTTTTCCGGTCGCTCCGTGGTAGCTGTGCAAGCGCGTTCACTAGATTCGCTGAGAGAGGAGTCTGTCGGCGCGCCGGCTGCCCAGAACTTTCCAGCACATCAGTGGCGTCGTGGCTCAGCGAGCACTCGCCCCTCCTCGGCCGGGGAGCGGAAAGCGCACGCATGGCGTGGCGAGACTGCACCGCACACGTGTGTGATGCGAGGTGGTTGCTTATGCATCGACACGTTTACAGAGATCGATGACATCTTCGATGTAGCTGGTAAAGGTCTCACCAGGCTGCTGAGAGCGCGACTGCAGGCGCTGTTCGGCACGAAGCTTTTGAACAGTTGGCCGGCCGAAGACCTGGCTGAACTTTGTTTTGAACACCGTCCAGCTTGGGACTTCGTTTTCGTGGTTTCGAAACCACAAGTGGGCAATTCCGGTGAGGTAAAAAGGGACGGTGGTCAGTTTCGTGATGTCATCCCACTTGTTGTTCAGACTGACGCGTTCGTATGATGAGAGCCAGTCATCAACGTCGTGGTCGTCAGTGCCGCTGAAGATGGGAGGGTCCCGCTGACGGATTGTGCCGGGGCATACGGAGGACTGGGGAGCAGGTGGTGGTAAGCTCGTGGCGCTTGCGGTGGTCATGATGGCAGGGAGAGTCTGGCTGCGCACTGTAGGTGGAAAAAGCACGAGATGTCGCTACCAGCTTTGCCTCTAGTGTTGATGTAAACAAAACTGCTAGAATGACAAGCACGCACATCGCACCTCATTAACTCGAGCAGGCTAGGTGACGCCACCATCCCGTCTCAGAGGGGATGGCGATAGATGCCGTTCACGGATCCGGTGACGCGGCCATGCTTATGCGGCAGAAGGTGGTAGCCCTTCGCGCTGCCTTGTTTTCCTAGCGGACCTGTCTGGCCGGTGCACGGCGCTCACACTGGCGTCTGCACTGCGCCGCTTAGGATGCGCGATCGCACGCCAAGGCACGCGCTCCCGTCCTTACGCTAATCAATGTACACAGTGCAGTACAGTGAGTATAATATTTAGGCTATACACAAATCCAAAACATTCATGCTACGTGTGGAATATAAAAATATGAGATACGGGTACCATATCTTGGTGAAATCTTCTCATTAAAACCTCAGTTAAATGACGTTGATGGCGTCAACTGCTATACTCAGTTCCTGCCTGTAAGCGTGTTTAGTAACACTATGTCTTGTACCAACTAGCCCTTTAGAAGTATTTTCTTGCTTCAACGATATAGGAAACAGCCGGTCCCTGGACGCCGATTGTATCCAGATGCGCCCCATAAAGTATGTGCTTGATATTATATGCCCTGTTCTTACCCGTATTTATAACTTAATATTATCTACAGGCATATTTCCTAAACAAATGCAGACTTCACGCGTTGTTCCAGTCTTCATGCACGGTGATAAGGGGGCACTAAACAACTATCGACCTATTTTCATAATTCCAGTGTTATCGAAAGGTACTGAGAAATTAATGCATATCAGATTGCTATCATTTTTTAATCACCACAATTTGTTTCAAGATTTTCAACATGGGTTTAGGAAGCATCGCTCTACCGAAACCTCCCTCTTAACTCAAAAAGAAATAACGATAGGTCCATTCAGTCGTAATCAAATGCTTTAGGCATATACGTCGATTTTTCTGAGGCATTTGACTTATTTGATCATACCATCCATCTTCGCAAATTAGAAAACTATGGTGTGCGTGGAACAGCGCATGCGCTTTTAGAATCCTATCTTTCAAACGGGACACAATTCGTAGATTCAAAGAATGAAACATCTGCAAGGAAGCCGGTCGTTGTTTATGTGCCACAGGGGAGCATTCTAGGACCACTCCTATTTTGGATTTACATAAATGACACTGTACACTGCACAGACAACGCAACATTCGTTTTGTATGCTGAAGGCACGACAGTTTTTTTTACAGGGAATTGGGAAACAGAGATAGAAGCGATGGCTAACAAAACGCTTTCTGACCTAGATGTCTGGGCCTCGGTGAATCCATTAAAAATAAGCGCTTCAAAAACACAAGTTCTTTTGTACATGCCTAAAGGAAAAACGCTGACAAAGAAGTTGAATTTACGTCTGGGCTCTGAGCAGTTAGAGTTGGTGAAATCTGTTAAAGGCCTTGGAGTACATTTTTGAAAGCACGTTGCATGGAATGTATATGTTGAAAACCTACATGGCCATTGGTGTCCTTACACGTACACGATGTATTCTTCCTACAATGGTGAAGATTATGATCTACAATGCATTAGTGTCCTCTCTGTAGCAGTACTGCAGCATAGCGTGGTGTACTACTGGTGTAACAAATTTGCGCAAGCTGTATTTGTTGCTGAAAAGAGCCATACGACATATTGCTGCTGTACGTTATGCTTCTTCTGCAAAACTTCTTTTTACAAAGTACGAAATTCTTCCAGTGTTCTGGACTGATAGACTGATTATAGAATTATATACTGATGTTGTGTTATAAAGCTTTTGTAAAGTATGGTACCGATATCATAATTAATCTTGCTAAGTTAAAAGCAAACACAAGTGTTCGTCCAACCAGGCACAAAGAAATGTGGACTGTACCCACCCATAGAACTACTTATGATGAACAATCTTTGTCGTACAAGCTACCTTCCCTTCTAAACTTATTAAACCATGAATATTTCTATCCTTCGCCTAATCAAAATTCTCTGATTAAGCACTTCGCCCAGTCCATTTATATTCAGGAATAGTACATGCTTTCGAATACTTTTGTCCCTCTTCTTGTCGATCGCTGCTTCTCATGTTCATGCTCTTTCAAGCCTATGCAAACGGGTTGTATTGTTTCGCGCTTTGTTGCAAAATTTTGTGTTACTCGATGTTGTGTAATATTCGTCGATTTATTTGAACTCATTGTGCATGACTGACCGTCATCCTGCTGTTTTGCCAACTGTAACGGGTTCGGAACTTTGTCACGATGCTCAAGCTTTTAGTCCCGTATTCCTCCTATCGAAAGTAAATAAAGTTGATTGATGGATTGATTGATTGATTGATTGATTGATTGATTGATTGATATCTAGAACTTACTCGCAACGCATGGGTCGCGAATAGGAAAGCACATACAGTGTAAATACTCTGTTTATATTTCCTTCAAACAGTAGATCTCCAAATAACTTTGCTTCAGGGATCTCTGTTTTCAAAGCGAA
Source organism: Dermacentor andersoni (assembly GCF_023375885.2). Lineage (NCBI taxonomy): Eukaryota > Metazoa > Arthropoda > Arachnida > Ixodida > Ixodidae > Dermacentor > Dermacentor andersoni. Next base: position 228,972,260 of record NC_092815.1, on the reverse strand, counting down.
AGTCAATAAAATAACGGAGGTGTATAAAATATTCCAGTTCACCGCAAACTGCTCGGTGACCGGGTGGTATATTCCTCACAGGTGCAGTCTTGCGAAAGTACGGCCAATTGGTGCAGCGGCTCGCAGCTGTCGCGCAATGGGAACTTCGTCGATTTCCGCGCTATCGTGGAAATTGTGAATTTCCCTATCTAGTAGGTGATCGAGTCCATTCACCATGTAATGGCGTAGCGCGTAAGCTGAACACAACTATACAAGGGCAACACATTTAAAGAGAACAAAGAAAGGTGCGCCTGTCTGCTTCCAATCGATACTTGCAAGTGGCGTGTGAAGTTTTGACGACACACTGCAAAGGAGCGTAGAAAGGTGCGAGCGATAGGAAAAAATAACATGCGCCCAGAATTCGTGCATTCTTTTTAACGGTGGACTACCCTGTGCACATCTGCGAAATGATTCGCCGGCCGCTGCTTTGCTACTGTGATGACTATTTCTGCTCAGCCTTTTCTCCTGCGAAAATATGTTCTTACACTCTAAGAACAGTTTACACCCTTTGGCTTGCCCCTTCTGCCACACAAAAATAATCGTCATCTGCCTTGATGCGTTTCCTTTCTTTATCGCTGCGAGCCCGGAACTTTCCAGTAACGAACGGCACGCGCGTTATCAGCATAGAACAGTTTACACCCTTTGGAGTGCCCCTTCTGATAACGCGCGTGCCGTTCGTCACTGGAAAGTTCCGGGCTTGCAGCGATAAAGAAAGGAAACGCATCAAGGCAGATGACGATTATTTTTGTGTGGCAGAAGGGGCAAGCCAAAGGGTGTAAACTGTTCTTAGAGTGTAGGTGACGTGCTTAGTTGTTGCCTATGAACACTGGGCAAATAAAATATTTATATGTGCTGAATGTTACAACTTCTCTGTTGTCTTTTCTTGTTTAACTTTCTATAATCCTCAGGAAACGCACTAAGAAACCCGTTGCCTTCATAGAGCGGTCGACATACGAAGAAGCGAACAACAGCAAATATATGAGCTCAAGTATATTCCCTATATTGCGAGTACGTCTATTCAATAACACTAGTATTCACTCGTGTTCTTGTTTTCGCTTTCGGAGATGTCCTTCCACGCCTCAATGAGATGAGGCATATATACGTCATGCCATATCCGTATGACAGCCTCTCCTTATCGGGGACATGCATTTGACGGCTTGTATTTACGACTAAACTGAGCTCAGAACATTCGTTAGTGTTTGTCTGGCTTGCGCCGATGTTTCTATTTGCACGTTGAGATAATCTTAAATTTATCTTGGCAACCTAACGCGGCCGATTTAGTCGCGGTGACATAGGCTTTTCAGCACGCACGCACGCACGCACGCACGCACGCACGCACACACACACACACACACACACACGCACACACACACACACACGCACACACACACGCGCGCGCGCGCGCACGCACGCACAGCTCAGCTCAGATCAGCTCAGCTCAGCTCAGCGCAGCTCAGCACAGCAAAGCACAGCACATATTCACGCACGTGCGTGCATACCTGCTATGTCGCTGTATCGCTTAGCCATTGCCGCCTTTCTATTGAAATACACGGTGGTAGCTCTGAAATGCACAAATGGCTACGATTCGTGCAGATGGGACATCGCCATGGGCGACACTCCATCTGACCTCGACTGGGGCGAAGAGATCGTCAAGGAGAACAAGAAGCTGTCCTTCGAGAAAGACGTGCGAGTCCAGGAGTTCGACAAGCGCCAGGCCTCGGACGTGGTGGTGCACATGGCACGGCGCGCCGACACCAAGGAGCAGGCCGTGCTGCCGGAGCGACCGCACGAGGAGACGCTCAAGAGGAAAAAGCGCAAGAAGAAAAAGAAGAAGAAGCGTCGCCGACGGCGGGCGAAATACCGCTTCGAGCTCGGCAAGCCGATCAAGCGCGACGATGACGATGACGATGACGCGGGAGAGAGCAGCAGCAAGAAAAAGAAGAAGAAGAAGAAAAAGAAAAAGAAGAAGAAAAGGAAGAAGAGCAAGAAGAGCAAGAGCAAGAAAGGCAAGAAGAAAAAGAAAAAGAAGAGTAAGAAAAAGAAGAAAAAGAAGGGAAGTAAGGGCAAGAAGAAGAAGAGCAAGGGAAAGAAGAAAAGCAAGGAAGCTACGCCTCCGGCAAGCCCTCCTCCACCGGCACCACCACCGCCGCCAGCGCCCTCTTCGCCACCTGCAGCGCCACCACCGCCACCGGCAGAGAGCATACCACCACTGCCGCCGATGGGATACCCTGACGGCATGATCGTGGTCACGCACGAGCGCTCCTCCTCGTCATCCCTCGACGGACCCATCACGGAGCGGATCCGCATGGTCGGCTCTCCGGAGACGTTCAACAGGTTGTCTTCGCTGGAGCCGCCGAACTTGCAACAGGTCATGACTGTCGGAGAAGGAGCGCAGCCACCGGGACCTTTCGGCCCAGGTTCCTCAGGGGGCACGCCGACGGAGCAGTTCAACGTGCAGGCTATTCCGTCAGCGACGGGCGTTGTCGAGACGATGGAGCCAGGGATGACCGAACAAGTAATCCAGGCTCCTGGTGGACCACAAATCAAAATACGCACGAAAACCGAGATAGAGATGATCCAACCCGAAGAAGAACCACCGCCCCCACCTCGTCATGGCATCGAGGCCATCACGAGACAGCAAATCGAGGAGATCCCATCGCCAGACGGTGGAGAACCGCGTTACTCGACCTCGCAAGAAAATATCATCCGTCGCATTGAGCTTCCAGGTGTCCGCCCAGGCCGGCGCCGCTCCCGCCGGTTCTACGGTGCAAACACGCGCGGCATTGACATCAGCCCCGAAGCACGCGTAATACGCACCACGTCCCGCAAGGTGACCGGTGCGGATGGTACGCCACGTATCGACACAAAAGTGGCGATCAGTCCACCGCGGGATGGTTACGGGGCAGTTGCCATGCAAAGGGCGCCCGAGCTGGAAGCTGCGGGAAGCAGCTCTGGCTCGGACGTGCAGAGAGAGGCTGAAATTCTGAACCAGCTCAGCATGATGGTGAATAGTCGGACGGACCGTGAGCTGAAGCGGCTCAAGCGTCGACGGCGCCACCGGGCTCGCCGCGGAAGGCGGCGCCGCCGGCGGGCCGCCAGGCAGAGCCGGCGTGCCCTCAAGGACTGGGAGAGCACCGGGGACATACCGTTCGAGCGTCTGCAGGAGCAGGTGTCGCCGGCCGCGCTCACCATGGTGCACAGCCAGCTATTCAATCCTGCCATGCAGCCCCGCAATGCGGGTCCGGCTGCGAGCGTAGCGAACGCGCTGGAGCAGTGCTGCAAAATGCTCGAGAACGTGGCGGACGAGTTCCGAATGATGCCACAGCCGGCGCTGGCAACCTCGCGCAGCGCCTCGCCTCGAGCTTCGAGGAGACGGTCCCGTCGGAAGGGGCACGGACAACGGCAGGGTTCGTGCGTCAGCACTATATGCTCGTGGCTCGGCTTGAACGAGGGTGACGCTGAGCCGAAGAAGAAGCGCAGCGGGCGACGCAAGCGGCGGCGGCGGCGGCGAGCGAGTTCCTCGACGACCGGACGGCGTAGTTCCTCGACTCGGGGACGATCGTCCACGACGCGACGCTCCTCATCGGGCTCCACATCCGGCAGCTCTTCCTGGACCTCGGGGTCGTGGGGAAGCACGACGCGTGGCAGCGCATCGACGAGGAGACGAAGGAGCCGCTCGTCCGGCACGAGTCGGGGCTCGAAGGAGTTCGAGTTCATCACGCACATCACGACGGTGGACCCGAGGAAGCTGCGCGCAGGCAAAGTGTACAGGATGAAAGGCGCCGACGACGGATCGTCCAGCGACACGGTTACTGCGAGGAATTCGGTATCTTGCTACCAGGTCACAGCTCAACAGCACCGTGTGGGCGACTGGGATGATGCGGATAGTCGCGAGGCTGCCCAGCGGCTTCGTGAAATGCTTGTCGAAAGAGGTGACGAAGGAGACTACGACGACGGCTTCAAGAGGCGGCACCGCCGGCGGAAGCACGGCCGACATAAGCGTCGCCACCGCAGGGACCGCAGCTGGCACTCGGACGGCACGTACCGCTGCTACTACCCCACCCACTACGTGCGATCGAGCCAGTCGTATGATCGAGTGCCGTACCGATTCTCGCGGTACACGGCCGGTTACGACGATTACTCGCAGCACCCGCTCTCGGAGAGGGTGCCTTCACAAGCCCGCCTTGCTTTTGGGGACGCAGGACTGTACCAACAGGCGGCCGCTCCTGTGGTGAGTACTCGAGTGATGCTGCAAGATCCTCCTAGAATGCTTTTCACCGGCAATTTGAGCGCATGTAATTTCAGCGGTGTTTCGCTCAATATAGCAGCTAGGAGCCGTCTTTAGAGACAATTGCTTTTTGAGGTATAAACATTTTCAATCAATTGCGAATTTTGCTTAGCGGATGATTTCGCAACGAGTTTCTTTTAGGCACAGGCCACAACCCTTTATCAAAGCTGTCATGTGCTTACAACTATTCCTGTTTTAATGAAACTCTGGAGCTCGGTAAGGTGTTTAAAATCGCGTTAATCTGGGACGCCACGAAATATGAAACTTCATAGACACTAGCAGTTGTATCAGTTGAGGCGCTGTTTGAGGTGAGCAGGAAAAACTGTGACGAGTTGAGGCGCTTATGAGAGTAACCATGGAAAATTCCGCATCTTTTAGCAACGCATTTTTCAAACTCTACATAACCTAAGGTGTTATTTTTTCTTGAGTTTCCTGTTATTATTGTGCTACTACCACCTAAATACTTTTTATTATAGCCAAATATTGTCCGCTCACTCTGTAATTCTATTGGTTACATTTTACTTTGTGAAAATTTCTTGTTCACTGACCTCTCGCGTTCTGAAGCATTCGGTTTGTCTTTTGCCCAATTTTTAACACTGCATTACTGTATGTTAGTGCATTTCTTGCATTATATTTTTTTGTATATATATTCACATATGTATTCGAATTATTGTATAACCTTTGAGTGTATACTCTTCCCCCCACCGGCCTGGCGCTCTTTGGCCACATTTGGTCCTTGCGCCACAAAACGCCACATTCATCATCATCATACTCTTCCCCCTTACACAATTCCTCTAGGGGTCTGTAAGGTATCTTTAAATAAATAAATAAATAAATATGCCAGAGTTTGCTTTTCATCTTGCTTATAGCAGGAATACGGACGCTGTTCGTTGTTGCGGAAAGTGGGATAATTTCTTTGATCTAGAGCATATCTGTACTTGGCTGCATGGCTGCAGAAATTGCGCCGAACATTTTATCGAAACGTTTCTCCCGACTGATTTGGCTTCAGAAAAGTCTGACAAAAAAAACTCCACTAAGCACTTCGTCATTGTTTTAAACAAACGCCGTAGTATATTTTTATTTTATTGTATTCCATTCATCTATCCTAAAAGGACCGAAAGCATTACGCAATGCTAGTGCAGCAACAAGTAATATAACGTGAAGCTAATTTAATATGAAAATATGCTAGGTGTTTCTATTTATACGGAACACTTGAAAAAGAAAAGAAACTCATATCTAGGTCTCCGTAGTATTTGCATGTGGGCTACTTGTTCTTATACAGGCTGCTTTGAAATCCATTTATAAAGCCATTCTAAATTTCTCGCTGATTCCCTTCGACTTATATTTGTGATGCTCTATATATGCTACCATATGTCTAAAATTTTGCTTAGCGATTTTTTTGCGGTATGACAAAACACTTTAGTGCATCCTAATCGGCCCCTTATGGCGTTAGGCAATCTTTAGAAAGGGAAGCACTGTTCCCGACAACGCAGTTACGTTAATTCATAGTGTGACCAATATAAAGGTGTTTACGTGTACTTCAGGTCGCAGCAATGCTCGAAAGTTGCTAATAGTATCGGACGCGTACGCTGTAGCCTGACTATTATGTAAAATTATGTAATGTGGAGCAGTTTCCTGAGTTCGGCCATTTAGGTTCAAGAGGCAGCTGTACACTCTAAGCGATCCATTTGCTTCTTGATAGGTTCTTGTCAACGAGTTCATCACATTCTCCAGAACTTCTATTCAGGACGCAGTGGATGCATCCAAAGTTATTGTGTGTCACATCGTGTTCCTACAACGCCTCTATGAATCTTGATTTTGTCGTCTATATCTGTTTAACCTTTGAAATTTGCTTCTAATCAGGTACGTGGCTGTTTTATGTCATAAAAAATAAAACGTTCACACGTGTTCATTCCAAAAACAGTCAAAAGTGTTAATGGCACTCGCTTTTCTGTATAAGCAAGTGCGGGATCTCATCACGCTAATTTGCTTCTTAAGATTTTTTTCAGACGATTACGGAAACTTGCAGTACAACATGCGTTCACTTGTGTAAGTTTCTCAGGCATTTCAGTGTGCGTGCTCAACGCTATCTCACTGTGCACGTTTATAGCTTTATTTCTTTAAATTTATATTAAGGAGATTTTAGGTGCCCGTATATAGTTGAGCTTGCATGTCATTGGCACTACCGGCGCCATACCAGCAGCGCCACTACGATGCCCATGAAAAAAAGAAAGAAACCTTTGGCTACTCTGTCATTCACAATGCGGGTCGGTTCAGTTTGTCACGCAGAGTTCTTCTCCGTTATTTCCTTTTTTGTTTCGTCTATTCGCAGTCCTTCCTAAAGTTCACACTGCCAGAAAAGACGTGACGAGCTTATCAGCATAGTTCCAGCAGCCAGTATAGATTTTGTGCGCGTGCGCGCGCGGAACAATATCGTGTCTTGTTTTCTTGTTTCTTTTTTCAGGTGAGAGAATAGTAGAATGCCACACCCACGATCCAATTAACGGTGAAACTTGCAATAGGCGTGCACCCAACCGATATCCGAGAGATCCCTACGCTGTCTTGGGCACGTCCATCGCCAAGAGTGAAAAAATGTTCCCCGCGTGTAGCTTAAACGTGGGGGTGTCATATACGTCTGAAGACACCCCTCTTTCCGCGGGCTACACCAGGAGCGGGGGGGGAGGGGTGACAGAAGACCTATGGGCCTAGCTACGCCACTGTTCACATGCCCGGAGGTATTGAAGCTGTGGTGTCCCTTTTATTATCCATGTTTTATTAAACCCATGATCCGACGGATGAGCTAATTGAAGTGTGTGCAAACAGAAACCAAGAGCATCGCCACATTTCAGCAGGACCCGGTTTTACTTTTCACTCCAGGTGGTACCGGACGTTCAGCCCCTACTGGCCGAGGATATGCTGGTAGCTACCCACAACTTGTCAGCCCCGGCTATCATAAGTACTTGCGCGACACCTGTCGTTTCCGCCTCAACCGAACTAATGACGCCCGTCCAGCGAGTGTTGAGCGCCACTCAGATCGTTGATACGACGCCGCAGTATCAGGCGGGTGTCGTCACGCCGTCCTCGGCTGTGATCTCGCAACAGAGCCTGATCTCACGGGCTACGGACCAAACTTACATTTCTCACGTGCCTTCTTATCAGACGTACGAGACTGGCGCGTACATAGCTCCTCCGATTATACCGCCGCCGTCAGTGTCCCCGTTGCCACAAGTTGCTTCAGTGAGGCAGACCCAGGTAGTTATACAGCAAGGGACGGACTGCGACATACCACGAGTAGCGCCTGTTTATGAGCAAGAAATGTTCCTGGAAGAACCAGCACTGATATCGTACCAAACGCCGGTCAGCTGCGCTCCACAGGAGTGGGCGTACGAAGGCGACACCGTGTTCGGCGCCGTGGTGGCGACGACGGTCGAGGAGTACTCGTCGCAACTGCAGGACTACGCGCCCGTGTTTGTGGAGCAGCCGCAACCACAGTTTGTCTCCGGGGTGAGCACGTACCAGTCCTCGACACCAGTGCTCGTGTCCCCGCCGCAGTACATTGTCTACAACAACCCGTGCAATTACTATGCGACCATGGGCAGTACCGCCTACCAACCCACGGTCGCCTCCCCCATGGTGGCGAACACGTCACCGCTGCTGAACCCGTTGTCGACATACACGGCGTCGGCACCGGTGCTTCGCCACATGTCGCGAACTTACACCGAGGAAGAGTATCTCACGGACAGCTCCACCACCGACAGCTACAGCGACCTCGGGGCTCAAATGGCGCGCAGGGGTTTCGGTGCCATGGGAAGGCTCGCGGCGCCGGCCTCCTACCTGGCGTCTACCACCGGCACGCTCGTGCCGTCGACGTTCAATAGCAGCCGCCAGGTGCCGATTGTACCGACCAGAAAGCCCGCCTACCTTGACCAGAGGGCTCTCATGCCGCGGGACCCACAGGTACGTGCTACAAGACGCCTTCTGGGCGTGAGGATGTGGCCCACTGGCGCTCGCCTTCACGCGACGAGTCCGTCGGGAGAAATTTGGAAGAATTAACTCATTGCGTCTGTTCTTAAATGTTCAATAATACCTACACCTATAAAAGCTTCTTGTAGTGTAAAACAGCGCAAGAAACAAGGACAAATCCACGACCTCTAGCAATGCCATAGCTGCAAAGCTAACACGGCGGCCACAGATCGACCGCTGCACACAACATGCAGTGCTCGTGTTGTGTGTGCCTTGTTTCTCGTCCCGTCTCGCGCTAAAACGCTCGTTACCAACTAGTACAGTGCCGCACATTTAAGGAGCGCATAACTAAAGCAGGAACGCCGGAGTTTCCAGTGCTCTGTACATTTTCTGCCTCTGATTAGCAGTACTTATGTGACCTTCAACAATAAATAAAATCTTGATAGCTTACAGCAATAAGCGAATAATCATTTACAATTCACCAGAAGTTTCCAGGCACAGCAAGCATTAGGCGGTTCCAAAAACCGCAGCTTCCCCCAAACGGCGAAGCACCGATTGTGATAGCAAATTAGTGGATAGCTGTACGAACTAAGGATAGTAGTTTGAGGGGCGATCGTCGCCTTTCCTCTCACCCCTTCAGTCGCCCACGCAGCGTAGGGCGCGCCGCGATGGTGCTATCGCCCGTGGACTCTATACGGAAGTTAACGGGGATGGCGACGCCGACGGCGGAAACGTGCTTGCAGTGTGCATACAATTGCTATCGCAATAAAAAAAAACAATTTCGTTGGAGTCAAGTACGACGCTGTAGTAAGAAGTGTTTCCTAAGGTTGGCATGATTTGCAAGCGTATTACGATAGCCTAGTGACCGGCAATCGTGAATGTTAGGAATTAATGGTTTCAGTGGGTTTGTTCGGTGGTATAATATGGTCAATCATCGCACCTTCGGCGCTGTGAGCGCACCGCTACGAAGAGTAATTACACATTCATAACGAAAACAGTGAAAGGTGCTTGAATAACTAGCACAATTACTTCAAGTGGTATCAATAAGACCAATGCTGATATCGCGCATAGTTATTTCGTAGCTTTTCTCGAACGATATTTTTTCAAGGGCGGTGCGGAAGTCAGCAAGTGATGAATGTGAGCGATAAACACAGCCGAAGGTTAGGGTCTTCGTGTTGTGTACAAAGGGGAGGAAAAATGAAACTCTACAAATGCTGATTTACACTTTGTAATATTTAGCTACAGGTCATGTCAACATTTCTAGGCAATGTTAGGTGAGACATAGGGCTGCTTCGCCGTTGTTACTCGTCTGCCTGTGTGAATACTCAGGAACGTACGACCCAAAGCACAAAAATTATAAGCCATGTTTCAGAAACACATGATATTTTAAATGTGTTGATTATTCTTTAAAAAAAATTCATAGTGATACAAATATTTGTGGAGGCCTCGGGTGTAGAAATGAAAAATGAAATGACAGTCGCGCGACGGAAGCTTATTTAGAATAGATATCAAGTAAAAAGCCACGGTGGAACATAATGAAAATTAAAGGTCGGAATCGTGTCTATTGGCTGTATACAGAAAAACGAAATTGCTCGTCAATACAGCAAACATGGCTCTCATTTGCCTTACTCGCTTTGATTTGTGAATTGTCGGTACACAAGTGCTTCCAGTTATAATCGAACACTTAAAAGGCCGGCGCGAAAGTACAAGGACGAAGAAAGGTATGCGTATATTGGACGTACCTTTCGTCGTCCTTGTTTTCTCGCGCTGCCCTGGTATGTGTTCACGAATGCACCAACTAGCCCAGACAAGAATTTCACTCCAGTTGGATTTTTTTTTCAGGGCCTGTATTTACCAAAAAATACATTATTCTGCGCCGTCAAGTGATGATCATTCACAAATATTCGGCTGCTGTTGCTGCCGACAACTTCGATCTTATTTATGCAGAACCTTCTCTTCAGTGACTTGCAGATGAACTCCTAATCTAAGAACAAAATAGGGCAAGTGCACTAAATCTGCCGGACGTTAAAGATATACGGCACTGCAGCAATGCTTTCATGCGAGCATTTCCCATTGAAACATACAATGTTTGTATTTGTATAGCGGGTCATAACCATTTGAGTGGGACGCGCCAAGGAATCGAAGTGCTATAATAAAACCGTTTAGTCGTTGCCACGCCTAGGGTTCGACGAGCGCACTCACTAATTTTGTGTGGGCGCCAGAAGGACTTTCGCTACAGACTACGAAGCCTTAGTGGAGAGAAATGCCTTTGGAGTTCACGTTGAGTGATACCTTAAACTAGGCGAATTCCTACATGGTAGGAATTACATGCGAAATCCGGAAAGGTCGACTGTGTTTGCAGCACGTGGGTCAGTGCGATTTTTCTTGCAAAATAATGAGCTTCACTATGTGGGTGGGTTTCTACGAAGTGCTAACTTGTTGCGTAGTTTAATTTTAACGTGGTGGCGTTGCATTTATTGCGATCTAACGAGTAGTGACGACTTCTACGCACCTCTAACGAAATCTCAATGACCACTGCGAGAGGCCATGCTAAAGCAGGTCGCGGTGCACTGAGGAATCGGCAGCTAATGCGCGATAGTTACGAAAGTATCTGTGAAACGTCAAGGTTAAAATAATTTGCAGTCTAGTTCCCCAAGTGATCTGGAACGTTACATTCAGTGAATACGAAAAACACGTTGCAAAGCTTCAACGCTAAAGTGTGCAGTCTTCGGCTTCATTATTAACGGGATATGAAATCCACCTGTTTCTACAATTTTGATAGCTGTTAAATGCAGGAGTAATTAGGCAGTTGCAACCGTCTTACCCGCCATGTTTACTGTATAATACTCATTCGATCAATAATTTATTTACTTACCGCGCCCAGGAACAACCCTAAGGTCCCAGTGCTGGCACATGAATACATTAAAAAACAAACCAAAAATACTGTAGGGTAACATAAGCAAGAAAAGGAAATAAATAAAAAATTCAGTGCCCTTCAAGTCTTTGAAGAAGGGTGACCAGTGAAGCTGTGTATGTAGGCCCTTTAATGGCGAAATTCACCTCCGCCGCCGGTCGGCCCAGTGTTGCACAATCTTTGGGATCGGCCCATGTATGGGGAGTGCTCAAAGCCCGCTTCCCCTCCGCCGAGGGTCGGCCCCGTAATGCACTATATTCGGTATCGGCCCACGTAGGGGGAACGCTTCACGCCTGCTTCAGCTCCACCGCGGGCCGGGCCGGCATAGCATTATTGTCACGTGATAGTGACGGTTGTTAGGATTGGGGGCTCAATCCCATCGCTCGTAACCCGTTGTCAAGATTGAAGTCCGGCATGAATTAGAAGGTAGCTGGCCTATGCCGTCGTCCAACTTATCCACGCTGAGGACGTTGATGAAGGGAAGGACTGCTTCTCATCGAGAACGAGGAATATGGGTTTATTTACAGTATCTACATGCAGTTCATCAGTCTAGCATGACTGCGAGAGAAAAGTACATCAGTCTAACATGACTGCTTGAAAAAGTACCTCAGTCTAACATGACTACTTGAGAAAGTGTTTCAGTCTAACATGACCGCTTGAGAAGGTGTACTGAGCAGCTGCACAACAGCGGTTTATAAACACTCGGTCCTTAATTGATCCGAAGGTGACGGAAACGTTCGACCAGGCACCGTAGACAGGTTGACCAGGCACCGTAGGTGAGACGACCAGGCACCAAGACGAGACGACCAGGCACCGTAGGGGCATTTTATTTCTCGAGCTGACCCCCGCAGCGCGCCCGCCGGCTGCCCCTTGTCTTGCGTCTTGGTAGGCGGGTGGGAAGAGGTCTCCGTAGATGTTCCCGCGGCAACTCCCCCGCTCATAGCAGATCAGGTCCACGGTGGCGGGTTAAGGCACAAAGCCTGCTTCGTCAAACTCGGCTCCAGCGACGGATAGTTGAGGACGCGCGTATTGTTCTTCACCCACAGTCGACTTAGTGACGCCGTGGCTAGAGGTTTGCGGTGGCGTTCCAGGAAAGTTGCCGCCGCTGTCGCAACTGGCTGGCAAAACTTGCACTTCAGCTGGCCGTTCTTAACAGCGCCTCCATGGCCCGGAAACTCTCGACTGTCCAGCGCTGACAACTGCTGGGCAGGAAGAGAACGGCTGGTGGCCAGGGTGTGTTGCTTTGGCTCGCAGCGACCACTTTTGTAATGATGTCACCGCCCCAAAACATCCAACAAGGACAGGCAACTGCAAAACGAACCCTACAACACGACTCTGCGCCGAGATGACGCACCTTGGCTCTGACTTTCGACCCGCTAGGCTTCAAAGAAAACATGAGTGCAGAAACAAAAAATGCTGCATTTCGCTATGCAAATTTCTGAAGCAATTTCGTGCTGACAAATTCAGCAATCATGGAGGGAAGCCTGCTGAATGCGAGGGTATCTTCTTGGCTTAACAAAATTAACAATATTAACCCTAAAGTTTTGCCGGGACCCTTAAACGCAGAATTCAAATTAGCCTGCTCAAACCATCCGCATTGCTATGCAACGTTCCCTTCTTATATCTAACGGAGAAGTTGTACTCTTGGAGAGTGACACTCCATTGGAGCAAGCGGCCTTTTTTGTGTGAGATTTGATTGACCCATGTTAGAGGACAGTGGTCGGTCTCGAAGATGAACTTCACTCCGTACAAGTAACACGACAACTTCTGGGCGGCCCAAACTAAACAAGCGCATTCCTTCTCTGAAGCGCAGTAGGCTTCCTCTCTTACAGTTAGTTTACGGCTGGCATAGAGGATAGGGTGCTCCTCGTTATCGTCGCCGACCTGACTAAGTACCACGCCCATACCTCTGTCGCTTGCGTCGCATTGAACTATGAATTCCTTTGTGTAGTCTGGCGCGCGAAGCACAGGACGAGAAACCAATAGCGTTTTCAAACTTTGGAAAGCGTTCTCTTTGTCCTTATCCCAGTGTACGTTACTCGGTGCTCCCTTTCGGAGGGCGTCCGTTAATGGACTTGCCATTTGCGAGTAATTCGGAATATTACCGTTGATAGTACCCCACAAGTCCCAAAAATGAACGAAGGTCTGTTTTCGTGCGCGGCTCAGAAAATTCTCCAATCGTAGCTTTTTTCAGCTCGGCCAGCCGTCTCGTGCCCTGGCCGACAACATGGCCCAGATACGTAACCTGTGAACAACCAAATCTACACTTTTCCGCTTTCATCGTTAAGCCGGCTTCCCACAATCGTGAGAACACCTGTTTGAGGTGCGATACGTGTTGTTCCCAGCTGTCCGAAAAAATTGCCACGTCATCCAGATATGACAAGGCGAACTCCTGCAAGTCTTGTAGGACAATATCCATTAACTTAGAGAAGCTAAACGGCACGTTCTTCAGCCCGAAGCTGAGTGCGAGAGGGCGAAAAGTGCCTACAGATGAGATGAATGCGGCATAGCGGCTGGAACTTTCTGAAAGGGGAACTTGCCAGTACCCCCGCACGAGATCTATGGTTGAAATGTATTTAGCAGCGCTAACTCTTTCAATTCGTTCCTCAATGTTGGGTATCGGGTACAGCTGATCCCTAGGGATGGCATTTAACTTCCTGTAGTCAAAACACGGACGAGGGCCCTTGTTAGGGGTTTCTACCAGTATTAGCGGTGACGTGTAGTCAGTCTCAGCGGGCTCAATAACTCCCAACTCTAGCACGCGCTTTATCTCTGCCTCCATTATTTCTCTCTGTCTTGGAGACACCCTGTAAGGCTTTGATCTTACGGGTTCGGCCGAGGTCAGCTCTATTTCATGCGTTATTAGTTTGGTTCTACCCGGCCGATCGCTGAATCTGTCGAGATATTCCCCTAACACCCCTTTTAGCTCATTTAGATGCTAGGGTCTAAGAGCGTGCGAGCTTACAGAATGTTTTACTACTTCTTCTAGGCCGATTTCAGAGTTGCAGGTCGCCCTATACTCCTTAAACTTGGTACTAGCGTCACCCTGCTCTTTGATGGTATAGGTAACGACTCCCCTCCGCTCTATATACGGCTTCATCAAATTGCAGTGATATATCCTCACCTCCTTCCTGCGACCGGGCATTTTCAGAGCATAGTTAGTATCTGAAAGTTTGTGCAACACTTTAACGGGCCCGTCCCAGTGAACTTCAAGCTTGTTCTTTCTTGAAGGTTTGAGGATCAGTACCTGATCTCCGGCGTTGAACGTACGAAGCCTCGCATTCTTGTCGTAATAGAATTTGGCGTTCTTTTGAGCTACTCCCATGTTCATTCCGACTAGTTCTTGGGTTGCGCTTAGCCGTTCCAGCAGATTTAGCACGTATTAAACAACTGTAGGACTCTCTCCTCTTACCTCCCACAGCTCTCTTAACATTCTTAGTGGAGAACGGAGTGTCCTCCCATACACTAGTTCTGCTGGCGAGATCACTGTCGCTTCATGTGGAACCGTTCGCAAAGCAAAGTTGCCGGCAGACAGTTCTCCCAGTCCTCCTGGTGCTCGTAACAGAGCGCACGCAAAACTCGCTTTAGCACTGAATGCCACCTCTCTACACTGTTTGACTGAGGGTGATAGACGGAACTGTGTATTAACTTTACCCCGCACTTTTGCAAGAATGTGGAAGTCAGTGCGCTGGTGCATACTGACCCTTGATCCGCCTGAATTTCGGCTGGAAACCCAACTCGTGCAAACGCTGTCAAAAGCGCGTCTACTACTTCGGTGGAGCTGAGCTCTTTCAGAGGGATTGCTTCTGGAAACTTTGTAGCCGGGCACAGCATGGTAAACAAGTACCTGTAGCCCGATTTTCTTTTTGGAAGAGGCCCTACCGTGTCTATTACAAGTCGTCTGAAAGCCTCTGTTATTAAGGGCACTACCTTCAGTAAAGCTTTCCATGTCTCTCCTGGTTTACCCGAGCGCTGGCAGGCGTCGCATGATCTTACAAAGTTTTCTACGGCTTTGAAACAGCCAGGCCAGTAGTATTGCATAAGCAATCTTTCCTTTGATTTGTTTATGCCTAGGTGGCCGGACTACCCATTTCCATGACAGAGACTCAAAAGGACCTCCCTGTACTTATTAGGTACGACTAATTGATCTAGAATCCTGCCCTTTCGATCTCTGTAGTGCCGATGCAACAATCCTGCTCTCTGTTGTATCGTCACGTTGTGCCTAGCAATGCCTTCTTTAGCTGTGTGGTATAATTTAGCTAAGCAGTCATCCTTCTTTTGCTCCGCTGCCAACAGGGGCGTAGCCAGGAGGGGGGGGGCCTATGGGGCTTAAGCCCCCCCCCCCCCCCCGGAATTTTTTCGTGCTGTCCATGCACCGCCTACCAAAGCAACCCCCGGCGCCGGAAATCATTCTGAATTTTGTCTAGAATGTCTTTTTCACGCTCGAAAAAACATTTCACCGCGAACATTGCGAACTCGGGCATGATTTTGCGACAACGTCCATGCACCAGGTGTTGCATAACGCAAGCAGCCCCATCCGAGCACAAAGTTTCAAGGGCGTTTTGATGGCGAACGGGCTCGCCGCGGCATCTCGCGGAGGCCGCGGAATCTATAGAGCGCATGGATGTCAATTCCGAATATTTATGGGTATAAAGTTCTCATAAAGTTTTGATGTGAAACGTGCATTGGCATTTCCAAAGTCGTGGTTTCGATTTTCAATTGCGGAACTTTGTTGGTTTAATGCTGCCATAAACATTTGATGCCTAAGGTGTATTGACATTTTTAAAGTCGTACATCGGAACATACAACAAGGCAAGCCAAATCAAAACACTATCAGACAAGTTGACAAAGCACGCAGCGAGGTCCGATGAGACGAAGTGTTGAGGTGGTTCATTTGTGCCGCCATCTCACACAAAAAATATCAAACATTTTTTTCACCTACTCCAAAGCATCCATGTCAAGGCACTAAAGCCGGCAAAGGTAGCTGCGTTCTTATTTATGTTTTCTACTTTGACTTTTATTCACGAAGACACATTGAGCCTCTTCAATTTTTTTCGTTCTCGCTACCCTACCCGCGGGCTGCCAGAGCCAGCCAGAGCGCATGCGTTTTTCTCATGCTGCCCCGACCACCGCGCGGCGCAGTTCGGTGCGCGTTCGGTTTTACCTGGCCGAGTGGTTTTTCGCCTAGCAGAGTTTTGTACGCCTTCTGGCTAGCAGACGAGAAAAGAGAACAATGGTCACTCGCCGCCATCACTGGGTGGACTCGACGGATTCAACCGCGTTCCCTTGAGAGCAACATCTCCGGACAGTATTGTCTAGCCGGTGTAGGACACCGAGCAGTATATGCGCATTGTTCTCGGTGGACCAAACATCTCACGTTTTCTTCGATATTCCTTCGGTAGCTACATTAGGGGCCCAAAGCAGGCATTAGATTGTGGAGATAGTTTACGTTTCTTCATTTCGGTGTCCCGCCCCACAGAAGGAAAAAAAAAGACATTGTTATGGCGCAGCGAATTGTCGCATGGTGAAAATTCGATTTCGTTACTTCTTTTGCGGGAAGGAAAGCATGGGCCACGGGAGCTTCACTTGCCGGATACTCTTATTATATTATTGCATTATGCGGACGCTACGGGCGCATTCCTGCCGTCGCCGTCGCCCTCACGTTCCGTATAAAGTCCAAAGGTGATAACACCGGGACCGCGCGCCGCCTACTGTATGTGCGAGTGAAAGCATAGGGGGGTGGTGGCATGGGTGGGCCGACGATGGTGGCTCAGTCTTGTGTGCGCAAAGGAGAAAAGCGGGGAGGAAGTGCGCCACCTTCTGTCGCACGCGATACATCGGGGGGAGTGGATGGAATGGAGGCGGGATCTAGGATTCCGTGAATCTGTGATTGCGCAACATGCTTATTTGCCTTGTTTGATGCATTATATACAGCGACTTTTTCTTAGATACTTAGATTTATTGGAGACTTATACGTATACTTAAATATCTTGTTGCGAGGTTTTGTGTATACTTGCAGCGAACTTTGTTTCCAGTGACATTTTTTTGCCCTTTATCAATCTGTATCTTCGCATTTGTATATTCCATCGTATCTTCGCATTTCTAATGTACTAGGGCGAGTCAAATGAAAGTGTGTCTACCCATTCCACGCAATAATGGTTCGGTTCATTATCTGCGAGGCATGCGCGTAGCACACAGGCATCCCTCATTTACGAAAGTGACAAGTAGGTATAAGGATAAATGTTCTTTAATGCTCTCATACACTGGATTGAACATGGTTTCGTGACGTAATGGACACTTCAGAAGTTGAGAAGCGGGGTGCCGTGAATGCTTTGACAGCTGAAGGTGTTGCCCAAAAGGAAATTATTCGCCGTATGGCTGCCGTGTACGTTGAACATTGCATTTCATTGGCCACTGTGAAGCATTGGAGCAAATGGTTGAAAACGGACGTGAAAGTTGCAAAGACAATGCAAGACCGGGCCAAAGCCATCGTGCAATCACCCTCAAAACAAGTGCAAAAGTTGATGAGCTGATGAGACAAGAACGGAGCATAAACATCGATGAACTGGCAGAGCGTGTGGACATCAGTCGCGGTTCGGTTAACACCGTAATTCATTAACATCTCGGTCATCGGCTCTTGTTTGAGCAATGGATGCCCAAGATTTTGAACCACCGCCAGAAGAAGGTTCTGCACTGCCTTGACTCATCTGATCCGGTATCACAATGAGGGTGACCACTTCTTGTCTGCATTTGTGATCGGGGACGAACCATGGTGCCACTACTACGAGCCTGAAACACGACGGCAAAGCTTATAGTGGAAACATTCGAATTCACCGCCCCCAAAGAAAGCAAAGGCCGTCATTTCCGCTGGAAAGGTGTTGCTGACTTTTTTTTTTCGATCGTCAGGGACCATTACTGATATAATTTGCTAAATCTTGAGAGACTATCAATTCTTTCCGATATTGTGAAACGCGGGACAGGCTACGAGTCGCAATCAAGAACAAACGACGTGGAAAATTGATGAATGGGGTCATCTTGTTCCACGACAATGCCCGTCCCCACGTCGCCGATGTGGTTAATATAAAACTGGCGAAGTTAAAGTGGGAAACGCTGCAATATCCGCCATACAGCTCAGATCTGCCGCCTTGCGACTTCCACATTTTGGGGCAACTGAAAAAAACAGCACCAGGCAACCAGATTCTTGTCTGACGATGACGTGAAAGAGTCAGTTGCAGACTTTTTGGAGCAGCAACCCAAGGAGTTTTATGAGACGGGAATCACGCGACTCGGTAGTCAGTGGGAGAAATATCTGATTGCTCATGGAGACCACTTTTAAATAAAGTGCTCCGTTTGTCATATACTCCCATTGGATCACTTTCATTTGACTCGCCCTCGCATATTTTGCAGAACTCCTGCTTTTTATGTGTGCTCTCAGTTGCGACTATAAATTCGGTGCAATTACTCACGATACAGGACCGGTGACAGCTGCTCCTGCGTAATGCATTGGAGTAAATGACAGCATCATTGAGATTTTTCACTAGCCGTTGCATGTGTGCAAGAATGTAAACAAGGTTCTTGAATGACAAAGTTTTATTAACATATTTGTCCTCAACTTGTTCATTTCATGACCTTTACATTTTTCATATCAGCGGTATGCAATACTTTGATGGTTTCGAACTGATATAGTTCTAAAGTTGGTGTGATATTTTTTTTACTTATTGAATAGACAAAAACATGGAAGTATTGATAGCAGTTACTTTGGGCACAATTTTCGGCACATAGGAGTATATTCTTTTATAAAAAAAACTATATATTTTACTTGCTCTGACAGTGCGTAGCGCTCAAGAATTCGCTTGCAACATCTTTGGCAATGCCAATGCAGCTATTATTCCTGTATTTGATCCCTCGACAAATTGTTTAAGAGGAAGCTTTAGCTCGGGCCCAACTTCGGCGTGATCTATTCAGATACATGTAAAACGCAGAAACGCTTTTCTGAGATAACCCCTGGATCGCTTATAATGGGAGTTATTGCATTTGAGAGGGAAAGTTAAATTCTAGTGCCTGTTGGAAGCGGAATTTCGATTTAGGGCCTGAATTTTGTTTAAAATATTTTGAAAAATTCGAAAGTTCAAAAAAAAATTAGAAGCACGATGTTTACAAACTAATAGGTTCGTATCAAGAACAGATATCGCAGTTATGCAAACGGCATCTACTGTAACAGTCAAAGCGGACAAATTTGGTATGTCAGTTTATATCTTACGTGAATTGGTTACGTTGTGTACAAGGGTTCTGCAAAAGCCGTATTTCCGTAGTACTAAATTTGTTTGAGATTCATTTGTAACATATCAACTTTGTCCGCTGTAGATGCACTTATTAGGTGCACTTCACAGATTTGTGATATCATTTTGTATGGTTGAGTTAGAGTTTGACACTTGATAGTTTCGCTTTTTTGGAAATGTGAAATTGTTTGCTAATTTTTAAATAAAGAATTCACAACCTAAATAAGGAATTCGAAACAAACAGTCACTAGAATTTAAGTTTTGTCTTTTAAATGCAACAAACCTCGCCAAATTTCGTGCAGTGGGCTCCAAGAAAAACTAATTCTGGTACTACATGTATTTAGATAGGAGCACCTGAGCTAAAGCTTTCTCTTAAGGAGGAGGCCGAACTGCAACAAGCCTATGTCGGTCCCGACCTCAAATGGCTTTAATAGCCTGTCCATGCGGTATGGTTCTGCCTCACTTGATCGTCCCAGAGCCCCTTCACCTCCTTGAGACAACTCCAAAAGTTTGCTTTCAAGTTCAAGTTGCATTTTCCTTAACTCGCGATCTTTGTCGCGTTCCTCTTTCTCTCTTTCCCGTTCTTCTCTGTCCCGTTCTTCGCTGTCCCATTCTTCTCTTTCTCTTTCCCGTTTCTCTTTTTTCTTCAGAAGTTCCAACCCCATTTCAATTTCTTCCTCAGTGGCCTGTTCGGAAATTAGCTCCTATAATTCCGATTTTAGCATTCCTTGCGTACATCTAGGCCCAGTTCCTCACCAACAATCAACAATTCGTCTCTCAGCAGTTTCTTTAATTCCATGATTGCTGCTTTACTGCCTTGGTCCTGCTCGCTAAATCTACCTAGGAAAACACAACCTAGCTAACAATCAACAATCTAGCTTCCCTACAGTTCTAAACAGAACAACCACAAAATGAAGCCTAGAGAGCCAAAGCAAGAACCAAGCACTTACTGCGGACACAGCACCACGTCGATAAGTCCATCTCACCGCTGTCAGCCAGTTGTTAGGATTGGGGGCTCAATCCCATCGATCGTAACCCGTTGTCAAGATTGGAGTCCCGCATGAATTAGAAGGTAGCTGGCCCATGCCGTCGTCCAACTTATCCACGCTGAGTACGTTGATGAAGGGAAGGACCGCTTCTCATTGAGAACGAGGAATATGGGTTTATTTACAGTATCTACATGCAGTTCATCAGTCTAGCATGACTGCGAGAGAAAAGTACATCAGTCTAACATGACTGCTTGAAAAAGTACCTCAGTCTAACATGACTGCTTGAGAAAGTGTCTCAGTCTAACATGACTGCTTGAGAAAGTGCACTTAGCAGCCGCACAACAGCGGTTTATAAGCACTCGGTCCTTAATTGATCCGAAGGTGACGGAAACGTTCGACCAGGCACCGTAGGTGAGACGACCAGACACCAAGACGAGACGTCCAGGCACCGTAGGGGCATTTTATTTCCCGAGCTGACCCCCGCAGCGCGCCCGCCAGCTGCCCATTGTCTTGCGTCTTGGTCGGCGCGTGGGAAGGGGTCGCCATAGACGTTCCCGCGGCAACTCCCCCGCTCATAGCAGATCAGGTTGGCGATGGCGGGTTCAGTAACAATAGTTGGTCCACCGAGCGAGTTTAGTCACAATGGCGACGAGGCTAGAGCGAAACGGTGGCGTTCCAAGAATGTTGCCGCCGCTGTCGCAACTGGCTGGCAAAACTTGCACTTCAGCTGGCCGTTCTTAACACGGTCAAGAAAACAACAGAAATAGCCAATGAGCGTTGGTGTACGCAGCTACTCGGAAAGTCCTGAGTCAGTCCGGGGCGACAAATCGAAGAGCACCCACTGCGAACTACGTTCGGAGGACATACGGGGTGACGGACGTCAACGTTTAAAGTAGTGGCAGCGGTAGGTTGCGACGTCTGCAAGACGCTGTGTCGCTGATGCCCAGGGGTGAATCTTCGCGTGGCTGCCATTGGCTGTTTTGAAGCAGGCGCTCTTTTGACGCTAGCTCCAACGTCCCCTTCAGTTAGGGCCCTAACAGGAGGGCGATGCTATAACAAAATGGCGGCGCACACGATTGTTTACATTGTCATGGCAATAGGAACAGCAGCCGTGGGGCGCCTCCTTTCCTTCTGTCTTTTTTTTGTTTTTATTATGCCGACCCACTCCGCTCTTCTCCACCCTTCCGCGCAAGCCTTTACTTTTGCTTTCTATTTGCCTGTCCGCCGCACCTATATTCTTTATCACGCGTGTGCGCTACCCCAGGCATTATTTGTGAACTGGCGAGTGGTACGCCGAGTGCCCTTTGTGAGTTGGCACGCACGCGGTCTTGTCCGTACTTTGAATAGGCCAGAACGTATATAAATTCCACTTCCCACACAACAGGGGCGCTATAACGTAAAACTATTCCAAACTTTTCCATTCCAATTCTGCTATCAGCCCTCCACGATTGGTCAAAAACTTTTTTTGACCACGCCCAATTCACCTGTCTGTGACGCGACGTCACGAAAACCGCTTTACCTCCCCATTTGATATGATGTGTACACACTGATTATGCATGATTTGACAGAAAAAAGAAAAACAGTTATTTCTGGTTCGATCCCTTTTCGCCATTAGCCCTCGGCTATTGGTAAAAAGCTTTCGGGCTGCACCCACTTTACCAGCCTGTAACGCGACGTCACAAAACCTCACAAGCTCACCGCGTCAAAGTGACGTGTACGCGATAAAGATGCATTAATATGCCGAACAAAACTGAATTTTCTTTCGAATAGCCGCAGGCTGCCCCGTTCCGAAAGGAATAAAAGATGGCTGCCGCCGATCGCTGAGACGCTGGCTACTCGCACCTGCCGGAGTGCATGGATGTATTTACGTATAATAAAACTTCTTTCATGGCCGTGTAACGTTTTCGAGCCCTATCGGCACGTTTACCACCTCATTCTGCCAACTCTTCTTTGCTGAGGGTCAGTTTTAGCGTCATTCTTAAGCTTCCGTTGCATGCCGCCATGATTTTCGACCAGCCACCACAAGCTAAGTAAGAGAAAGCCGACCAATCGCAGACGCCGGCACCGCCCTCTTGATCCGGTTATCGATTTTCAGTGCACTGGCTCTGCCCCAGTCAATCCCTCTCCACTTGAGCGTTCTCCTCGCCTCTTGTCAGCCAATTAGGTACGACAAGCCGCTCAGTGTAGGCAATGTTATTCGTTTTTCAAGCAAACAAAAGTGACCTCCTATGAACGAGAAGAGCGTTTGATCGGTCTGTTCAGACAACCCTGCGGGTGACCGTCCGGTGCTTGCGTCGGTGGTTACGCAAATTTGACGTCAGGAGATTGGAATAGAAACATATTGGAATAGTTTTACGTTATAGGGCCCCTGATATTTGACCTCGTTTTATTGACTTTCGTTTCCGAAAACAAATTCATAACTTGGTATGATACACGCTGAGAAAATAAACAAAAGTGGCAGTGCCATGACATGTACATGACTACTAAACAACAGAAAAGTTCACAGACAGTGAAATAAAAAAATAAAACTCGAGAAAATGCGAAGGCCTCTTCATGTACACACAGATAAAAGATTTTTCTATTATGCCCTTAATACCAAAGTATAGAAGAGCGTCTGATATGCACACTGAAAGCTTCCGATATACTCATGGAGCTATTGCACAAAACTGGACGACACGTTTGACATATTCATGACAACTAAAGAAAGGGAAAATTCACTGGTAATGGCAATAACATTGACTTGCAAAATACATAAAAAATTCAATAAAATGCTAATATAGTTTTATTGACAGCAATACCAAGAAAGAACACAGGAACTTAATTATAAACCCGCACAAAAGTATATAAAATGCGTTACATGTTCATTACTACAGAACAAAATGAAAAGGACATGACAGAACAAAAATAACATTGCACTAAAAACGGAAATACAAATTATCACATTATTTTGCACTTGGCCACAAATTTAGTAACGGTGGCAAGGGGGAGCAGAAGGTAGTTAGATTTTGCAGCAGCACATACAAAACATTCTCAGAAGGGCCTATTCTTCAATCAAAGACGAGGTGAAATAAACCAACAACACGACTTTTCTTTCACCACAAATGCAATGCTTAGCAAGGGACACTAAAAGCGAATACTAAGTAAAGCTAAAGGGACAGATTAGTGCTCGAGAATCTCTAAGGCGTCAATGTTATCGCCAACGGAGCATTAATAATCGAGAAATCGAGGTAAATGCAGGACATGATTAACGACTCCCCCGGGACATTCAAGCACTTGTCCGATGACGAAAGCACTCCTCAGTTAACTTCCGCCACTTGTACTCAACTACTGGTTGCAAAAACACCCTCGTATTATATTATAAGATTAAATAAAATGCTGCATGTCCAGTTCCATTTCATGTTCAGAAAACAACTAATTGAAATTACTGTTGACAACGACCCGGCCGGTGGAAAGGTTTCGTTTTCACTGGACTATGCGCCGCCCACGCTTTCACGTTTCAGTACATTCCTGATCGCGTAGTGCTGCAGTGGTTTTGCTGGCTCGCGAAACCAGCACAAACTGCAAGTAGCAGTGAATTCAACTTCCATGTGATGCCGCGGGATGCCCGAACGGTCTTCACCACTTGACCAAAAAGCAGCTGCAGCAGCGACTCAACCGCTCTTGATAGATGGATGGATGTTATGAGCGTCCCCTTTAGAATGGGGCAGTGGGTTGCGCCACCAAGCTCTTGCTATACTGCATAATGTCCTACCTAGGTCAAACAATAAAAAAAAAAAACACGATGAACTCCCACAACCGAATTTTCTGATCCCCTATTGCGGACTGTGCTTTTGTACGTCTCCGTTTTTTGTCGTTCCCCTACTTCCACCAATCCTCCAATCACCTCTTACTTGGTCTGTCTTGGCTCGGTGGCGCCGTCTGTCGGGCGCCGTGTTGCTCACCGATGACAGCAAAGGGCCTTGATGGTGTATGCAACGTCACCACTCCCCGGGTTGGGTGGCGGGAGATTTGAATTTCGGAAAAGGTATTCGGACCCTTCAGATACAATTTACTCGTTAACCAAGTCTTTTCTTGGCACGGAACAAGCGTTGCGAAGTTTCTGGAAAGATATTTAAACAGTCCACGTCGACTTAGTATTTGCCTTTAGGGCCCCTTTAGCAGTACAATTACGTCACTTAAGGAACTAAGTCATACCTATTGGGCACCCCTTTGTGTAATAAACACGTACTGCAAAAATCTGCATATAGGACACTTGCAACGCCCATGCTTTCCAGAAAAAAAAGCGTATCATGCCTACCCATGAAGGTTGTTCGCGCAGTTTTCCCATCGCCAATTACTGAGATAATACATAAACACGGACGGTAATTTTTCAGCTGTTAGTACGTTTGTAGAACGGTGACACAAAGAAAAAGCACTGCGGGTGGAATGGAAAACTGGGCGGGTTAGTGAAGTTGCAGAATCAGGCGTGGCACAGAAAACATGGCTGTGGCTTAGCTAAGGTTCAGCCCAGGATGCGAAGCATACTAGCCTTTATTTTAGTTGTTGAACCACTGTTTAGCCTGGTGAACTGCTGTTGCTTGGCTATATTTGGTTCGGCTAGACGAAGAAACAACTCATGCGTTACTCTGCTTCGCCTTCAAGAGTGGAACGCGACAGCGTTCCGTCGACCCGCCAAGGGGTGTAAGACAATGGGCTACGGCGCAGCGACTACGCAGAAACAGCTCGTTTCTAAGGCAACACCGCATTCACTAGAGGCGCTTTTGTACCGCTTTGAAGCATCGTACTCGTGGCTCGATGGACGCAACCCACGCCCGGCGTTCTTCGGACGTGCCTCGCATGGGCTCCGCGATTTCTGCTCCTGGTTCTGGCATCTCGCCCGGGATATTCTCCAGTTTCTGCTACCGAGCACCCGGAGGTGTAAGGACCTTCCTGACACCTCATCTGCCCGGACCCGCCGACCAACGTTTCACCAGGACCTCATCTTTGACCAGCCACGGGGCCGCCGAGCTAAGCCCAACGCTCGGCGCAACGCCACCTCGCCCGCAGCGCGCAGCTGCACCTAGCGTCGCACCGGCGTCCGCTGCGCCTGCACTCGCTCCCCTCGTCTCGAAGCCGCCGATATGAAAAGTATAGTCGACGGTACACTCATCTCCCAACAAGAATTTGATGACGTCCCTCGCTGGTCCCGAATGCTCCAAGCCCACCGTGCGGCCCATCCAAAGGAAGCCCTTTCAGCCACGAACGCCCACCTCAAGTCCGCCATGGCACCCCCGCCATCGCTGAAGACTCACCGCCTACGCCGCCACGTCCCGCTGCCTCGACTCCCAGCGGAAGACTACAAGATCGTCTTCCGCCCTGGAGGTGGCCTCGACCTCCGCACAACCACCAATGGGGCCCTCCTTGCCTCACTGTGTTCTAGCGCCAGCGTTGAGTACGGCGACGCCCGTGTCGAGGACCGCGTACGCATAAACCCGTACAACTCTTTCACCGTCAGTACACCCTCGGAGCAACGCACCCGACAGTATGTGCGAACCTCTGAGTTGCATCTCGCCACCCAGCTGTACCCACTGCGCGCTTATGTGGCCGCACCTGACAACGCCCTCCGCGGCATAATCTACAACGCCGTGGACAATCAAAACCAAGAGGAGATTATCGAGGACCTGCAGGCTATGAATCCCAGCAGCACTTACGCCATCGCCGACGCAAGGCAGATGGGTCGCACCCGGTCCATCCTGATCACCTTCGTCGGCACGAAAGAACTCCCTCGCACCGTGGTGTTCAACTGCGGCCTGTTCATCTGTCACCCCTTCCGCCCCAAGGCTGAAGCTTGTTTCAATTGTTGGAGCCATGGTCACCGCTCCGACGTATGTACCAAGTCCAGGTCCGGACGCTGCCCACGCTGCGGAGCTGTGCACGCGGCACGGGACCCCCCTGACTGCACTCCTAAATGCATCTTGTGCAGCGGCACACATGTCACGGGGTCCCGCCCGTGTAAGCTCCGCTTCGAACGGGGGCGTCCCTCCCCACTCGCATCTAGTGCCAAGTCAACGCCATCCAACTCAGCGCAGTCAACACCATCCGCCAAAGACAACCGCTCATCGCGTCCCCGTCAACGATCCAGCTCCCGATCAAGCCGGGACCGCAGCCCCCGCCACCGCTCCGTCTCATTTCCACCGCTACCGGGGCAAGACAACCCATCGACTGCTTCCCAGGTGAGCTGGCGATCGCAGCCTCCCACACACGACCCCGAAAAAGAAAAGCTCAAAGCTCTAATCGCAGCCCAGAGCAACGAGATTGCCTTACTGAAAGAACAGCTGCAGGCGCTGCTCGCGCGCCCCCACCTCCCCACCTCATCCCCTCACCAAACCTCACAACCCATCGCTCT
The DNA here is from genome assembly GCF_023375885.2 of Dermacentor andersoni. Lineage (NCBI taxonomy): Eukaryota > Metazoa > Arthropoda > Arachnida > Ixodida > Ixodidae > Dermacentor > Dermacentor andersoni. The sequence goes on along the minus strand of NC_092815.1, from coordinate 228,945,403 downwards.
CCAGACCCCATCGCCGCCACCTCCCGCCCCTATGTCCGCCTCCTCTTCGGCCGCTTCTTCTCGTGCCGCCTCCCCCTCCCGCAGCCCTCCACATAAGAGGCGCTCCTCTACCGAACCTGCCGCCACCCCGGAGATGGAGGCTGTCATCCGCCACACGGCCTCGTTCCTCGAGGCACATGAACGACGCATCATGGCCGCCATTACAGCTCTGCGTACGGACACGCAGAGCTGGATGGCTCAAATTAACAACCGCATGGCCAAAATTGAGGCCCGCCAGAGTTCCCTCGAGGCCGATCTTGCCCAGATGACCATTAATGTCTCATCCCTCCTCCCCTCATCTTCATCTCCCAAACACCCTGCAACAGCAGGGGCACCCAGGCCTCAAGATGGCCAGACACCCCCCGCGCCTTAATTTCTGGCAGTGGAACTGCCGCGGCTTCCGCGCAAAGCGGAACACGCTGCAGCTCCACCTCCAGAACATCCCTCCCTCCGACCTCCCCGCTATCATCGCCCTTCAAGAAACCTTCTCCCCAGTAAAACTACGGGACTACACAGCTTTCCACCCTGCTTCCCCTTCACCTCCGAACGTTGCCACGCTAGTTCATCGCGCCTACATGGCAATCGAGCATCCGCTCGACGTTCCGGAGTGCACTCACCTCTTCTTGGAACTCCTTCCCCGGCGGCGGCAAGATGCCAGCCTCTTTGTCCTTAATGTATACAGCCCTCCCCGCACACCTGCAGCTCCCCTCCTCCTCCTTCTCCGCAACGCCATCTCACGCGCGAGCCGGAACGCGCTCCTAATTCTTGGGGATTTCAACGCTCATCACGTAAGTTGGGGCTACCCCAAGAACTGCAGGAAGGGCCTGGCACTATGGACCTTCTTGCAGAACGAACAGTTGACCGTCCTTAACGATTTCTCGGAACCCAGCCGCATTGGCTCCAGCGTACAACGCAACACTAATCCGGACCTTTCCATTTGCAAAAATATCCCGGACGCGGTGTGGACGAACACCTGGGTCTCTCTCGGTAGCGACCACAATATCCTGTCCGTCTCTTTCTCCTTTCCCACCCTATCTTCCTCCCGCAAGCGTCTGGTGCAGGTGGTGGACTGGGATCGCTTCCGCCAGTCGCGGCAACAAGCCTCCACCTCCATCTCAGACCTTTCTCAGTGGACCACTAACTTGCTTCAGGATGTTTCCTCTGCCACCTCCACCGTCCCCACCCCTCCTCACTCCTACACGGCTGATAGTCGCCTCCTGCACCTCTGGGAGGCGTATCACTCCCTGCACCGCCGCTGGCTTTCCCAGAAACACAACCGCTCGCTGCGCCTCCGCCTTGCTCGCCTGGCAATGGACATGGAGGAGCACTGCTCCTCTCTCACCAGACAGCAGTGGGGCCAGACCTGCGAGCGCATGGCCGGTAGCCTCGGGCTGAGGGATACGTGGGTTCTCCTACGTGTCCTCCTTGACCCGTCGCATTCCAAGGCCACGCACCGCAGGGACGTGACGCGCCTCCTCCACTCATCTCCACTCTCTGATTCCGACTTTCTTCTTGCTCTTCGTGACCGCTATCTCTGCACCAACCCCCCTTCCTCTCTCCCTTCCTACGCCGGCAACCCTAATTCTGCGCTCGACGCAGATATCACCCTGGGTGAGGTTCGTGCCGCGCTGCATAAGCTCCGCACCACCTCCACACCGGGGGACGACCGAATCTCTAACAAGGCCCTCCGTAATCTGGACACCCCATCTCTCGAGGCCATCACTGACCTCTTTAACAAACATTGGCATGAAAGCACTCTACCTTCCGAGTGGACCCACGCTAAGGTAACTTTCATCCCCAAACCTGGCAAACCAATAGACATCCAAAATCTCCGCCCTATTTCCCTCACCTCTTGTCTCGGTAAGCTCATGGAGCACGTTGTTCTCGACCGCTTGCAGAACTTTCTAGAAGACAACCACCTTTACCCCGATTCGATGTTTGGCTTTCGCCCTTCCCTTTCTACCCATGACGTCATGCTCCAGCTCTCCGAAGAAGTTCTTCAGCCTCTTCACGCCAAGCGCACTCGTGCGGTCTTGGCGCTGGACATGACGAAAGCATTTGATAACGTCCTTCATTCCGCCATCCTAGATGCTCTTTCCACCCTTAACGTGGGTCCTCGTATCCACGGTTATATCACGGCTTTCCTTGCCCGTCGCACCGCTGAGATTTCATTCGGCCCTCTGACTTCTCCAAATTTCACTCTTGGAAATCAGGGCACCCCCCAGGGTTCTGTCCTCTCCCCCCTTCTCTTTAACATCACTCTATTCCCCATGGCACGCACTCTCGCTGCCATTCCCAACCTGTCCCATGCTTTCTACGCCGATGATATCACCCTCTGGGTAACCACCGGAAATATTGGAGAGATGGAGGCCGTCCTCCAGGCGGGTGCGGACGTGGTTGCCGGTCATGCTCGCGCAGTCGGGCTGGCCTGCTCCCCGTCAAAGTCGGAGCTTCTGCTCCTCCCGGCTCGAGGCGCGCCCCCCGCCTCTTCCCCCACCCTTAGCATCATTATTGACGCGCACCCCGTCCCTTCTGTCTCCTGCCTCCGCATTCCGGGTCTCCTTCTCCAATCCAACGGCAAACACACTGCCGTCCTTTCCCGCCTAACTACCCCCGTCCACCAGACCGTTAGACTTATTCGACGTGTCGCTAACCGGCACCACGGCATGCGTGAGCACGACCTCCGTCGTCTTGTCCAGGCGTTCGTTCTCAGCCGCTTTGTCTACTCCCTCCCCTATCTCTTTCTCTCTCGCGCCGAGGAAGACAAGGTGAACTGCCTCATCCGCCAAGCCTACAAGTCAGCCCTTGCGCTCCCCACCTACACCCCCACATCTCGTCTGCTTGCAATGGGCGTCCACAATACTCTTTCAGAGCTTGTGGAGGCCCATCGCACGGCACAACTCGACCGCCTTTCTCGCACCCCATCTGGTAGAGCCCTTCTCTCTTCCCTACGCTTGACCCCTGTGTCCCCTGTCTGTGTAACCCACCCCTTACCCTCCTCTGTATCTTCAATGCTCACTGTCAACCCTCTTCCCAAGAACATGCACCCTGAGCATCACGCCGCCCGCCGCTTTGCCCGTGCCTCTAACCTCTGGCGCCAATACGACACACAGTCTAACGCTGTGTATGTCGATGCGGCGCCATACAATTCCCACCCCGCCTACGCCCTTGCCACCATTTCCCATACACTTTCTCCCCTGACCATTGCCACTATACCTGCCCCCACCTCCACTGCCGCAGAGGAAGCAGCTATTGCGCTCGCCATTGCCACTACCCCAGCCCGTTTCATACTCAGCGACTCCAAAGCTGCAGTCCACAACTTTGCGAAGGGTCGCATCTCCTCCTCCGCGCTCAGCATCCTTGAGCACTCCCCTCCCCCTTCTCGTCGTATCCAACTCCTCTGGGTTCCGGCTCACGCGGGGCACCCTGGCAACGAGGCGGCAAATTCCATCGCTCGCGAGATGACAGACCGAGCTCGCCCCCTCCACTCCGGGATGGACACGCGTGACTCCCTCCTCACCTTCCATGACATCACCCTTCATTACCGCAACTCTCGCCTATCCCTCCCTCCCCCACACAAATCCCTGTCTAAGCTCCAACAGAGCACGTGGCGCCATTTACAGGCCCACACTTTCCTCTCTCCTGCCCGACTTGCCCTTATTCACCCCGGTGCCTTTTCACCTGAATGCACGCTCTGCAGTCACCCACGAGCAGACTATGCTCATATTCTGTACTCGTGCCCTAAACACTCACCCCCTGCCTCTTGGCATGTATCTAGTCCGCAGCTGTGGGAGGCTGCTTTGGCCAGCTCGGAGCCGGATGTCCAGCTACGGCTAACGATCTGGGCAGCGGAAGTCGCCGCCAGGCATGATCTGGTGGCCACGACCAGCAGCCTGAAGGCCACCCACGGAACGGCGGCATCTTAATTTCCTTTCTTTTTTTTTTGGCCTTCACTAAATAAAGTTTGTACCACCACCACCTACTCGTGGCTCAGTGGGTTGCTCGACGCTCACCGCGTCCGATGCGTGCGCGTAGTCGCTGCGCCGTAGCCCATTGTCTTACACTCCTTGGCGGGTCGACGGGAACGCTGTCGCGTTCCACTCTTGAAGGCGAAGCTTAAGCGTCCTCCAATGTTTTTTGAAAACTGCTAATAACAGCATCGATAATGCTGGAGGCAACGTTTATGAGGAGGTTGGTTTTTTTCTTAAAGCCGTATGAACGGGGTATACCGATATAAAGGGAGCTTTGAGGTGAGTTCTATACGCCAGACAATTTTTCTGCCACATGATCAGATGCTTTACTTCGTGCGTCTGATCTAGTATTGTTTGTGACACATCTTTTTGTGTGTGGCTTATTAAGCGAAAGCCTTAGACCTCTGTTTCAAGGTCCCGTTGTGAGCTACAGAAAATATCACATGACCAAAGGAAGGCGGGAAGCGAACCAAAGCATGTGCAACCGCGTATAAGAGATGAATAATGATTAGCAAAGTAATGATTGATTACTGATTGGATTACGATTAATTCGGGTGTGTTAAGGAGGGTTAAGGTGGATTAAAGTCGATGAAGGTGCAATAGGGTGAATGAAGGTGTATTAAGGCGCATAAAGGAGGACTATGTTGGATTAGGTCGATGAAGGTGCGTTGAGGTGCATTAAGTACGATTACAGTGGATTAGGGTGGATTAAAGTGCATGAAGAAGGATAAGGGTTGGTTAAGAAGGATTAAGGTGCATTATGAGGATTAGGGTGGACTAAGGTAGATGAATGTGGATTCAGGTGGATTAAGGTGAATTAAGGACGATTATAGTGGATTAGGGTGGATTAACGAGAATGAGGAAGCATTAGGATTGATTAAGGAGAATTAAAGTGCATGAAGGAGGGTTAGAGTAGATAAAGGTCGATGAAGGTGGATTATGGTACATTAAGGAGGACTTTCGTGGAATATGATGTAATAAAGTGAATGAAGGAGGATTAACGTCGATGAATGTGGATTCGGTGGATTAATGTGCATTAGGAGGGTTATGGTAGACTAATCGGTCTTAATACTCATTTAACCCTAATTCCCCTTAGTCCACCCTAATCCACCTAATGCTCCTTCATCCACCTTAATCCAGCTTCATACTCCCAATCCACCCTAGTACAACCTAATCAACGTACATCGCACCTAATGCACCTTAGCTTACCCTATGCGGTCTTAATCCTCCTTTATCAACCTTAATCCACCATAATCTGCGTTTATCCCCTTCATCCACCTTAATCCTTACTCATGCACCTTAATCCAACTTAATCCTGCTTAATAGCCCCAATCTACCTTAATACACCCTAATCCACCTCTATACAACTTAATCCAGCTCCATAGTCCTAATCCACCTTAATCTACCCTACTCCATCCTAATCGGTCTTAATCCTCCTTTATCAACTCTAATACACCTTAATCCACATTAATCGACCTTAATCATCCTTTATCCACCTCAATCCTCCCTAATCATTGTTCATGCACCCTAATCCACCCTAATCGGTCTTAATATCATTTCACCAACCCTTCACCTTAATCCACCATAATCCGCCTTAACCCTCCTCCACCCACCTAAATCTTTATTCATGCATCTTAATCCTTCTTAATGCGCTCTAATCCACCTTAATCTACCTCAATACACTAATCAACCCTAATCCTCCCTAATCCACCTTACGTCAATCACTAATGATTCAATAATTAACTTGGGTAATCATTCTCTTATACAGGGGTGGACATGCCTTGGGTCACCTCTGGCCTTCTTGGGTCACGTGATACTTCCAGTTTACAACTCGACCTTGAAACAGATCTAAAGGCTTTCGCCTGAAAACTTAAAAAAGAAACTCAATGTTGACAAGCTAACGCTCATCACCTGCAATACCACGAGTATACTTGGCACTAATTTTTTCAGGGCTCAAAGCAGAATCTGTAATGCTGCACTTCCGATTGAATAACAACAGTTAGCGACGTGCGAGGTGATGGAGTCGCCCCAGAATATTAAGCATACTGAGGGCAACCGCAACAAAAACGCTGGTGAGCAGGCTGGAAGAATGAAAAAGAAAATTCAGAGTTATGGGATGCTTTGCTATGAGCTATAAGAAAGACGCCTCAGCTCGCAAACAACGCTGTTCTTTGTTGGAACAAAGTTCTTTCGGCCAATGCCATGCAGCCACTACTTCCTGCGCAAGCCGTCACGCTTTCCTTGTGGTATAAAAACGGCATAACCATCTTCAGGCTTCTTGCTGCAGTTATATGCGCAACAACCCGGTATAGCGCTAGCACATAGAGCAGGCAACACAACGTACAACGTTCCGTACGCCGAGCTAAAGCGCCGAGCCAGCCGTGCTCAGGAGGAAAATGGCGCGAACGAAAAAGAAAAAAACACAAGCAAAACTCAAGATCCGCGCGTTTCCAAGGCCAACGGCAGGGAGACCAATCGTCGTGCAGAAAAACGGGGGCAAAACTTGTTGCCGCGGGGGAACGCGCAAGGGGCGAGGAGGAGGCGAGGAGGTCGCGCGGCGGCGGTAGAGTTCGAAAGAGTGTCGCTACTTTCAAATTATCAAGAGATTTTACTGCCACCGAAGCGGCGGAGTTTCCGAGGCCGGGTTGAGGCAGCAGCAGCCGCCGTCATACCACAGAACACCTATACAAACTTAGAGAAGGGAAACTGTATCTTCCACAGTGCTACGGAAATAAGCGTAGCGGTGGCGTCGTGAACTAAAGTATGTGACCACAGGTGGCGCTGTACAACAGGAAACGGAAACGGGGTTTTGCACACGCTTTACCAGGTGTTCTGTGGCTTTACTGGGTTTCTGGCTGCTGCGCCTCGATCGTGCTCCCGCCAGTTTAGTTGCTGTGTAGCAAACGTAGCGCCTACATATTTATGTAGGCGCTACGTTTGCCACACAGCAACCAAACTGGCGGGAGCACGATCGAGGCGCAGCAGAATACATGTAGCGCTGAGTCATATCGAGTTAAGGCACACTCTGAACTGACTTTTAAGGGCATCCCGAGCGGTTTTTCGTTTATTACGCCGCCGTTACCCTGAGTTAAATTGTGCCGCCGCGCTCCAGCTGTTGCATTTCGTGTAGGGCTACTGACAGAATGCGGTTTCCAGGTGGCACGATGGGCTCGACTGGAATAAACGCACACGACACCAAAGATTGAGTAAGCCTGAAAAATATTTTATTTGCATTTTACAAGTACAACAAAAAGCACACGTCTACGCATCCACACAAACGCGGTTACATAGTCAAGAACATAGTCAAGAAATGGCTCATTAATAAGGGTAGCACAAACGCACAAGAAAGAAGACCTAAGCTACAAAACGTACGGTCGGCTGCTAAGTATAATAATTTCCCTGTCACCGCGCGTCACTTTTATACAGCATCTTTACAGCACTACCAGGCCGAGTAGTTTGGCGGAAAGAACGCAACAGCTTATACGGCCGTCAGCTGCCTCTTCCTTACGGGTGTCATAATTATCCTAATCTCAGCATCAACGTCGTGCAAGTTCGCATACAGGTATCTGTATCTGAACCATATGTGCCAGCTTAATACAGGTGTAGTGAAATTATGATAACCACTGCGTCTTATCAAACGTATTGGTTTTGCAAATGCGCATTACAGCTGACGGAACGACATACTGTAAGTGAAGCACAAGAGAACAAGGAAAAAAGGAGGATACAACACTTGAAGAAATGAAGAATTAGTAGGCATACAGCAAACAAGCGATGACGGAGAACACACAATGATGCATCGGGTGTTCTGTGACGTCGGTTTGCGTACTTACGGTGTTATGGAGATCAACGGCATAAAAACGTACCTTCAAGCGTACTCCCTCAACCTCCGCCGCATTCATTATGATAATCAACGCCTAAACAAAATGAGGCACTATTCTTTGCCGAAAGTAGAGCTTTTTACAGCAAGTCTATGTAATGACTCGCAGACGAAACCAGCATGCTTTCGAAAATGTTTTACCGCCGTAGTATTCGAACGCCAACGGCCAGGAAACACATCGATACCAATAGGCTGTCGGCTGTCGGTGGTTAATCGAGCACAAAAACCTTGACGCTAGGACGAAAAAGCAGCTTCAACAATGAAATTAAAAAAAAATCAACTGCCTATTTGCCTGAGGTAAAAAAGCATCCTTAGACACCTCGATTGTTCATGTCAATGGTTTGTGTAAATCAAAAAATTCAGCATGTTCAGCGCCCCTAGCAGAGAAAGCACAAACTAAACTATTCGACCAAATTACAGTAGCTCCACTTGCGTGCTTACGCTGAAACGCGCCTTGATTGATTTTTCGCCCTCTGTGGCCATTTGTTGAACTTGAGAGTGTGCGGGGCCTAAAGCCCCTCGATAATTTGAAAGTAGCGACACTCTCCTCCTCACGGCGCTTTCCTCCTCGATTCTCCTCGCCCGCCGGCTGCGCACGGCACGCTATTCCTCCTCGGCTCCCGCGGATGGGCCGCAGGATTCTATGGAGGTGTGTTATTTTGGGCCAGTTGCGCGCCCCAGTGGGGTTGAAAATTTTGAGAAATGCTAATAAAAGCATCGATAATGCTGGAGGCAACGTTTATGAGGAGGTTGGTTTTTTCTTAAAGCCGTATGAGCGGGGTATACTGGTTTAAAGGGAGCTTTGAGGCGGGTTCTATACTCCAGACAATTTTTCTGCCTCACGATCAGACGCTTTACTTCGTGCGTCTGATCTAGTATTGCTTGTGACACATCCCTTTGTGTGTGGCTTATTAAGCGACAGCCTTAGACCTCTGTTTCAAGGTCCCCTTGTGAGCTACAGAAAATACCACGTGACCGAAAGAAGGCGGGAAGCGAACCAAAGCATATGCAGCCGCGTATAAGAGATGATTAATGATTAGCAAAGTAATGATTGATTAGTGATTGGATTAAGATGAATTCGCGTGTATTAAGGATGATTAAGGTGGATTAAAGTCGATAAAGGTGCATTAGGGTGAATGAAGGTGGATTAAGGTGCATAAAGGAGGACTAGGTTGGATTAAGGTCGATGAGGTTAATTAGGGTGGATGAAGGTGCGTTGATGTGCATTGAGGACGATCATAGTGGATTATGGTAGATTAAAGTGCATAAAGAAGGATAAGGGTGGATTAAGAGGGATTAAAGAGGGTTGTGGTGGGCTAGGGTGTATCAAAGTTAATGAGGAAGCATTACGGTTGATTAAGGAGGATTAAAGTGCATTAAGGAGGGTTAGAGTAGATTAAGGTCGATGAAGGTGGATTAGGGTACATTAAGGAGGACTTTCATGGATTACGGTGGATTGAAGTGAATGAAGAAGGATTGAGGTCGATGAATGTGCATTAGGAGGATTATGGTAGACTAACCGGTCTTAATACTCAATGAACCCCAATTCACCTTAGTCCACCCTAATCCACCTTAACGCTTCTTCATCCACCTTAATACAACCTAATCAACCTACATCGCCCCTAATGCAACTTAGCCTACACTATGCGGTCTTAATCCTCCTTTATCAACCGTAATCCATCATAATCCGCCTTAATCCTCCTTCATCCACCTTAATCCTTATTCACGCACTTTAATCCCACTCAATCCTGCTTAATGGTCCCAATCTACCTTAATACACCCTAATTCGCCTCTATCAAACCTAATCCAGCTCCATGGTCCCTAATCCACATTAATCTACCCTAGTCCATCCAAATCGGTCTTAATCCTCCTTTATCAACTCCAATTCACCTTAATCCACATTAATCGACCTTAATCTTTCTTTATCCACTTTAATCCTCCCTAATCCATGTTCATGCACCCTAATCCACCCCAATCGGTCTTAATACCCTTTCATCAACACTTCACCTTAATCCACCATAATCCGACTGAATCCTCCTCCACGCACCTTAACCTTTATTCATGCATTTAATCCTTCGTAATGCACTCTAATCCACCTTAATCTTCTTTATTTCACTCTAATTAATCTTAATCCTCCCTAATACACCTTACGTGAACCACTAATGATTCATTAATTAACTTGGGTAATCATTCTCTTATACAGGGGTGGACATGCTTTGGGTCCCCTCTGGCCTTCCTTGGGTCACGTGATACTTCCAGTTTACAACGCGACCTTGAAACATAAAGATCTAAAGGCTTTCGCCTTAAAACTTAAAAAAAGCTCAATTTTGACTAGTTAACGCTCATCACCTGCAATACTACGGGCATACTTGCCACAAATTTTTTTAGGGCGCAAAGTAGAATCAATAATACTGCACTTCCGACTGAATAACAACAGTTAGCGACGTGCGAGGTGATGGAGCCGCCCCAGAATATTAAGCATACTGAGGACAACCGCAACAAAAACGCTGGTGAGCAGGCCGGAAGAATGAAAAAAATATTGCCGCATTACGGGATGCTTTGCTACGAGCTATAAGAAAGACTCATCAGCTCTCAAACAACGCTGTTCTTTGTCGGAACAAAGTTCTTTCGGGCAATGTCATGCAGCCACTGCTTCCTACGCAAGCCGTCACGCTTTCATTGTGGTATCATAAAAACGGCATAACCATCTTCGGGCTTCTTGCTGCAGTTATATGCGCAACAGCCCCGCATAGCGCTAGCACATAGAGCAGGAAACACAGCGTACAACGTTGCTACGCCCAGCTAAAGCGCCCAGCCAACCGTGCTCAGGAGGAAAATGGCGCGAACAAAAAGAAAAACACAAGCAAAACTCAAGATCCGCGCGTTTCCAAGGGCAACGGCAGGGAGACCAATCGTCGCGCAGAAAAACGGGGGCAAAACTGGTTGCCGCGGGGGGAACGCGCAAGGGGCGAGGAGGAGGCGAGGAGGTCGCGCGGCGGCGGCAGAGTTCAAAGAGTGTCGCTACTTTCAAATCATCAAGGGACTTTAGCGGGGCCTGGTCATACTGCGTAAGCAGCGGCGGCGGGGGAGGCGGCCGTCGGCGCCGCCGCCGGTTCCTTGACCGCATTTCTCGCGCAAGCTCCCGCTGGCGCTCGGAAAGAGCGGATTCCATCTTTCGAAACGGCGCGCCGCACAGAAACACCTGCCCATCACCTCTCGCCCTCGTGTCCTGCGTGGCCTCTCATTGGTCGCCTCCCCCTCCTCCTCCTCCTCCTTTGCCGTCGCTTCTCTTTTTCTTCGCGAGAGAGCACCTTCCTAGGCCTGCCCATCTTATCGATGGATGGGACACTGATCCCCGATAATATGTTGTGAAGAGCAAGCTCGAAAATCTTAGACGAGGCACAGAGAAGAGAAATCAGGTGATAATTCGACGCATCGGTTTTACAGCCAAACCCAAATACAGAAAAAACGTGAGCTGTTTTCACATGTCAGGAAAAGTGGAGGTGGTGAAAGAGCTGTTAAATATAGATGTCAATACTAGAGCAGCTGCCGTAACATTTAGAATTGGGGCGGGAATGCCATCGGAGCCGCATGATAAGGATGGCTTCGAGCGCTTAAGGCATTCGTGGATGAGCTGTTAATCATACAACACATCACTAGATGTAGGAACTGTCGTGTGCTGCTGCTTGACTCCAGCGTTGATACCTGCAGCTTTATATAATGATGAGAAATAGGCAGAAAAATAATCCGCGACTGCTTGGTCTTCTACTCCTATATAGTCAAGCAGGCGAAAACACCCTCCACGTACATTAGAGCACTTACGGATGTACTTCCAAAATTTCGCCGGCCGGCCGGTGGCGCTCTTTTCCAAGAATGCAATATATCACTCTTGATCCCGCTTATGGAGGTGTTTACAGAGAGCCCGAAAAATGTGGAATTTTTTTCTCCACTCATTAGGCAGAGGAGTTCTAGATTTTCGGTGCGCGCGATCTTTGTTTTATGGTTATTTGAGTTCAGACGAGAACCAGTGGGTATATTTAGAGCGTTTAAGTCTCTACTGGGGAATATATTTGTGCATACTGCTCAAAACGAGCAGCGTAAACTTATCTTGGTCATCAACCTTCTTTTTGTCTGTAACCACTAGCAATCGGTGGTGGACACGAAATCATATAAACTACGATAATCACCACGCTTGAATGCAAAGTTTAAGGATTCATTTATGCCACTGGAGGAGCTCTAGATCAGGGTTGACACAGAGGCAGTTATATTGTCACAACCTCCAAAACACAGGACGCAGGACGGGGATGCGAGAAACAAGACCAGCTATGTATTCCGAGACCACTGCAGCTAACGCACTAACTTCGTCTTCCTTTCAAAAAAGGAGCGTGGTTGCTGCTTGGGTCCCTCAATTCGTTTTCTTCTGTTTCTTTGCTATCCTTCAGTCGTGACATTAGCCTCTCTTCCTTGAAAGCATCGTCCCGATACTCTATCGTCAAGACAGCAGGACCGGGACGCGCCTGCGGTGCGGTGAATTCACTCGGACAAATAGGGCTTCATCCAGACCACGTGCACAACCTCCGGTAGGTGACGTCGACGCCTTGAGCAATGCGGACTATCGGGAGCAACCTCAGAGTTGACATCAGTGAGCCGCCAAAGAAGTTTATACGGGCCTGAGTAGCGCTTTAAGTTTCTCCGAAAAGCGACGACGGCGAATAGGAGTTCGAACCCAAACTCTCTCTCCGGGATTGTAGGAGACTGATCGGTGACGAAGGTTATAGCGTCGCGAGTCGTAATCCTGCTGCCTATGAATACGTATGCGAGGGAGTTGTCGCGCTTCTTCAGCACGCTGAGTGAAGCCTTCGGCATCCGTTTCGATTTCATCGCATTCACGGGGCACTATCGCATTTAACACAGTTGTGACTTCACTACCATGTAGGGGATGCAACGGTGTCATTCGTGTTGTCTCTTGCTGAGCCGTGTTGTATGCTAAGGTGACATAAGGCAAGATTTCATCCCAGTTCTTGTGCTCCACATCCACGTACATGGAGAGCATATCCGCGAGCGTCTTATTCAGGTGTTCTGTCAGTCCGTTCGTTTGCGAAAGCTGTTCCACTAAGTCTTAATACTGTGTCCAATAGCTCGGTTGTAAATGCACTCCCCCTGTCAGTTAGGAGCACTGCTGGAGCGCCGTGCCTCGGTGCAACATTCACTACAAAATATCGGGCTGCTTCACTGGCCGAGCTACGCTCCGGAGCCTTGCTTTCGACGTAGCGAGTAGGGTAGTCTGTGGTCAAGATAATCCATCTGTGACCCGCAGCTGAAGTTGAGAATGAGCCTAGAAGATCCATTCCGACTTGAGCAAATTGAGTTTCGGGCACTTCTACAGAAAGGAGGAAGCCTGCTGGTCTGACTGCTGTCACTTTTCGCCGCTGGCATTCAAGGCACGACCGGACGTATTGTTGAACGGTCGCCATTAGTCTTGGCCAATAATATTTTTTCCTCACCCTACACAGCGTTCGTGTATAGCCCAAATGACCGGATGTTGCTTCATTATGGTATGCCTGTAATACTTCACTCCTGAGAGGTGTTGGGACGACGAGTAAATAAGTGTTTCCGGTGGGAGAGAAGTTTGCCTTATACAGGATGTCGTTACGCAAGCAAAATGATGGCCGTCCCCTTGCAAAAAGCCTTGGGACAACCGAATTGTGACCCTCCAAGAAACTTAGAATGGGTTGCAATTCCGGGTCGTCGTGTTGCTGCTGTGCGATTGTAGTTGTGTTGACAACTCTGACAAAGGCTGCATCCTTGTCATCTTCTGCATTGGCAGATTCCAATGGGGCGCGAGAGAGGCAATCGGCATCCGCATGCCGCTTTCCCGATTTATAGACAATAACCATGTCGAATTCGAAAACTGAAGGCTCCTGCGCGCCAATCGACCTGACGGATCGTCCTGATGAGTTCATCAGCCAACAAAGGCAGTGGTGGTTACTGAAAACATTAAAGGAGCGGCCGTACAAATACGGGGGAAATTTCATAACTACCCACACCACCGCAAGGCACTCTTTTACTGTGGTGCAATAATTCGCTTCCGTTCGGGAAATGGTTCTACTTCCATATGCTATTACTCGTTAAACGCCGTCTTGGCACCGCACGAGTGCTGCTCCTAAGCCGACATCGCTGGCGTCGGTGTGAACTGCTGTCAGGGCTTCCTCGTCAAAGTGTCCGAGGACTGGGGGCTTTTGGAAGCGTGGCCGCAGTTCGTTGAACGAGCTGTTGCTGTTCTTCACCCCATACGAATGCGACGTCTTTCCTGCTGAGGCGAGCCAAGGTTGACGCGATTCGTGAAAAGTTCCGAATGAAGCTTCAGTAATAGGCGCACAGTCCTAAAAATCGTCTGCCCTTTTTTCAGACGGCACCGGAAAATTGACAACGGCACGTATTTTGTCGGGGTCAGGTCGTACACCTTCAATGCTGACCACATGACCAAGGAAGAGAAGCTGTTCAAAGCCAAAATGGCATTTTTCCTGCTTTACCGTAAGACGGACAGATCGGATGGCTTGAAAAACCGCTCGTCAGAAAGGGCTCGTCAAAAGCTGCAGAAAATACAATCACATCGTCGAAGTATACTAAACACGTTTGCCGCTTCAGGCCTGAGAGTACTGTGTCCATTACCCGCTGAAATATTGCCGGCGCGGAGCACAAGCCGAAGGGAAGTACCTTAAGTTCATAGAGGCCGTCAGGAGTCACGAATGCAGTTTTTTCTCGGTCTCTCTCGCGAACTTCAATTTGCCATTACCCGCTCCTTAAGTCCATCGACGAGAAATAACGGCCATGTCCCAGTTTATCTAGGGAATGGTCTATATGAGGTAGCGGGTAAACGTCTTTCTTTGTGATCTGATTGAGCTTGCGGTAATCAACGGAGAAACGTAAGCTGCCATCCTTTTTCTTTTTTTTACTAACGCCACTGGCGACGCCCAAGGACTCTTCGACGGCTGAATAACGTCGTCTTCGGGCATTCTATGGCTTTCTATGGCTTTGTGTTCCCGTGGAGCCACCCGATACGGGTTCTGCCGTATGGGCCTGGCTGCATCATCAGTGATAATTCGATGTTTAATCAACGGCGTTTGACCAACCCTCGACGTCGATGAAACTGATGTGCAAGCTCCAGGAGTCTTTGTTTCTGCGCAGAGAGTAAGCTTGGGCCAAGATGGATGGGTAGATCTCGAGGCACGGGAGGCAGGCTGCTGGAACCCCCTTGCTCTACAGTGAAACAGTCGGTGACCTGAGTGAACTCTTTGACGTACGCGACTGTCATACCTCTTGGAAGATGCCGGCCCTCATGGCTAAAGTTTGTTACGAAAATTTCTGTGTGTCCACAGGTAATGTTGGCGACGCCTCTTGCAATGGATATGCCATGGCTGAATAGCAATGCCGGAATTTGTTCGCCAAAAGCGTCGGAGTTGCTCGGTATGTCGGTTGTCAACGACAGAAGGGAGCACGAGCGTTGTGGGGCAGTAACGTCATCACCGGCGACGCGTAATGGTCTACGTCGTTGCTCTGTACAGAGTACAACTAAACCTGGGCCCATGCTAAACCTGACTGACCTGCTCGGAATGTTTATAACGGTGCCGTATTCACGCCGAAAATCCATACCCAAGATCAGGTCTTTGCAGCCCTCAGGCAAAACGACAAAAGTAGCATCGAAGGCCGACGCACCAATATTAATTCTAGCGGTAACTTTGCCTGTGGGCGGCATCAACTGGCCTCCTGCAGTTCTTATGTGGGAGCCCGTCTATGAAGTCTGGAACTTCTTAAGGCAATCGGCGAGGTTTTGGCTTACTATAGAGAAGTCCGCGCCAGTATCTACTTGCGCTGTCACTAGGCGTGTTCTATGTAAAGAGCGAAGTCGGCGCTAACAATTCCCAGTGCAGTCTGCTACGTCGTATCGTCTGGTTGTACTGATGACGTTGGGGGTGTTGGAGCATCTTGACTGGCAGCAAGCTTCCCCCCCCCCTCCCTAGAGGTCGCTGCTCTTAGCTTCCCCGACGAGGACTAGGGGACCTGCCCCGGACTACATCGGCGTAACTGCTATGTTGCGGTGAAGTGCTGGATGCAGGTGACGGAGAGTGGGGTCGACGATACGGTAGAGCGAATGGCTGTGCTGGCGTGGATATGCTGGTGTCGCGTCGGTTGTGCTAACGAGCGCGAGGGAAGGTGGTTGGAAAGGTCCGGTATCCCGGGTCACGATACGGGCAAAAATGGTAAATATGGCCGGCTACTCCGCAATGGAAGCTGTCGCAGAAACGAGACGAGACAGCTGCGTTCGATGCGAACGCAATCAAGATTCTTCTTTTTCTTTTTTAGCGCGCGTGCCTTTGGAGCCCGCCGTCTTCCTTTTTCTCGTCTTGTCCGCTCCCATGAGTTTCAACAGAAGCAAAGTGGACGTCGGTCGACGGAGCGCCACAAGTCTGTCTTGCGAACAAGTGGTCGATTGATGGGCGGCCTTTGCGACCAAGTAGGGGTAGTCGGCGTAGGGTAGTAGGACGGCGCTTCCACGGGCACATTAAGCTGCGGGGTCGGCGACGGCGGCGGAGGGTACGAAGTTGTTAACGACTCGTTGTAAGGAAGAGGCAGAGACGACGAGCTGTGCGGGGGGGGGGGGGGGGGGGGGGGGGACTTGGATGACGGATGGCCGACGCATAGTTGATAGACCGCTGGTCTGGTAGCGATTCGGCAAAGAAAACGCTTGCCTGATTTCCTGCCGCACAACTTCTGCGACAGAAGCCACCACAGGTTCTTGGGGAGTCACCACAAGGTTGTCAAGCTCTTCTCGAACGACCTCGCGCGTGAGCTCACGCAGGGAACACTCACTGCCGACAGTCAGTGCAGAGGCGCTGATCGAGGCGTTGCTCGGTTGATCGTAGCAGCCTCCTCGATGAACTCCGCAACAGTTCTTGGCGGGTTGCGAAGAAGACCGACGAACAGTTGCTCTTTCACGCCTCGCATCAAATGTCGCATTTTCTTCGTTTCAAGCATTGCGGGGTCAGCTCGGCGAAAGAGGCGGGTCATGTCCTCCGCAAACATGGCGACGCTCTCATTCGGCTTTTGTAAACGTGATTCGATGGGTTGCTGAGCCGACCCGCGACGATCGTTGTTCACGAAGGTATCGAAAAGTTGCTGCCGAAATTCATCCCTGGAAGACAGTGTGCCTTTCCGGTTCCCGTACCAGCGCTGCCTGCCAGGGCAAAGTACCCGTTCGAGAGTTTCTTCTGTTCCTTGGTCCAACGATTCGCGTTGGCGACTCTCTCATATTGTTCCAGCCAATCCTCGACGTCCTCGAAAACATCACCGTGGATGCGCTCGGGAATCCGAGGGTGCTCAGCAGTCACCTGTGAAGCGCCTGCCGTTGCCATTCCTTAAGACGGAGGGCTCCCTTTAATCGTGACACTATTAAGCGATGGATGAAACTTATCCGGACGCACAAGGGACATATCAGAATGAGACACATCTCAAAATTTAGCATTCGCAATGCAAAGGTTTAAAACTTTGCCACATGCAATGGCGATACGGTAGCCCAGGAAAAATTGGCAAGGCTCTGCAAGCGTGTAAACGCGCCAAAATCGCATCAGAGTTGTTGTTCTGTTGGGCACAGAAAACGTTTTGTGACGTGCACAACGAATGTAGTCTACCAAATTCCCCTGTCTTGCGGCAGTAAATATGTTGGACAGACAGGCAGGCGCTTAAACGATCGACTGTAACAACGTCCGCAGCACTGTACAAGGCCACTTGGGCATCCATTGCCGAGACTGCGGCTGCGTGCCATTCTTTGAAGATACTGAAGTTTTAGCGAGACACAGCACACAGCTCACCTGGGAAATTGTGGAAGCTGATTTCACCAGAAAACTTGGTAGTCTTTGCGTTAGTGCCCCCTCTATCGCGCTGACCCCTAGTGAAGTCACGTATCTAAACAGATAGAAAGCGTAATGCTTAGTTTTTTTATATTTTTTTCAGGTGACCATGCTCTTAGTTCAGTGACTTGCTGTTAGAACACCCCATGTGACTGTCTGACATCTTCTGCGCATGCCCTTTCTTGTATATATACGCACGATGTGGCAACGCAATAAAATATTGTTGGAAGTCAGCGCTGTGTATGTCGTCTGTCGCTGTCCTTGTCCTTTGCGCTGTACGTTATTTTTGATCATGAATTACCAACTAGCATAAGCAACCACCGAAGTCCCGGTCGCCTGTTTCTATTTACGCCCAAGCCCAGTGTTGGACGGCTGTGCCGCCCATGCGCCCCTCGCGTGCACCACATTTCTAGGTACTTTTTTCTCTGAAACGCCATGGCGAGTGCCCTAGATTTTTCTAGGTATTTGGTTGGACTAGGGAGATGTTATGCTTGGGCTCACAATCTTCTCAGCCAGCTGTCGGTAAGAGAAAATTGTTTTTTTAAAACACGCCTCCTAGGCTATTCTGAAATAAAAGTTCCGTGCGGAATTTGAAAGTAATTGGATAAGGGGATAAAGAGACGTGATAACAAGTTGGCCGTGGTGTGCGAGGCGCTTCGATCTACAAAGGTTGGCATAATCGTGAAGCATGGAAGGTTTCTCGCACAATGCGTCATACCATCGCTGCAATCAAGCGTCCTTTTCTTCTTGACATCTCCATCTCTCTTCCAGTCGAAACAGTAGCAAGGCGCAGGCACCACACACAACGCATATTAAATAATCGTGCAACGTCCAGGAAGAAAAAAATTCACGCAGAAACTCCTCGGGGAGTTGTCTAAGCATGCGTAAGCATTGTGCCACTTGCTCATGGCCACGCAGCCCGGTGTCTTTACCAATGTTATGAAAATTGAACAGGCCAGTGCTAACAACAGCGCAGTGGTGACACGAGCTTAGCCGACGGTGGTGCAAAGAACATCGATGACGCAAGCAAAGTACCGCAGATGGCAGCGCCAGGTGTGCTGATGACGTTCCGATCATTATAACCTGTTATCGCTTTCTAGCGCCTTATCCGTCCGCGTCGAAACATTATGAACCGTGATCAAACGTAATCCGGTGGCGACTTCGTATAGCACCGCCGTGCGGGCCGCACCTTGAAAGCGATCTGCGCTGCCCACGAAGAATGCCGACTGCTCATAGCTTCGCGCGCTGTGTTCTCTCCGCTTACTTAGCGTTGAAGAGATGCGCGCGCCCGTATGTTGAAAGCGATCTGCGAAAGTGACAAAGTGAGGCGTGTGCTGAGAGCAGCGTAACCGCTGTGTTCTCGTCGCTTCGTTGGCATTGAAGAGAGAAACAGCGCAAAGGCAAATTTGCTCGCTGCTGCGGGCGCTAGCTCGAAAGCGGTGGTCTTATTACGGTACGGATGGACGGACGGTTTTTCTCGTTGCGTAAGCATAGAAATGCTTATGCATTTAAAATTAAAGCTTACCTACATTGCCTGAACGCTGCGAGTGCGGGCTGGGCCGAACACACTGTGCGCCCAGGCACAGCCAGGGACGTAAAACCAAATACCTAGAAAGATCTAGGGCGTGTGCCGTGGCGCTTCGGCAAAAAAGTACCTAGAAACGTGGCGCGTGCTGGCGGCGCAGTGGTCGACCACTGGGGTCGGGCGTAAATAGAAGGGCGGCGTTCCGGTCACAGCGGGAGACGCTTTAGTGCGGTGAAAAGTCTGAAGAGGAAATTTCACTGCAGAGCCAAATGTCAAAATAGCAAGAAGAGGAAAAGAATATGAAGACATTACAGAAAAAATCACGTGGTTTGGTGCGAACTTCACGAGCGTCTTGGTAAAGGATGTCAGAATTACACGACACATTATCCTTCAGAAGAGTACGAATTTTGGGCTCGTTGGTTCATGATTACGAGCAATAATTATCCTTGTTATCTCGAAGGCATGAAGCATGTCGTCGTATAGCACTTATGGAACGGCTTCAATGGAACGGCCACAGTGACGGGTCATAATTCAGGCGCTTAAGGGCTTCATCATCGACGGCTACGTGAAAGAAAAATACGACTGACATTTTGTTTCAAGACGCCGGCAGGAGAGGGGAGAAATATCGAAGGCCTTCAAGTGCTTCGTCAGGTCGGAAGAGGTTGTTTCAGTGCTCAACTTATGGTATCTTTGACTGGTCACCTCCATCCCCCGAAGCAGAGTCGGGCAGATCCGGCGTTCCTCGAGCTCAGAGGTAGAAGACAAGCGCGCAAGCCGAACGTGCGACTCGCTCTCGCAGGAGGAAATGGCAGATGCGAAACCACGTGCCTGCTGCCAACGTCCAATGTTGCGGCTATCCAAAGCTCCCGGCAGTGCCTGGACCACTGGCGGACGCGCCGGTGGGACGAGGGTTCGTCGAGACGCCAGCATGCAGTGGCCTAGGTTTCCAAGGTTACGGTGGGCCGTCGCCAACAGCAGTGACTTGGCGCTGTGGTGTCGTTTCAATCTGGACGACTGCTCCGACGACAGCTAGGGCTCGGGGCGCCTCAGAGCGCTCCAAGATGGAGGAGAGCAATCGAGAAGAACCAGTCGAACGCAGGGCGCTCACCCTCTTTCAACCAGCCGAAGACAACGCCGCTCGCTAGAGCGCTCTAGAGCGCTCAGAAACGACCAGCCGAGGATGACATTAGAAACAAAAATCGCCTTCGGTCGTTGCGGCGCTGTTGAGGTACGGACAATGTCGAACTCTTTAGGGCTGCAACTGAGGCAGGAGTCTTGTTCTTTTGGTCTAGTCTGGGGGACATTTTCAGTGGTAGGAGCGAAATCACGGGGTGAAACGGCGGCTCGTTATTCTGTAGTGCGTAGAAACGCAGGTAGGTCATGTCGGGTCGAGGCCGGAGTAGAAGAAATAGAAGACTTTCCAGAGTCGACAAGTGACTTCCCAGGGGTGACAGCTGCACGTCGCAACAGCTCGTTGCGCAGGCAAGAAGCCTCCGCTCGGAGGGTGGTGAGGACTTGGGTCTGTTGCTCCACGCCACGGGAGTGGTCCTTACGAGTGCGTTCACATTCTCCTCTCGCAGTTGCGAATCTTGGTGGCTCAGGAACGAGATTCCCTCGTTCCCAGACCGGCAATGCCACCTTCAAGGTCACCCAGTGGGGAAAGAAAGGGTAAACGTTTTGGGAAAGGGAACGCTGCAAGAAGCACGCCGTCGGGTCGCTATCGCTAGGCTTAACGCCTTGATGTGTTAAGTCACGCAGAACAGAACAGAACAACGACTTTAATGAATCATAAATTTGAGCGGTGTATATTTGTGGAGCCCCTATTCCGGGGCCCCACTGGCTTCTGCGGCTCCCGGGCCCGGTCGAGGGTCGCCAGCTGGCTTCCCAAATCCAGTTCGGTGAGTCGCGCCTCCAACGACCAGTTAACGAGTGAGCCCGTAATCAGCGGCGACATGGCGTGTGCCACGCGCCTCGGGCATTCGTATGTGATGTGCTGGAGTAACGGGGTATCTTCACACCGGGGGCAGTTGTCTTTGTGTCGGTCGGGGTGCATTTTGTGTAGCCTGTGCAAGTGAGGAAAGGTGTTCGTCTGCAGTCGGCGCCAGTCCCTTGCCTTCGCCGTCTTGAGCTTGGGATGGGGAGGAGTCTTTTTTCGTCGGCCGAGTCTTTGCAACTCCAGTATTATGACTCCAGTATACATTGGTTTGGGGGAGGGGGGGATGTCCGTTACGGCTGAGTAACACGCGTCTCGGCCTGTCATCTCGAGCCAGGCGGTCCACCTTTTCGTTGCCGTCCACTTCGGCCTGGGCCGGGCATCAGGTGAACCCATGCTCTTGCGTTAATCTTGGTCCCAGGCTGCGCGCGACGCTGGCCGGCAAAACTCCCCGCAGGTATAGTCGGCATGCGTCCTGAGAGTCCGTTAGTACGTGAGCCGATCAGCCTATTGCTTGGGGCAATGGCGGCGGCCTCCGCCGTTGCGCTGGATGAGGCATGCAAGGACGCAGCCGTGACCATGCCTGCCCTACTTGTGGCGATCGCCACGAAAGCGGGGGTCCGTGTTGTTGTGCGGGGTATTGACTTGTGTCCGCCAAATGCGCGCCCAGCTTTTGTAGCAGGGCTGTCATCTTGGCTCGTGTTCGTCTTGCGTGGTATGGCGGGGGCATGTTGCGTGGGACGGCATCCACATGTAGCCGTGTTCACAGAGCGAGTGGTATTAGTTGAGTCTGCTCCGCTCAGAATTGCGGCGCCAGCTGAGAGTGCAGGCCTCCTAATAGACAACGTCCCTGGGGCGTCGCGTTAACGCGCTCTCGCTGGACGATGATCGTGGCAGCGGCGAGCTCTTCATATGTGTTTGCCAGCCCTAACTGCCGGAGGCGCTCCGAGCTGGTGCTCGCCGGAAGGCCGAGCGCTGCCTTACAGGCGATTCGAGTCAGTTTACCCACATGGTCGTTCTCGCTGCGGCGCGTGCCTTCGAAGGGCAGTGCGAAAGTGAGGCGGGTAATGCCGAAGGCTTGCACTATTCGCAAGGTGTCCGCATCTGTCATTCCCTCTTTGCCGCGCGCAATTCTGTTAAGAATTCCAGTGATACTGCTTACCGTGGGTTTGAGTTTGGAGCGCGCGATGGAGACGCCTGTTTCTTGTACGTGCATCCCGAGAATCCGCATGTTTGCTGTGCTCTTTATTGTTTCCACATCGAAAAAGGGTTGCCGGGTCCGTGCTCTGTAGGCTTGTGTATTCTTTGGTCTAACATGTTGGTATGGCGACTTGGCCGGGGCGCATTTCATGTCTGCTTGTTTTGTAAAGGTCTGGGCCGTGTCAATGGCTCTTTTGAGGATGTCTTGCCGGTCACCATACGAGCCTCGAGTGGCGCATAGCGTGATGTCATCCGCGTGTAGGGCACACCCAAGATCTCGGTGCGCCTCCAGTTATTGCGCCAGTTTGCGTAGGCCGATGTTGAATAGGAGCGGTGATAGTATGGAACCTTGAGGGGTGCCTCGTCCCGGTAGGTCGTATGAGAGTAAGCGTGTCGTACCTATCCCAGTATGGGCTGTGCCGTTGCTCAAGAAGTCTTACACGTAGCAATGTATTCTATCGCCACATATTACGTCCTCGAGCCCCTCAAGAATCATGGAGTGCGTGATGGTGTCAGAAACTTTTTTGAATGTCGAGTGGGAGCAAGATCCTTTCTGGACTTCCTGATAGGGCGTTCAGGACTTGTTCTTTCAGCAGTAGGAAGAGGTCTTGGGCTAAACTTTCGCCTGAAGCTAATCATTGTGGTCAGAAGCAGGTCTTCGGTCTATGTGTCTCTCGAGTCTGCTGAAGACGACTCGCTCAAAAAGCTTGCCCAGGCAGGAGAAGAGCGAGATGGGTCGTAGTTGGCCTTGTTCGCGTGGTTTCCCCGGCTTCGGCATTAGAATAACATTGCCGTTTTCCATTCCGAGGGTAGTCGGCCGTAGGGATTCCGTACCGTGTCAATAAAGAAATCGGTTATCTTTTGGATGGCCGAGTCGCTCAGGTTTCTTGGCATTGGTAATTCGATCGGGGCCCGGTGCCGTGTTATTCTTAAATGCCTAGCTGTGGCGTAGAGTTCTGCGAAGCTAATAGGAGCGTCCAGATCTCCGTTATCTTGGCCGTGACAGTTCCTGGGGATAGGTGCTGGTGTCGGTGCTTCTCCGGTGTAAGTGTCCTTTAGTAGCTGGAGGAGCTCGTCTTCCGTGCCTGGGTATTCTCCGGCCAGTTTCCTGATGCCGTTATTCGCTTGCGTACGTGTGCTGGATGGGTTCAGCATGCAAGAGAGGATAGCCCAGGTTTCCTTGGTGCTCAGGCTGTCTCGTAGGGAGTCGCAAAAACTTCGCCAGTTGTTGCTATCGAGCTCTATGTATAGGGGTTGGCTTCTTCTCCAAATTGGTCGATCTGGTGTCGGAGTTTACGGTTGTGTGTCTGTCACTTCCAACGCTTTGATAGACTTCTGCGGGCCTCCCATAGGTGTGCCAGGTGGTTGTCCACCGCCTGCGTTTCCGGTGTGGTCTGATACTCTTTGGTGGCGGCATTGTATATTTCTTTAAGGAAAGTGCTCCATTCTCCTGCACAGGCTGGTGTTGAATGGGCTGCCTCCTGTTTCTCTCTGTACTCTTTCCGTCAGTGAGTTTGGCCGTCCCCAGCGATTGGCATACTTTTTCCGCTTCGAAGGTTACATTTATGATATAACAGTCACTGCCTAGCATCTCGTCCAAGTTGCTTCAGGTGACTCCTCTGTCATTGACAAAAGTTAGGTCAGGTGTAGTATCACGATTCACGCTGTTTCCTACTTTGGTGGGGATGCCTGGCAGCGTGATCAGCTAGAGTTCGTATGTATGTGTCGTCTTAAGAAGGTTGTAGCCCTTCGCTGTGTCTCTGTTGTATCCCCACTCTGAATTTCCGGCGTTGAAGTCTCCGAGGAGAAATAGCCTATCACGTCGCTCGAGTAGGGTGGACACGTGGTTCAGTAGCGGTGAGAAGTCGGCTTTTTGGTCTCTGGATGGACAGTAGACGTTGGCCAAGACGCGCTTTGGTAGACCGTTCTTTACCGGCCAGATTGTTAAAATTTGGTGCTGAATTTCTGTTCTCGGTGGCTGGTGATGGCAAAGTCTTTTCGAGTTAGCGTTGCCACCATTCCGTGGTCAGGGGCCGTGTATAGACAGTAACCCTCTATCGGTCTCGCTTGCTTCCCCGCCTCTTGCAAGCGAAGGAGGTCGAGAGGAACTAGCGCCGTTTTGACGTATTCTGTTAGTGTCGCGTGTTTGTTGCGTAGTGATCCACAGTTCCAATGTCATATAGTGGGATTCTCTTGCTGCCTGGTTGTACTGTTAACAATGATGAGAAGTTTCGGGGGTTGTGGTATCCTCGGTGTCCGTGGTGACCATGATCTTTGCGCTCAGCTTTTCCGAAGCGAAGCTGTGTCGTCGTTTGAGCGGTCGCTGACACTTCTGAATGGAATTGTCTACGTATTGTGTCATTCTTGGAATTCCATAAACACCTGCTGTATTTGCGCTTGTAATTGATCTTGCATTTGCTGAAATTGTTGTGGGATGTGTTGCTGCTGCAACGCAAACATGTGTTCGACTTGCTGTAGTGTCACTTGTGGTGTCGTTTCTTGTGGCGATTTGAGTTTGTGCTGGTGGCCGCTGTCACAATGACTGCTGTGTTGGCCATTTGAATTGTGTCGCGAGTGGTGGTGGAGTTTGTGGTTGCTGTTGCGCTCCCTCTTGCTTTAGGGTTTTTACCTCTTGCATATTACTGTCTAAGGTAGCCTTAAGTTGTCTACCCTCTGAGATGGCTCGCCTGTATTCCTCACTGTGCGCGACGAGTTTGGTCGTGGAAGACTCGACCCCCACCCATCTTACATGTGCTGGCGTATGCTTTGAATTGGTCTTTCTTTCCGGGATCGGAATTTTTGTTTCTACGTACTTGCTAGCGGGGTGAAGGCGGCAGTGCTCTGCGTGGATCTGGAGCGGGATCTCTCCGTGCTGACGCTTCTGCTTCTCTGGCTTCGACCCGCCCTGGAGTCCTCGCGTTCGGAGCAGAACCTTCTTAGTTGCCTGGTGACCTGCGGACGTGGCGTCGGCGATGCTCGTGGCTGTTGCGGTTGCGTCAAGCGCTTGGTGCACCTCTTGTCCCCGGTAAGATGCCCCCCCCCCCCCCCCCCCCCCCGCACGAGGCACAGATTAGTTCACAAGGGTGTCCTTCGCTTGGGTTCTCGAGCCCAAACAACTTGCAGACTCGTCGCGTAGGATTTGGGCAAACGTCCGTGCGGTGTCTTTTACGGCGGCAGATTTTGCAGACTTGGACGAGAGCACCGAAGGGGTGACACAAGAGTTATCCTCCATAATAGTATACGGTTCTCGGTAGTAAGGGCTCGTTAAACGTCAGGGTGGCATTTTGGGTATCGCCGATTATGCGGGCCTCTATCAGCTCCACTCCTTGCCTGCGATCCGCATGTTGGCAAGCAGGGTCTCTGACGGAGTGTGTCACCGGTATGCCGAGCATCGCCGATGGCTGCGTATGCTTTCACGGCGTGGCCTGTGCCGTGGATGATCAGGAGGCGGAGTCCCCGTGCTTTCATGGCCACCTATTGGTGCGGAGTAGAGAGGATTCCGATGTTGGAGCCCGGCTTGATTCGCAAGATAAATTCTTCCCCAGAAAATTGATTGTTCCAGGCTTCAATAATTCCTGTCGCCATTGCTGGTGTGATGATGTAGTGTAGGGGTAAGTCCTGATGCAGTCGTATAACGATCTTGAAGTCGTCCTTCGGTAGTGGTGGGACTTTGGGCAGTTTGCTTCCTTTCGGAGATGGCGGTGTCTTCGTGTCTTCGTTCGTTTCCAGCTTGTCTTTGGCCGGCGCTTTGCCAAGCTCTCTTTCCAACGTTTGTTGTTTCCGTTGGCGTAGCCTTAGCACCGTTTGCCAGTCTGCATCGGTATGGGTGAGGGGGGGGGGTTGTAGAACGCAGATTAGGTCCGCTCACCTCCGTTTGGTTGATTGGGTACCCCGTCGAAGTGCCGGGCCCGGTGAGGGCCATTGCGTCTTCGTCGTTCGATGCTTGCTGGTGTGGCGTCCCGGTGCTCGTGAAATCTCTAGTTGCTCCCGTACTCATGATTAGGTCAGTTTCGAGTCGGATCCCGCCGGCAGAGGCGTTGCTGGAACGCCTCGTTGGCGATCGGGTTAGCGCGAAGAAGATCGGTGGGAAACGGTGAAAAGGCCGCTTCCCATATCACTTTCGGCAAAAGAGGCCCGGGCGAGGGCGATCGGCGAAGGTAGCGTCGTTTCGGTAGTTTCGGAGAGTGCCGATGACACGTCCCTTCCCCCCCTTCGGCCGACTGAGTGGAACTGAGCTTAAGTCGCACAAACCGCAGCAAAAGGAGCGTGATCCGGACTTCAAAAGCCCGACTTCGTCATCTGGCCAGGCCACACAATTCTCGTGCACGTTTTTCACACTTTTCACGGGGACAGGACTACTGTTTTCTGAAAAGAGGGCACGAGCAGAGCAAGCATGCGTCATTACTGGGCGCCAAGCTGAGGAATAATAATAATAATAATAATATTAATAATAATAACAATAATAATAATAATAATAATGTTTATTCCTACCAAAATGCAAAACAGCACGAACAGACCGGTCTAAGCCTCAGTTGGCTTGTAGGACCGGGCCTATGATCATGATGCACATGGGTAAAAAAAGTCAATAAGTTCATGAGATACGTAGAAGAAAGAAAAAAAATGATTAACAAGAAATGAAAAAGAACAAGATAATATTTGGTTATTCTACCACGAACAAAGAAAATTGAAGAAATAAATATTACAAGGCCAAAATGTTCTGGAAGGTAATTTCACCATAGCTCCTTCAATAATTCTTTCAGCGTGCTTTTCCAAGTCGCGCTCAACTTTTCATCTCATAACTTCCTAAAAATGTCCGGCACATATGCACAGCGTCTGGCCGCATTATAACTTGTGACAGAAAGAGGAGCTACATAACGGACGTGTTTCTGAAGTTCCCTTGTGGCGGCATTTTTTTGTTTGAATCTGAGATTCCAATAATGTTTGACGACATCTGTTTCGATAAGCAATGATTGGAAATTCGGTAGACCAAGTTCGCGGAAGATATTTGCAGCTGTTACTAAATTGTAGGCAACATTTTTAAGAACACTTTTATGTAATCCTGTCTGCCCTGCATCTCCGACGATCCGAAGAGAACCAGATGTCTGTAATGCCGCATCTCGAGACACTCTAACGCAATGCTTGTACAATAATAATATTATGAACATATGAGTTTTTTCGGTTCACTGCATACAAACCAAGGAAGGGAGTCAAACGAGGTACACCGCTTCACCTTAGAAGGGCTACGCTTCCTATACAAACTAAATACAATAAAATTATTAAAATGCGCCTGTTTGAGAATCCGCAGCGTGGTCGTCAGCTACGTTAACAAATATATTGCGGCAAACCTATGATTATTAAAGAATGAGCAATTGCGTAGCCATCGGTGAACAAATCCAGAAAGGGAAATCAAGCGTATTGTCAAGAAATGTCAGTATATTAAACAAAATGAAAGGCACGGATAATTGGAATTCAAAAGCTTACAACACTTTACAGGTGCAATAACACACCCAAAAAGGTCAAGCATGATCACCGCAGTAAAAATCTATACAGAAAGCTGAACCGACTACCGCAGTACATTGAAAGAATATCTTAAGTAGTCGTATAAGAATCCAAGAATAAAATGACATCACCCTAACACGGGGTAAGCCCGAAACTGAGAAATTAAACATTTGTATTTTTAACCTCTAATGTATACATTTTGTAAGGAGGGTTTCTTCGGCTCGAAAACCCAGCCTCGAGAGCAGCAAGACAAGTGGAGTTGTACATCGTGTCAAATATTGAAAATGAGGTCAGTGGCTCTGCTCTGCCAAGGCTTTCACGGCGGCGTAAAGTAATTGGTTCAGCCGATGGGTTCGACACGCATATGAGAGAGGCGCCAGTTTTGAACTCGAGGACGGCGACCGGCAGTGGTAGTGAACAGCGGAGAACTAAGAGTTCAGACGGAGCGAGGAGTACTGTGCCTTCATCTACAGTCACAAGTACTGACAAGAGCCGAAGACAATGCAGTTATAACGGTGTATTCTGAAACGGCGATTTTGCGACAAAGGACCTTGTGGTGAGTGATAATATCGGTGGAAAACTGAAACAGCTCGATTTCGATGCGGGCGCAGTCAATGATCACATGATGTGTGGAGAGAAAGTCCCAACCTAATATGACATCGTGTGAACATGAAGGCAACACGATGAATTCTATGATATAGAGGACGTCCTGAATGACGACACAAGCGGTGCACGCGCCGGATGGTTCGACGTGCTGCGCGTTGGCAGTCCGAAGAAACAGTCCAGAAAGCGGCGTCGTCACTTTTCCTATATTGCGGCAAATACGGGCACCTATCGCTTAAAGTGCAGCGCCGGTGTCGACAAGTGCTAGCGTTAATGTTCTTTCTATTGCGACTTCAATAATCTTTTTCTGGGAAGTGTGAGGCCTTATACATTTCGCTGACACCACCGCAGTTCTCGTCTCTTGAACTGCGATATTTAATTTTCCTGGCGCAAAGGGCTCCGCCGCCGGTGCATGGGGGAAAGGGAACGGCGGCGAGGAGAAGGTGAACGGCGAGCGGCGGAGAGTGCGGTGTTGACGGCAGGAGGAGATTCAAAGGTGTCCGAATAGTTGCGGCGTTGTTGGAAACGTGGCGCATATGGTCGCACATTGTTAGGGACGTTCGGTGTAAGCAGGCGACAGTGACGTGCCACGTGTCCAGAACGGCCACAATAAAACGAAATCGGACGGTTGTCTTCCGTGCGTTAATGGTCTTGAGGTCGTGCATAGTGCACCAGTGGACGGACTGGAGGGGGATACGGGTGGGCGCAAAGGTGGGCGAAGGGGGCCGTAGATCTGCGGCGCAGGCCTCATCGCGACTTCGGCATACGTCAGGGTAGCGGCCGCCGGAGCCTGCTGGAAAGAAGGCGAAATGTGGTCGGCTACCTGCTCCTTGACGACAGATTGGAGAGCGGGCGCCAACGGAGTACTCGGCTGGCGTTGTGTAAGTGGAATCAAGGAAAGCTGACGAGCCACCTCTTCACGCACAAACTCCTTGATGTGTAGCAGCAGCGAAGTGTTATCCGGGGCAGCAGCCAAGCTGGACATTGAAGTGGCCTGAGGTGTAGATTGGCGGGTGGCTACGCGTTGTTTGCGCAGTTCATCGAAGCTCTGACAGAGACTGACGAGTTCAGAGACTGTCGACGGATTTTTCGCCAACAGCATCTGGAAGGTGCCGTCTTCAATGCCTTTTAATATATATGGCGGATCATCTCGGCATCAGTCATTGCGACGTCAACGCGGTTGCAGAGGTCGACAACATTTTCTATATAGCTGGTAAATGTCTCCCCGCACTGTAGCGCACGGCCACGCAAACGTTGCTCGGCGGGAAGCTTGCGAACCGCGGGGCGCCCAAATATCTCTGTCACGTTAGTCTTGAAGGCCGTCCACGTCGTCAGATCACGTTCGTGGTTGCGGCGCCACAAGCTGGCGTCACCGCTCAAATAAAACGACACGTAATTCAGTTTTTTGGTGTCGTCCCAGTGGTTGTGGATGCTCACCCGGTCGTAGTCAGTGAGCCAGTCTTCTACGTCATGGTCTTCGGTACCACTGATGATGGGTCGGTCGAGTTGACTCAATGGGCCGGGGCAGACCACGGTAGCCACCGGGGCAGTGCGTTGTGGTTGTGGTGGTCCTTCTTCCGGCATTATGAAGACGGGCTGCAGTGTCCGATTACGAAGTTTCCGAATTCCGGTTGTACCCCGCACCTCCACCAATTGTAAGGAGTGTTTATTCGGCTCGTAGAGCAGCAGCGAAAACTCAGCACCAGCAGGTAGGGCGCAGCCAGCGAACGAACTGGCTACGAGCCACATGATGGCAACGGGTCTTTTCAGCCTGCCGATTTTTCCGTCACAATCTCTTAAATTTATGGGGTTTCTATCGTTCTTTCTGGACTTAGAGAATATCTGGGCGGAGATTTCTTCACTCAGGTGCTATAAATGTAAGCTTTTCGATGATATAATCTTTCTCAGGTCTGTCTGGTGGTAGGTACTAGTGGCTGTATCCAAAGTTTCAAGCGGTGTAACGTAATATTTACGCTCAAATTGTCTTTTATCTCTGTTAGAGAAGGATAGTACATGAAGAACTATGTTATTATATGTCTGATCACCATACAACAGCCGATACTTTTCTGAATACAAAGGTGGGACTTTTACGGACAGGTAATTTTTCTATTGCCCAGACAGGGCGTTTCTGCAGGTTGAGAATGAAGGAAACGGTTATTAGCACATTTTGTGCCCCAAACTAAGAGCCCGTACTGTGTGTTAGAGTAAACTAGAAAATAATGCAGCTGCATTTTAACTGTGGATGACATCGAAGTTCTGAAACTGTTTATTGCACCAACAGAGCGCGTTATCTTTGTGCGTATGTATCGAATGTGCTCTCACCACAAAAAAATATTCATCAGATGCCATACCTAGAATTTTGATCGACTGTTCCGGAACTAGGATGGTGCGTTGGAATGAAAGATTGAAAATGTGTTCGACAGTATTGTTTTTGGCACGGAATATGACTTATTTTGTCTCCACCACATTCAGCCAAGCCTATTAGTTTATTGCCACAGTGCAAGCCCATTCAGCCATTCATAAACAATACTTTCTATTACGAACAAGCTGACTCCCATAAAATAACGAATACGTTAGTGTCACCTTTGTGACTGGGGACACTTGGGTGTGGTTGTAAAGCAGTAAAATAATCCCCTAGATTAATTCCTGAAGGGCACAATGTCATTACTCAATGCCCTTCTGGGCCCTGCAAGGCATTTTGAACAGCATAGAACACTCCAAAATCAGAGATAAAACCCTTTAAGACAGTCTACTGAAACCTGCTGCCGCGGTAGCTGTTAATCAAATAGAGTGCTAGTGCCCTGATCCCATAATGTCGCATCTTTTGGAAAGAATGGCACGATTGATAGAATAGAGGACTTTTCATAAATCTAAAAAAACCAACAGGTAATGGTGATTTTCCGATATTATCTAAGCGTTTTATCTCTGTATGCAGGCGAAATCCAGCAAACTGGCTCTCGGGCAGACGTGCCGAACGTACGATCGCTGGATGGCTGACCAGGCCCGGTGCGAGGTAATGCGTGAGAACCGCAAGACAGGCTACCAGGTGCACATAATTGTCGCTTTCCTCATGCTGCTGGCCACCATCATCGGCGCGTTGGCCATTCTGAGCGTGTATGGACGTCGCCGCTACATGTCAATGTTCCTTGACTCGGACGAGTTCAACAGCACCATGAACAGCCCCTGGTACCGGTACTTCTTGCGCAGCTTCAACATCAAGAGTAATGGAAGTGGTGCCATGCAGGAGGCGTTCGGTTTGTGCAGAACTCCCGAGTGTGGCAAAGAAGGCGCCTACATTGCGGGTGCCCTGAACTGGTCCGTGAATCCGTGCAGCGACTTCTACAGTTTTGCGTGCTCCATTCCCGCGTCCAGCCCCGACTACCATGCCGCGGACACAGTGATTGTCGACGACATCAAGAACGCTGTTCTCAAGATCCTCCGCGAGGAACGCCGTTTTGTCAACAGCCCTGTCTCTACCGCACGGCGTCTTTGGATTGAATGTATGAACGTGAGTGCGCTGCGTTCTTTGAAAATTGGTCCTCTGCAGTCTGCCTTAAAAGTAACTGGTCTGCATGGTTGGCCGTATGAAGCAGACGAAGACAACACTATTTCGACTGTTTGGAACACATCGGCAAAGATCCTCAGGTACTTCGGCATACCAACGTTGCTAAATGTTCGCCTTACAAAAGTATCTAGAACATCAGACGCGGTGGTAGTGTTGGACAAGTCGAGCGCTTTTGGATCTCTGGATGATTTCAGCAATAACAACTCCGTTAGCGA
Source organism: Dermacentor andersoni (assembly GCF_023375885.2). Classification (NCBI taxonomy): domain Eukaryota; kingdom Metazoa; phylum Arthropoda; class Arachnida; order Ixodida; family Ixodidae; genus Dermacentor; species Dermacentor andersoni. The sequence continues at coordinate 228,913,068 of NC_092815.1, read as the reverse complement.
GCGTTGTCGAATTCTTCATAATTTGATGCGTCTCGTCAGCCCCAAAGCTCCTCGAGGTCTTGCTGACGAGGCTCTAGAATTTGTTCACTACGTGCTCCGACTGACGGAAAGTTCATCAAGTAAAGATAGCGAAGAGCAAGTCAGAAGCCTCGGGGACTTAAGCCTTTTCCAGCCTTTTGTCTTAAACGCCCTCGGCGATGCGCTCGACAACATCACCGGCGAACCTGTCCTTCTACTGCAATCCTCTGAGTATATCAGTGACCTCATTGAGGCCATTAGAGTGACTCCCCCACACGTCACACTCAACTACCTCGGGTACACCCTTGTGGACGACATCAAACCCTTCGTTCTTCCCACATCGTGGGACGCGCCGAGCCGGGACAAGGTCTGCCTCGAGGCTCTCGATAAAGCCTTACCTCGCATGGTTCATTACATGGCCTACACAAGGTTCAAGACCACGCTTGAGAATGTTGCCATACGCAACATAATTGATGACCTCAAGCACGAACTCATGACGGCCATCGCCAAAACGACATGGCTAGACGTATCGACCAAGTCGCAGCTCCTAAAACGCCTTACGGAAACCCAGATCCATGCCTTCTTCCCGCACTGGATGAGCAACAGCCAAGTGGCGCGCGAGTTCTTTGCGGATCTTCCTGAGGTGATGCCAGGTCGGGCGCTCGCGTCGTACCAGGCAATCCGGGAGCACACGTTTCGCACGTCCATGCTAGATCATTTCGACAAGAATGACCTCTGGAAGGGTAGCGTGTTTGACACTGACTGCTCTGTGGACCGCGAATTGAACAATGCCTATTTCCCGATAACGTTGGTCAATGTCACCGGCCGAGCAACGCAGTTCTTCCTGCTCTTCCAGATACCGCGCATCGGCTCTCGCCTTGTGCGGTGTCTCTTCCTGACACTTCTCGAGGGAAGCGTCTACGGCGGCGGGAGCCTCAGGTATGAAGGCGGCGGGGCTTCCTGGTGGTCGCAGACAGCGCGCCAGAGCTACCAGGCACGAAAGCATTGTTTCAGTAGCCAGAGACCTGAAATATGCGACACCGTGGAGAACACAGGCGACGCGGTGGCCCGTCGCCGGCACGAGGCATTGCTGGGAGAAATCGCCGAGGCTGCGGCTGTAGCTCCGGTTCTCAAGTTGTACAGGATGTACATCATGTCTCGCAGCAGGCACCGGACGGACTACCGCTTCCAGAACGCCGAGGGTGTCTCGACGAACCAACTGTTCTACGTGTACCATGCACTTAACTTATGCCAACCGCGAGCACTCCTGGAACGCAGCTCGAGGGATGCAGCGCCTGTGGCTGGGATGTGCAACGAGCCGTCAAGGCGAAGAGTTAATTCCGCGTTGATGAACGACCCAGAGTTCGAGAAGGTATTTGGCTGCAGCCCTGGAACAAGCATGAACCCAGCGACTAAATGCAGTTTCTACTAGCGGTAGGCACGACCGGTGCTTGATGGCGTTACTTCTATTGTTCACTTGTTGGAAACTCTCTCTCTTCACTTATGCCCCTCACGCATTTGCCTTTGTAAGCGCATGTCCATAACGTGGCTCAATAAAGGATCCACGCTTTTTTTTTTTTTTGCTTTTCAGAAGGTTATGAATCAATTGCAATCTGAAGAGTTCTCTTGTGCGTAATCGTTCACTGTTCCGGTTACCTCCAGGACGATGGCAATTCCGCGGTGCTGTTTCGCGGGTGCGAACACAGCGTCTCAGAGCTTGAGCTGTCACCAGGAAGCAAGGACGGGAAACTTGAACGTGGCGGATGCGCCAAACGTCTAGTCGCGGGGCATTTTATTTCTTTTTTTTTGGGGGGGGGGGTAGGGGGGGCTTTCCGTGAGGCTGGAGAAATACTTTCACGTAGCACGTGTTAGTACGTGCGAAAGGAAGCTCGATGGCAAATTTTGCCGGGTGGCCTACGATTTTCTTATGAACACTTTTGCTCGGAATATATTATTTAAATTAAAAATTAAATTATGGGGTTTTACGTGCCAGAACCAATTCTGATTATTAGGCACGCCGTAGTGGAGGACTCCGGGAATTTCGACCGCCTGGGGATCTTTAACGTGCACCTAAGTCTAAGTACACGGGTGTTTTCGCATTTCGCCTCCATCGAAATGCGGCCGCTATGGCCGGGATTTGATCCCGCGACCTCGTGCTAAGCAGCCCAACACCATAGCCACTGAGCAACCACGGCGGGTAATATATTATTTGTGAAGTTTAATAATTAACAACTTATGTATAGAGGCGAAATATAGAGAATAACCTATTTGGCTCGAAGGTACGGTCAACAACATTGCTTTGATTCTTTCCTGCTAGGTGAAACTTGCACATATATATATATATATATATATATATATATATATATATATATATATATATATATATATATATATATATATATATATATATCATCAGCCCGGCTATGCCCACTGCAGGGCAAAGGCTTCTCCCATACTTCTCCAACTACCCCGGTCATGTAGTAATTGTGGCCATGTTGTCCCTTAAAACTTCTTAATCTCATCCGCCCACCTAACTTCCTGCCGCCCCCTGCTACGTTTCTCTTCTCTTGGAATCGAGTCCGTAACCCTTAATGACCATCGGTTGTCTTCCCTCCTTATTACATGCCCTGCCCATGCCCATTTTAGTATTTCAACTTAGATTTAATTACCTCACGTTTGTTCCTTCACCCAATCTGCTCTTTTCTTATCCCTTAACGTTACACCCATTATTCTTCTTTCCAAAGCTCGTTGTGTCGTCCTCAATTTAAGTAGAACGCGTTTCGGAAGCCTCCAGGTTTCTGCCCCACTCGTGAGTACTGGTAAGACACAGCATATATATATATGTATATATATATATATGTATATGTATATATGAATATATATATATATATATATATATATATATGTTGTAAGGTGTTTTAATCTATTGGCAAAAACGCTCAGCAGCACAATAATTCTCCTCAAGAGTGTCTTGGCTGTAAGTCTTATATTACAGAAGACAGAAATGTGGTGAGACAGGAAATGCTTGCCTACCTAACGCAGTGCCGGGAATGAGGCTAAGCGTAATTCTCTTGAAAAGCCACTTTTACTGTGTTTGAATGCTTCATACTAGACAAAAACGACGCCGAAGCGAAAGACTGATAAAGAAGCCGCTTTGCTTTTAATAACTTGCTGCTTGTTTGTTCTCTTGCATTTCGTGTCTGCCGCTATTCCTCCCAAAGGGCGTTTAAGGTACCATAAAAAAAGATAATAATTTACGGTGTGAGGGAAAGGGCTAATAGGATAGAAACGGTGCTTGTGAGTGCTGTCGAGGCGCTGGTGCCGAGGTGGTACTTGCAGCAGACCGATGGCGCGAGCACGCGAATCCAGGCGTGCCTTGCATCGCGCTGCCCGTGCCGCAGCCCTCCGCAACAAAGCCGTCGCCGACGGGCTGCGTAATCGGGGGCCGGTTGAATATCCCGCCGCCTAATCGGTCCGCAGTGAGCTGCGTGCCGTGATCGCCAATGAGTGTTGTGCTGCGCCGACCTCCCACTCACCTTGCTTGGCCGTGGCACGCAGCTGCGCACTCTCTTGCGCTTATTACACTTACTTCTGCTTTGTTTAGCGTTTATGCACGTTCCGCAGTAGCCGACACTGGGGCCACCCAGAGAAAAATTGCACGATTACCTTTTTATTTCTTTTCTATTAAAAGCGTTTCAGGAGTGAAAACGTGTACTTCGCTTTAAACGCTTAGTGTTTATCTGCGTTTATGTTTTTTCTTTCTGGTCGCCAGCCTCTTGGGCTGCTCATCGAAAAGCTTTATGCTTGGCTCTCAAGTAAATCGGTTCTCAAGACCATGTGCCAACTTCGCGAGGAGAGAGGCGGCAATAGAGACGTGGCCTGTAAACTCAACATCAAGCTCGTGACAACATGAGAACTAAATGAACGAATGAATAAATTAAACCTTCACTTGCAGAAGGCGTGGCTCTGTGGCATGGAAATCCAACGCACATTTGGAACGTATGTGAACCATCGCTTCCGCGAAGCGGTTAAAGAAGCGCTAGGAAGTTGCTCATTTTGCTCCTGCCTTTTTTTGCTGCAACGAAAACTGTAGCGCGCATACGTTCTCTCACGTACCTGTACTGCGGAATGTGACAACTGTTACATTGCCTTGCTTTTCTTCATTTCTTCATATTTTCTTGCGCGTGGGTGGCAATCGTGGGCACCGTACAAACCAGCCTGTAACACAGGTACGCTGCCGACCTCCGCTTGGCCAGACGACGGCTCACAAGACGCCAACGACCACCATATAACTCGAGAAGCGACTTCAGCTGTTCCCCATAATCTTACAGAGGCTATTGTTGTTTGCACAATAAAAGTATACGTGTTATTGGGGCCTAATGGTTAGAAAAGTGGCCATAAGTACACTCTAAAAACAGAGTTCCGGGCACTCTCTTTGAGGGAGTAACTGCTTGTCACATATTTCACTCTCTTTTCGAGAGTAGATCGACCCTCTTATAGAGAGAGTACGGCAACTCCTTCTGACAGAGTTTTGTTACTCCACCGCAAGGGAGTGCTAGTACTCTTCCGCAGAGTGCTAATACTCTCCCCACAGGGAGTGCTAGTACTCTTCCACAGAGAGCCAATGCTCTCCCCACAGGGGTAATAGTACTCCCGCGGATCGAGTGCTACTACTCCTACAAACCGAGTACTTCTACTCCTCCAAGGCGAGTGTTTCTACTCCCCCAAACAGAGTGCTTGTACTCCTTCAAAACAAAGTGCTAGTACTCTTCCCAATAGTGTGAAAGCAGGATGTATATGCATGGTCACGTTTGAAGGGATTCGCAATACTTACATGTGGGGAATATTTTATTCCTTCATAAGCAACTTCTGCACTTATGCTTGGTGAATGGGATGTAATCTGTAGTCGCTGAGTTATTCACATGAAACATTTTCTCTTAAAAGGTCAAAATCTTTATTGATCAGTCACAAAGCAAACTGAATAATTTGAGAAACATACTGACAAACACATAGAATCAGATTACAATGATGTCCTTGAAGTTTAGAACACATCTTGTAATAAAACATAAGTATATTCTGTAGTTTCATCAGTGTTAGTGTCTAAATATGTTTAATTTCAATTCGTTCCTTCTTTTCAAAAATAAAGTATACAATTGAAAGTTAAACGTAGAAAAAACGTACAAACTCACAAAGTATTGACACTGTGGTTGAAGAGAAATATACGCCACATTACTGGCCAGCAAACGCATTGCTGGCACAAAACGCGTGCACTTGCATGGCAGAGGTTACCAGATGAGCTGCTATGCATGGGGCTGGTAATGTAGATAAATTGTGCAAGAAACTTCTTGTGTGCCATATTCTAAGACCGCAGCTCATTTGATAACATCCTGCACAGCATATGGATGTTCCCGACTGAGAGTACAGTGCATTTAGAAATGTGTTGAATATTTTCATGTGAGGCAGCAGGTCTAGCTCGCTTTGCTTATATTTTACATACAGTTATTCATGTATAGGCTGCACCCCATTGTTTCTAAGTGTCTTGTGGTTCTGCAGCAATAGCCTGCTCGGTCTCAAACCAGTACAGAGGCCTATTACATTACCTATTCGGTTGGCCTCCTCACGAAAGTAGTTTCCTGGTGCTGTTGGAATTATTCCGTTACACTTTCTCACAAATAAACAAAATTAAATTTACAATATTATCTAGTGTGTAGCAAATGAGTATAAAACTGCAAGGAGCATTGGCATTAAAACCTTGTGCACCAAATTTCTTGTCATATATGGTAGCTTTTCATTCCTATTACGGTAAGAATGCTATACTTCTGAGGAGCAGCTTCCATAATTACGTGATCAATTAATGTGAGTCGCTGAAAATGCAATCTAACTGAAGTATAGCATGGCTTCAGATGTGAACCAAAAACCAGATGGGATGAATATGATGCATCAAAGGTGACATAAGCATAAGTCAGGCAGGGAAGTGCACCAAAAAGACAAAGAAGCAAAACAAACTGAGAATGGCACTATCCTGTTTCATATATCCCATCCATGCACGTGGATTTTGCATGCGACTATGCATATGCACAATGAACGAACTACCTGAAACCCGCTTTTTTCGTACTGAAGTGGTTAAGATGCACTAAACTAAGAAAAATTATCGCACTTACAGAATCTCCGTCTCAAAACAAGTAGATATATGTCTAGGAAGATTAATACATCACCTCACTGTGCACTCTATTTTAAGTACAGAAGAATTATGTCTACAGAAGCCGTGAAACTAAGGAGCTTTTGCTTAACACTATATGTTCACATCCGCCAATTGATCAACAAGTGTTCTACTCAGATGCTCAGTTATTTGCATTGAATGTATCCCTACCTCTACTAGCATACTTCGTTGGCAAGTAGATTGAAGAAACCACTATTTTACATTTCTAAAATAATTTTCAATTCCAAGTGACTCTCTCGCTTCTAAGACGTAAGGTGTGCACCACAGCGTACAGAGTTAAAGGCCTTAATTGCTCCTTGCTTTCGCTTTGGGAGGCACAAGCAGTTCTAATGAACTGTTTCATGAGCATGCACGTAAACGATAATGACTTCTTAAACATAGGATTCTCTTCCCCCAATGCTTCCCTTCTCTGGAACTTAAAAGCCATAATTATAAAATTAAGCCTAAAAATAGATAAAAAGGAAGACATGATAACCTGCCTGCTTCATATCAGCATTTACAATACAGTCACAGTGGTTTCTATCTGCACACTTGCATTCACATGCTGTTAAATGTAAGCTATTAAAGCTGTTAAATATATCTAAGCACCTAACCAAGCATGAGCTGTAGCTTTTTATAGTGAACACAGGTACCGTGCTCATTGCAAGTGTGTATCATGTCACTAAGCAAATATGCAATTTCATTGTACCACTATTTTTTGTACCACTATATACTGTTGAGAGCCAAGACAAAAGGCAGTTACTTCTCACAACTAATCAGCTCTTTTTTAAACACATTTGTAACTTTTCAATGGCACTTGCTAATATGTGTTTGTCTCCGGAGAGCATACATTAACCCGCCGTGGTTGCTCAGAGGCTATGGTGTTAGGCTGCTGAGCACGAGGTCGCGGGATCGAATCCCGGCAACGGCGGCCGCATTTTGATGGGGGCGAAATGCGAAAACACCCGTGTACTTAGATTTAGGTGCACGTTAAAGAACCCCAGGTAGTCGAAATTTCCGGAGTCCCCCACTACGGCGTGCCTCATAATCAGAAAGTGGTTTTGGCACGTAAAACCCCATAATCTGATCTGAGCATACTTTCTTTTGCCTTTCCCATTAGAGACATTACATAAATATACCATGTTAAGATGACTGCCTAGAGCACGCGAGAATTTTCATCTTGGTGTGACATACTGTATTTTGATTTTGTTGACATTTAGTCAAATGGAACACCCAATATACCCATATTCTAGTTTTCTCGTCCAAATTGCATGGCAATGTATTCTCAGTCTTTGGCGTGCGCTCCTCCGCACTATGTGGAGTCGCTCTGGGCTGGCTCTTTGACATCCTTCTGTCTTCGCAGCTGCCTTCTTGCCTTATATAAAGCGGGTGCCTGAAAAATATCGTGTGCAAAACTCAACACGAGCACATGGAGTAAACAACATCAAGACAGTCAAGGTCATGGCACTAAAAGAAAGTCTTAGCTATTTGTCTTCCTACTGAAATGCATGTGAAACATCTAAATGACTGCAATAGTCAACTGCTGAACTAACATCAATTTTTATATTTAAACAAAAAAGAAATAACGGACAGTTCATCCTCGTTCGGCACCAATGTTAAAATACTCCTGCTAATCAATAGAATATTGGTCATTGTCAAATGTCATAGGCTGTCATTAGTGTGTGTCGCAAACACCACTTGTGACACATCCTAAGCACGTGCCCAGTGTGACCCCGCACCATCTCCGCTCAAGCCATAATTTGAGGATTATATCTGCAAACATGATGCTCAGTAGGGATGAAAATATGGTCCTCCAGTTCAATGGATATGACTAGACGTGCCTATAAGAAAGGGCAACAAGGCTTGTTATGGCAAGCTTACCCACATTTCAATAATAACAAGAAAGTTCACTGCGGCCGGCATCTAAGCTTACTAGAAGGCATGAACTTATTTTCATTTATGAGGTGCGCAATGGAGTTCCTTTTGCCAGACTCGACTACTGCTGTAGTTTGAAATCTAGCATTTTACATTCTTGAAGGCATGTAAAGGTTGCTGCTATAGACCGCAGTTATTAGTTTATTAGACCAACTCTTTTTTTTTTGTGTACGACAGACGACTGGTAACACATAATTAAAGCAAAGTTTTATTTTCATACTTTATTTCTCTACTAAAAATATTAAAGCGATAAACACATTTTCATCTGCCATGCAGTATCAAGATGCACACATTAAGCTTGTAATCCCCAGCGGAAGGGTGATTTAGCTGTTCATATGAAGGACTCTGAAACGCCAACTCATATTAGCCAATGCACAAGCATGTCCAAAACAATGAGCCTATGCAAAGCGCCCCTTAAATTGTAATTACACACAGCAACCGTTATATTCGATGCCGATGCATAACTCGCTGCTTGAAAATTCACCGAGTTCGTAGACATAAGCACCTTTTCAGATTCGCACCGTGCTCGAAAACCGCAACAGGAGCCAAATCAGACATATAATCACAGCATTTAATTACATGAGCAAAAACAGTTCAGTGTTAGGGCTGAACACCATGAGAGGGATTTAGTGCACGACGGCGACGAGCGACGGCTTCGACCGACAAAACGGGCCGTCGCTTGAACAGATCGCTCGGTTCTCTAAATCTAGAAATCGTTGCTCGTCTCCGGGAAGTGCTATGAGCGACTAGCCAATGGCGCGAAGACGGAACTGCATGTACATCGCTCAAATACTACCGATTGTAGCGCGAAACGAGCAAACGATTGAATTTTTACACATGCAAAGATAAGAACCTACTGCAAGACCTTCGGAGATATGTTATGCTACTTTTTACTTCACAGTAAAATACATAAGCTTAAATTACTAAAGCACGCGTCACGCTAGTTTCGACGCGTGTTTGCAGCCCTCATACCGGCAACACTGGGGAGGCGTCGCTCATAATCGTCGCTCGGACGGAGTACGACTTCTAGGCGACGAGCGACCGCGACAGCCATCGCATCGCTTGTAGCTGTCGCGCGCAAGATCGCTTATATGGGGTTGATACTTTATTCAGCATAAAACAGGGATTTCTCATGCGTTTTCAGTAAGTTCATGATAACGCGCCCAACAGACCTCTTGCAGCATACAGCTAAATGCCTGCGGCAAAGTTTCTACCTAGCACTGGTGCTGCACGTAACTTCAGTGGTCGCAGATTACCGACAGGCGAGACACCGTGAAGCGCGCGGTTTATTCATAACGAACACATGCCGCCAGCAAAATGACGCCTTCTATTATGTGACTCCTTATTTCAACAGTATTCCGTACACAGTAGACTGCCAAACTGAATAAATTCAAACACACAAAACGCACGCTAAGCACGCTCCGCATAGGTTCCGAATCATGCGCTGGTGAAGAAACCATTTTAAGCGTCCTCTCACCTCGCGTCTTATTGAACATACCATGGTTCTGGCAGCGTTTGCGATTTTCAAAGCTCTTACGAATAGCGGTAAGTGATAAAATCACATGCAGTTATCGCGACGACTGGCTTTTTCGATTGACATCGAGAGACAGCGCGCTTACCTAGTCCGTTGTCAATCGCGTCGGCTAAGCGCCGCGACGACTTTCTGGCGATAGCATGTCATATACGCAGAATGTGCACCTAAGCTAGAATTCACTTACCGTGGAGGATTTGTTGTTATATCCAACAAATGACGAACGACTGTCCTGTTTTCGAGGCGACGCGAGACAGCTGACACACGATCTCCCTTGGATGGCCTTCGTTGCTTCTCGCTGGACGGATCACCTTTCTCCGATGCTGTGTTGTTCCGCGACGTTGAGCGCGCGCGCGGTGGAGCAACTCTGAGTGAAAAAGTAGAGCGCTTGCTACGCGTTCCTTCGAACTGTGGCTGCCTGTTCTCTTAGAAGCAAAACGGTGTGCTCTTTGCTCAGCGCGCGAGGCTGATACATCGCCATGTTCGGGGCCAGCCTCCTACAGTTGAAGCAGAAGATTACGGTACATTTTGTTCTCTATTGCCGCAAGAGTAGAACGGGCATTCTACTCTCTCTCTGAGGGGGAGATAGAAAATCACATTTCGCTCTCTCCTTGGTGACGGAGTGAACAATGCATTTCACTCCACTCGACATTTTCAGAGAGTAAAACAACGCTTTGAAGAGTAAATCGGCCGCTTCACTCCTGCGATACCCTCTCTAGTATTTAGAGCGTATTTTACTGTCGCTGCTTAATACGTTTTCAATTGCTTTAGTTTGCCTAGAATTGTTAATTACGTACATTACGTAGTAGTAGATGTTATCGCGCTATCATGTACAACGCCTCCCGAGTCCAGTCAAGGTGCTTACGGCAGCTTTAGCCTAGGAGGACGTTTCTAGTGTACCCTAGAAGATTAAATAGAGTTCAAGTTGAAGTTGGAATGTTTTCTGTGTAGAGGAGTAGTGCCGATGATGACGTGTACTTCTTGCGACGAGGATATCTAGGTATAATTTGTTTTGTCACTGAGTAATTTCCTAGAAAACAAGGCGAAGAGCCTAGGCATCCGTGAGGGAAATAAAGATGGCGACGTTTTTCGTCCGAGCTCTTCGGCAAGACAGCACCCAGCCAGCAGGCAACCGCGGTCAGGAAATGCAGGAGGACTTGCACAGAAAGCTTCGCCTTAAAGTAATTCCCTGCCTTCTTCAAAAAGAGAAGAAGGGGTTCGATGGTAGAGACGCCATGGTTGCAGTTATTGCTGCGAGATATTGCGATTCCGAGGTGCTAGACAAAATTATTTAAATTAAGTCGTTTAACATTTCAAAACTTCATAGGAGGTGGTGATATAGATTCGTTATTGCAGGGCTCCGGATAAATTTTTTGCCACCAGGTAAGGTTCGCGCCCTAAGATATGCCTCACCAACTAGCCTAACTCACAAGTCTATTATGATTAAGTAAATGCAGCAATATATAGGAATTAAAGGACAGAAATATCATCAGGTGAGGGTAAGACAAAGTAAGTAAGACGGTCATGCGGGAGGAGCAGGACTAGAAAATGGAGACAAAAAATACAGTGCCCTTCTTCCACTCTGTGAAGAAGGATGACCAGCGAAACTGTAGTGTGTGATGATTATATTGATTGAATAAAGATACATACAAACGTTGTTGTTCTCGTCTTTTATTTCTCTTACTTGGTCACCATGGTGACAATTGCTTTGTGGTCACTGTGATATACTGCAATCGGTTGCACTTAAACAGTAGCCACGTTCTTGCCAAATCTTACACGAACGGTGACGCGTGGTCGGCTCATTCAATTAAGTGTAACACCTGACTCCAAACCTTTCTAACACGAATGATATTAACCGCCTTTCATTGCTTCAGCAAAATTTCTAAAGAAATAGTTTTGACGAAGAGAGAACAGCGCGAACGTAGACACGGGCGACGCGGGTCAAAGTGTGGTATCTGTTCTTATCAGCCTAATATCTGATACGGGTTCTACCTAAGATATTACACGTCTTTTTGCAGGTTGGTGCAGAGCTTAAAGCCTGCTTCACCTCCTCCGCGGGTCGGCGCGGTATTGCACTAGCTTCGTGATCGGCACACGTATGGGGAGGAATTCTCGATCTACGCGGCTCAATAGGCGCGCACAGTTTTTTCCAGAACCCAGCCAGTTACAGCCTCGCCGTAACATCAACTTCATTCAACCTTGTTCTAGTGAGTGATAAGAAGCTTTGTCTTCTTTCATTGTCTTCTTTTTCAGCGAGGCATGCATGACGGTTCACAGATTCGTTACTCTGGGAATATTCTCGTAACTGCCTTATTACAAGCAAATCTCCGACGTTCAGATATTCGGGCTTCTTAGCAACTATCACTCAATTTCGCCAAGGTGAAGCACTGCTGGGGGGTCCTTGTTTCTTTTTTGCCGCTTTTTCGCTGCGCAATTAATTGCCGATGCGGAAATACAGTTCAGCTTCCCGTGACAAACGTGACCAGAGGCATAACTGCACGCTGCACTCATCGCGAAGGCTGCGCGTGCTGGCAAGGTGTGCGCGGCGACGGCCACAGCTCGCGTTCGGACAAGGATTTTCCACCGTGGTTGAACTTTCTCAGTTCGCAGCGTTACATCCGCTCTCGTTAGAACTAGTGCTCCGTGTCATCGTTTGTGGGCTCGGCGGTGCGCAGCGCCCAGCGGTGACGATGCGGCAAGCCAGCTCTGGGTCTCTGCGGAGCCCCGTGGCTTGCGCTCCAAAGCTCCGGTCATCAATACCTTTCGCATTACGTAATATATAGACGGGCTGCTTCACCTCCAAAGGCGAGTCGCTCGAGAACGATCTGTAGGTACACTTCGGCTACGCATCGCGTACTCGCAGCCGGAACACGCATTCGCGCGTAACACTTGGATAATAGCGACAACTGCAGTCGGGCGCTGTGCGTAAGCCCGCCTTGACACCGCATTCTTCCCGGCTTCATTGCTGCACAAGCGGGCTCTCAACGAGGCACGAGAGCGGCTTCGAGAGACGTCCACTTGAATTATGGTTGCAGGGTTGGATCAGCGGTGGATGCCGAGCTGTTATAGGCATGCACGCTCTCGATCGCAGCGTTCGACTACCGACACGGCGAGCAGCGTTATCCCACATGCGGGCTTAGCCCATTTCCGAGACCCCCATCCGGCTGCCTGAATACTTGTTTCTTTTTTCCCGCTAGCATCCGGAGCGCTCGGGCCACGGGTGTTAGCAAAGGAGGAAGGGCGCTGACCACCTCCTCAGCGGCGTAGCACGTGTCACTGAGCGGAGAGGGAGGAGCTGTTGTGACAGATTATGCGCGTGAAAAGAGCGCGGTTGCGCAGCGCGTTTTGGGGGAACGCGCTCCCCGACTTCGTTGCAGCTGCACCATCGCCGCGACAGGTTAGATGGGGACAGCGGTGGCTGACGGGGAATAACTCCGCAGGCCAGGCAGAGCAGTAAAAAAAATATACAAAAAATAATAAATACTGGAACCATTGCACAATGCATACTTCCCATGCACGGGAGACGAAACAGCAGCGTCTGAGCAGCCATTAACTGTATTATACTTGACTTGACTGTGTTATGCTTGACTTGACACACGCACGCATAACAACCACATCATGCTGAAGAGTCCTCTTTTTTCTTGCATGTATTTATTGTATCGAATGTAACGCTGTATTTTAGCAGCGCCACAGGAGCGCTGTAGTCAACTAATGGCACATCGATGGCCTGAAAAGGACCTCACGGAAAACGCGATGTGTGCAGCTTGCAATGGAACAATCTACGATGAATTTCTCACCTATGAGAGTGGCAAAGGCAGCCGCAGCTCAAGAGGTGGCACCAGTCCGGTTGGAACTATTTGGTCATGTGTGTCCTTCCATGTCAAGTCGAACGATTGCTCGCCTCATCACGAAAGACGTCAAATATTACATCTCGATGACCGAATTTTCTGCATAGCTTCTAAAGCATTGCTCGTTTAGTATCAAACGAAGCACAGGTAAAGAAGTTTAAAGCGAACGCTAACATGAGAGACAGTTCCTGAGGGTAAATAATGATTAGTTATTTTTTTCATTTATACAACTATACCACGTCCAAATATCTTCCGCTAGGTCATAAAAGAAATATAAGTGCAGTTGCAGCGGGGTGGTGCCACATCAACTCCATTAATATTAGCTTCGCGCGGATTTTTTCCAGAATAAGTATTCCATGCTTGCAAACACTGGCATCTTTGCAAGTCAAACACGCTTCGCATACGGTGAGGTCACAGAGTACCGTTTGCTCTCGAGCTCCTTTCTTTTTGTGTTTCCCTGCAGTTCGAATTCATTGCCCCTTTTTTTGCTCTGCCTGGTAGCATTTTGTTTAGGCCATATTTTCGCTTTCGCGCTAAACATTGAAGGCGCCGACCTCAGCCCTAGACCGGAACGCTTCTCTTTGCCCTCCGAGTCCGCGGACATTACGTAAGTTCTGTGAACAGATGAGGCGCTGCGGGATCGGAGCTGTTTTCATAGTCTGCTTTTACTGGCCCTTTCTGTACTTTGTGATTTAGCATGCAGCCTCGTTTTTCTTTAATTTCCTCCCTTTGGCAAAACCGCAGTGGAAGTATCAGTCGTCCGATATGCCATTTGAGTAGCCCTCTCTGAGAACAGTAGGCCAGCGGCAGAGAGAGCAGCAGCTTCGTCTGTCAGCTTGTTTCCGGAATAAGAGAAGGAGACTATGGAATGCAGCTAAAATGAGCAGAGGTTCTACGTGTTCCTTGTTTTCGATGAGCCGCGTGTAAATAGTGAGTTATACGGCTGGGTTGAGCACTCGAGCTGCGTTAATACCACGACATAAAAGACAAAGAAAGAACCACATGTGCCGAATTTAGGACGTCGCGTCAGCGGAAAACTCACTGAGCCAGAAATAATCACGGTCCGTAACAGCAGCGTTCATCAGAAGCTGACTGGAGTCGTCCTTGCTCTTCAGCGTCGCTGACTTGAGGCGCCTGTGGTGACGTGCCTGTCAAATTATGTTATGGAATTTCAGATAGCGCCTCTGAACTACGAGTTTCACGAAATGACAAACGCAAGGTGGAAGCGTCGCTGTTGTAATTGATTATTTTCATAAATATTTTATCTTTTGTAGGATGACTATTAGGCATCATACAAGAAGTCGGAAAGAAAAGAAAGGGCGTCGGGAATGGGAAGGCGCGCTGTGAGGAGCAGCGTCTGAAACCGTATTGCTCGGGTTCCATGGCGAAATTTATAAAAACTGAAGCTGCAAATATAGATACTCCTAGTGTAAAATGCGTGGAAGTGATCTTTTGCACAATTATTTTGACAGCTTGCTCAATTCTCACTGGCTGTCTGCCGAAGCCTCTCGTTAAATTTCTGTTTACAATTGCTGTGAACCTACCAGCACGGTATATATATATAGGCTCATGGAACGGTAGGTTTGGAACGTCAGGTGATCTTAATTTTGTGGATGTCCACTAGTATGTGATGCGACATAACATGCGATCATCTGACGTATAGTCCCCTGTACTGTGCTAACTTAACCGGCCTTAATATTAAGTTTTAAGCCCGATTAGAGAGGAGCACGCGGAAATGAATGCGTGCGTTCGTGAAATTAAGTGTTGGGCGGTAGATCGTGGTGGTGGTTTTAACAAGCTCCTAAACCGATTTATTTTTTTTCTTAATATTTTTGTTCGCCATCTACGCTAAAAATTCGTGTGGGGGTTATGACGCTCATGGCAAAGCTTTAATTACAACTAGCCCATAAAAATAGGCAATTGTTGAACGTAAGCGCTCTCTGTGGCATCTCATTATTGTGTCCATGTCCTGTTGTTGCACCTGACAACAAGACTACCTCAGCGATTGTTGACTGTTGTTATACCAGAGTCATTGCTACACCATGATCGTATTATTGTTGCCGCACTGCTTTCTTGTTATCATCATGACATTAGGCTCGCGTTATGCAGAATTGACAACTCCCCAAGTTTGCACCACAAGAGACAATCACTCCAAGGAGTGTCTGTTTCTTCAGTACAATGTATTCATTTGGGTGCGTTGGCTCGTATTTGTTGCAAACGTAGAGCAACGCGGGCGCGTCCTCTCGTTTTTGTCCCAGTCGCGCTCCGTACTAACCGAGTTGATGTTTCTTGCTTCCATGCCCACACGGAAGAGGGTTATCCTTCCACAGGATGCGGGGTGGGGGTAGGGGTATGGGAGGCGGAGGGGACTGTAGAAAGTTGGGCAGGGCACATCGCCGGAAGATAAGGTAGCCACGCCAAATGTTTTACGAGTAGGCAAGTCTGCGCTCCTGTTTATCTTTTCCGTGGAGGTGGCTAAGCTGGTTTTATGGAATTCTGCAGTTGAGCACGAGGTAGTGGGTTCGGCTTTCCGTGGTGACGCGATGGCATTCGGAAGGCCCTTCTCCCGGCTTCATTGACGCCGTCTCCAATTGGTAGACTCGTCTTGTAAATGTGGACTCACAAAAGAAAAAAAAATCCATGCGTATAGGATCTGCCTGATCGGGACACTACAACAGAAATGCGGCAACAAGAATCACAATGGGAGTGAGGCGATCGCCTTACCACTTTCAGAGACCTCACCCAACACTACAGACTCCAAAGACGCAGATTCCCGTCACCACACGACAAGTTAAACAGGAATGAGGCCTTAACTTTACGCTTGCTCCTACCCGAGCCCCGCGGTCCTACATCACTGCTACCCGGGTTTATATCCAACATATGCCTGTAAAGCTTGCGGACAGCGAGCAACGCTGCGACACATGCTCTGGGAATGTGCCGGCAACCACGGTAATGGGACCACATCCGTTCGCGACGCGTCCGTAATCGCGGCCGTTACCACAGTACGGGAAGCCTCGAGCTCGCTCTTTCCCGACGACGCCCCGGCTGCGGGGCCCGCCGGGGACCTTCTCCATCGGCGTCGCCGCCGCTGGGAGGCGGCTCTCAAAAGTTCAGAGTTGGCAGACCAGCTCTGGGACGTCCGGCAAGCCAAAGAGGCCGCCCGTGTCCAAGGACTTCGAGCCGCCACCTGAGGCCACCACAACGAAACTGCCGGACCATTCATTAATAAAGTTTCTTCTCTCTCTCTCATGCGTATAGGGCATTATTAGACGACTTGCAAAATAGTGCGCGCCCTCTTCCATGCAGCGGCCAAACTACCGGCTTTCCTGCGAGGCGAATTGGACTGAGTAGCTTCCGCTTCACGAGAAAGTGATGACGCTGCTTAATGCG
The DNA here is from genome assembly GCF_023375885.2 of Dermacentor andersoni. NCBI lineage: Eukaryota > Metazoa > Arthropoda > Arachnida > Ixodida > Ixodidae > Dermacentor > Dermacentor andersoni. The sequence continues at coordinate 228,896,147 of NC_092815.1, read as the reverse complement.
CGCACTCTTCGCCACTGGTCAGTCGCTTATGCAGCCTGCAGCTAAAGAGAGCAAGAGCGCTGGAGCCTATCTACGACGAATAGTTCCGTTTCTTGGTCAATGGCAGAACGTCCAAGGGATGTATTCTGAGGGTCACTTTCGGTGACGTCACAGTCTGTGCGCGCTAATTGGCAGGTTGAGCAAAAGCCGGGGGAGTTGATTGAGAAAAACCGATCGAATCATACAACGCGCCGTGTACTACGTCAACCGAAAATTAAAGTATTGCCGAAAGTGATCGTTCGTGAATGACACCACTGAATAGCACGTCTGGTTAGAAGATACATTTGTCACGCATGCCCAGAATATTAAAGCGAAGCTATCTTTGCCTACCATCACATACTTTCGGTTTGGTCGGTTGGTCGCTGGTCGGGATTTCGCTGAATGCGTTTCTGCTCACTCTTGATTAATTAATTAATTAAAAAAAGACCCGCGTCCGGCGGTAGGATTCGAACTATGAGTACGAATGGTTTCTTTATTAGCTCCAAATTTGCACGTATACTTCTCTCGCGCGTGCACCAGCTAACTCTTTCAATTTGCCGCCACGTGATGAGTAAAATCAAGATTTACATACCAATGCTTATACCCACAAGGGGGTATTGGCCAAGAAGGGGGAAGTAGACACCGGGCGGTACATTTCCGTGCGGCGGAGTTCTTCCTCGTGTTGAATATTATGACGGCACGTAGGCACATCGGTGGATTGGCCGAGAGCGGCGGTACATCTAGTTCTTTGAGATGATTGCCGCGTGCTGTTGATGATTATGATTTTCATATTATGGCGCGTACCTACAACTTTCGCTAAAACTTGTCCGTGCGGTGACTATGAGGATGATAATTTTCGTGCAATGGCACCTGACGACAACGGGGGACTACCTAAGAAGCGGGTGGTAGATTTGGTGTTACCGCCAACTACTACTTTGAGATGCTCGCCACGTCTTGATAATGATTATGATTTTCATATTATGGCACGTACACATCAACAGGGAATCGGCCAAGAAGCGGCCGCTACGTTTGAATTAAATCAGAAGAAATTCCGAAATACGAGTCAGTATATGTCGTCAAACACCGTCGCACAGGACTGTGAAAATGACATGCACGCGGCAGTTCCCTTTATGCCAAGAACACAGGAATGAAATGAGCATATTTATTGCGCTTCCTTAAAGGAACACTAAAGGCAAATACTAGGTAGACGTGTACTGTTAAAATACATTCCAGAAACCTCGCAGCGCTTGTTTCGCGGAAAGACATTGTTTGCGGACGCGCATACTTACAGCTCAATTCAATTTAATCGCCCGCCGCCGAGAGGGGCGTGGTGAAGTTGCACACGCCACCCGGCCGCCGGTGAGCAGAACGGCGGTCGACGGGCGGCCGTGTTCCACGCAAACGCCGCGGAGAAGTCGAGCCAAGCGTTGGATTCGCCACTGCAGCTGCTCTTGTTCGTCGGCCGTTATGGAATTCCGCGACATGTTGTGGTGTTCGCTGCTACTGGCAGTTCGTGCCGAGTTTCGCGAGCCAGAAAAACCGGCGCCGCACGGCGCAGATAGCAAAACAACTGACACGCGAAAGCGCGGACGGCGCAGGGTAGAGAAAACGAAACCTCTCGACCACCCACGTCTTGGTCAAAGCCAACGTCAACGAGTTCTTTTTCCTAAAATCCAAACGGAACTGGACAAGTAGCATTCTCTTTCGTCGTCTAATGCCATATACAGTGATGATTTTTTTATTATGAGTGGTTGAGTAGTAGTTTTAGAATTACAACCAGCAGTGCCTTCGCCATCGGGCTAGTACTTAAATGTCCCGGGAGAATCTCCAATGGCGTCCTGCATTTACGCCTATTTCTCGATTACTAAGTCTCTGTTCCCGACAATATTGACGCATAAAACTATTCCCAGCACTAACAAATCGCTTTAGCATGACCTAATATTTTCCTTTGGGTCCCTTTAACCAACCAATTCACAAAAACTTCGCTTCGCAAGGATTCCAACGTTTGCTTTCAATTCGCATATTTTTTTTGTTAATTTACAAATTGTCCGTTTACTGCAAACCGTCAAGCTGGCGCCAGAAGCGATGCAGGCTTTCCGCAGGAACAATGCAATTGTGCTCTTTCTGTCAAACTACGTTTTATTACTAGAAACATTTCGTAAGAAATTAATTCGAGAGTGTGTATCATTTTCTAAAGAAAAAAGCTTGTCAGCGGTACTCCGTGTTTCTTCTTTGTTTACATATTCAGAAGACAGCTCATTCGCTACTAGTTTGAGTCGAACAGACAAACAACCTGACACGTGGCCAAACTGTCCCCGCTGCGGTAACAAAGGAGCAGCTCTTTGTGCAGTCGCTTAGCAGAGCCCGAGCCTCCGCAGGTGGCTCCCAACAGGCTCGCTCGCTGCCCGGCCACCGACTGACTGCAAAGTCGGTCTTAACGGGCCGAATAATCCTCCGCCAGTGCGTGCGAATCAATATCCGGCCCGACACGCCGTCTCCTAATCTCTGCACAATGAGTCTGTAGTGAGTCGCGTCACACGCTATGGCGGCTCGCGGCACAGCAGTCGAACCCCGACGCCCGCTTGAGCCCAGCTTCCAGCTGCTTCCACCCTCGTTCGTATATTTTTGCTGCTCTCGCTGAGCGACCGCTGTTACTTCCGCCCTGTCCCTATATGTCAGGCGTCGTGTTCCCCGCTCGCTGTCTTTTTGCGATTATCCACGGAGGGGTTGAGAACACGCTCGCGCGTCGCACACCTTGCGAGCTCTCGCTCTGACCAGCCCAGGCAGGGCTCCATCTGCTCACGGACGTCGAGGTGGAAACTGAAGGGAAAAAAAAAAGTAATGCTTGTATTTACGCGCGCAAATTGCCTAGCATTTTTTTTTTTTTCGTGTCTCCGGGCATAACGCGCTTTATTGTTTGAAATCGTTTACATTTGTTGCCAACTCGCCTAGCAGAGCGCGGATGGTGCCAATATTGCGTATGTTGCGTCGCTTGCCAAAAGGGAATACGTAAGCGCTGATAGGCTGTCTTGTCATTATGTCACCTCCCGTTTTCTTCACGCGCCACTCCCGTGACCACTCGGTAAAGGAACGACACCTTCAAAAACGACGCAACATCCACTGATCGACGAAAAACTTCCTTTCTCTCTCCGCCCCCGGTCAACACTCTCGTTCCTAATGAAGTATTCTGCACTACAACCTACAGTGCCAAGTTCTCTCTTGACCGCTTATTGCCCTCTTCAAGCGATGGGCATAAAGTAAATATCCAGTTTTTCTACATAAAGACGCCAGATAAAGCTTCCTTACCTCGAATATTCTTTGCTGTGAGTTCACTATTCCTGGGCGCTTTCCGCTAAACTCCTTCCATATGTGTTCATCGCCTAGGAATTTTCTTTTTTCGAATACATTTCACGGTAGCAAAATGTAAATTGTAAAATAATACTTTCAGTGATTTTATTGGAAGGAAGCACGTCGTATACAAAAGAGAGTAAAAAATACTGGGGAGCCGGCGACACTTCCGGGGCTTACGAGGAAAACACTAGAGGGAACACACTGGGAAACTATTACGATTCACTTTTTCCATGTTACGCCGTGTCTTCTCGCGTTTGCGAAGCCTTCTCGCCGCACGCCGATCCGCGTTGCGCCGTGCTGCTTCCGAGGCGCACTTTCGTGGTCGGCCACCTGGCTTCGCCGCCGAGGTTCTGGCTCTGTTTTGCAACACGCAGTGGGGACGAGCCAGCGCGCGCGTCCTTTGATATGCAAGCAGCGAACCCTCTTGCGTCCCGAACCGCTAGGCACGCCACACGAACGCTCCTTCGTCTCACCGTCAGCACCTGCGGGTGTGGAACCGAGGTAACGCCTCTGGCTTTCGCTGCGAAGCTTGCTCGCGTTGGCCTGAGCTCGAATCCATCTACGGGCAAGCGCATTCCGAATTTTCGAATGTCTTAGTTCATTGCACCCGGATATGTCTGCATAGCCACTTCGTTTTATACTCTACTTCGATCTCATACATACAATACTTACATACTACTGATTTTTACTTACATACTGTACTTACGTTCTTGTATACTTACTATATTTACATACATACTACACTTGCATGTAACACCACCACCGTGCACAGGCAAAGTGCACGACGAGCCAAGTAGTGCTTTCACACTGAAATTGGTCACGCTGTATCAGGGCCGCCGGCGCAGGGCGTACGTGAAACGCTGGTGTTGCACAGGGTGCAGGGGCTCCAGTATACAGAAACGACAGATGCACAAGTTACATTTCTGCACCAAAGCTGTGTCTTTCTTCATCTGGTGCCGCGTCTTGTTGCTTTCTTTTATATTTCCGAGTACGCTTACGGCATGCACAGTAAAGCTTGCGTGCCCAACTTACGTCGCAGCTCGTGGGGCTCTCACGGTCTCATTTCGCAGTCCTGCTCGCTCTTAGGCCATCTGGGCCACTAGGGTAGAGAGATGACCCACCTCTGGTGGCGCCCGAGAATACCCGCGCTCGCTCGAGCTGGTCGCATTCGCCGATGGCTCTTGCCTCGATCTCCCTGTGCAGACGGAGACGGGACACGTTCGGTGAAATGTATATCCTGCTACGGCACCATCTTCTCGGTCACTTCATGCCATTTCCAGACCCTACCTATTGAAAGCAGCGGCGCCATATGCGGGGAGGCTTCGAGTGCACGCACCAAGTTGCGCACCTTAGTACTTGGTGTCGTGATAAGCGCTAGTTTGAGCTTGATGAATGAAACCAAATATGATATAGTACTATGTTATAGCGCACAAACGTGCTGACGAGCCTGCGTGAGCTATACACACGCGAGCCTAAATGTACGCCAATCAATGATCACGTGCACTCGCGCATTCGTAGCACAAGAGCCGTCGCACGGTCACGCTATCAGAGACTGAAATGCTTCAGTTCATGTTTCGCGAAATGTTGAGCTTTTCAATCCATCTGCCTCGATGTGACAGCTGTGAAAATCGCACAATCATTCCGGTACATTGCCTTGCCTCGAAGGCAACGTCCCCGACGTCGCTCGCGGTCAGCTCTGGCATGCCCACCGATTTTGCAACTTCACTTAGCTTTGTTAGGAGGTTTTCATTATCAATCACTGCTATTCCACGCACTATAACATCCAACTTCCTGCGGCGCCATTCAAGGTCGTTTACTGAGGCTCTGAGTGGCTGAATATAACTTGAGCTTCAGCAGTACTCAAGCTTAGATACTTTTCTTCAAGCTGGTTATATCCTTTTCCTGGACAGCTTGACGACTCAGTAGTTGATCGTATTTTGCATAGGTTATCTGAATTGAAGCGTTCGCTTGCTGCGGCAAGCTTGTAAGCTAGTCTAGTTTGGGAGCTATCTTCCACAAAAACAACAAGCATTTAGGAAAAATGGTGGTGCGGGCGTCCACGATTGGCCCCAATCCTATCTCTTAGCTCGCGGTGGCTGCAGTGGAAAATTGCGGCGGCATGCACCATAAAGTTGAAAATGACGCTAAAACCGATCCGCAGCAAAGACGAGTTGGCTGAGCTATGTCGTAAACGTGTCGTAGGTGCTCGACCGCGCTTACTTCCATGCGAAAATTGTTGTTATACGCAAATAAATCCATTCATCGAAGAGCAGTGGGAGATCATGCTATGGAACCCGGACCTAAAGAGACGGCACAACCTCATCGAACGGGCACGGGAGATGGCCCACCTGAAATTAGGAGGCCACCCACCTGTATAGGGCGTAAACTGCGCTTGCTCAAGAATAAAAGTTTATTCCCGCTCTCTCCCCGGCACGTACGAGTATCCGTGCCGGTGTGCAGACATCTTCTGTTACTTTCGGAAGGGGGCAATCTCCGACTGTGCCAAAGAAAAATAAGTTTTGTTCGGCATATTAATGCATCTTTAATGCCTACAAGTCCCTTTAAAGTGGTGAGATTTCGCTGTTCTGGGACGCCGCGTGACAGACTGGCAAAGTGGACGTAGCCCAAGAACTTTTGGACAGTAGCGGAGGGTTTGTGGCAAAAAAGGTGTGGAATTGGAAATTATTATTTTTATTTTGTTTGGTCTAATGATGCAGAATCAGTGTGTATGCGCCACATCAGATGGGGAGTTTTCGCGCTTTTCGTGAGGTCGCGTGACAGACATGCGAAGCGGGGTGGCGTGAAACATGTTTCAGCAATCATGGAGGGTTCATTGCAGAAACGAATTAGAAACAGTTGTTGGTAGCTTTACATTAAAAGTACGCTTATATACAACAAGAAAATAAGAGAAAGTATACAACCGGATGCTAAATGTGACTTATTTTCTGGCTTTCTTTCTTCCACGCTTGGGCAGGTGCGAAACCGTCGCCCTGATTGGCGTCGCGAAACCGACGCCAATCAACCCCCCTTCCCCTCCCCCCCCCCATACCCCTAGTATAGCTTCCGAAAAATCAAAAGCGCTGTCGAATGCTGCGAGAACACTTCTTGCCGTCAGATGCACGAAGAAGCTTTCTCTCCACAGAAATTTGGCGTGTGCGGGACGCCGCACATCACGAGACAGAGCACGGACGCGCTCACCACTTTGTGTTGAGCCACAGAGCTTATTTGCCCATGTCGTTCGCCTGCCTCATGAGCAAACTTTGCCTTGCATGGAGGAAAGAAATGGCGCCGTGTTTCTCCCATTGTCTCGTGGCAGCTATAACACTTTGAATAGCTGACCCGCGTTCCGCAGTGCTTTTCTAGTACCAGCTAAAGCTATAGTATAAGTGTACTATTTGCGACATTGCACAAAGTTGTAGACTAGCACAGTTAAATTGTGTAATGATACTCTCGAAGACCGCGCGTGAGCTGCCGGTACCTTGGCAACGCAGCACCGTGGCGCTGACGCGCCACGAATGAGCACGCATTGTAAGGAAACAGACGACGGCAAGGAAGCGGAAGCAGTCATTGACAATCCAAGAAACCTTAATAGTGGCAAATCAAACTGTGAGCTGGCATCATGTGGAAGCTGCAAGCATGCTGCTTTCGCAAGTATATTGGATTGATGGGCAGTACGTATACCTCAAGGCTATTGCAACAAAATTTTCGGGTGCGAGAAAAAGTCTAGTTTCAGCTTGAGCGGATGCAGAGCAGCCGCTATCTAAAATTGTCTTATGTCTAATCCGAGCTGATTGTCGGAAAAGGTTGGAAAAAGTAGACGTTTTCGATGGCGAAACTGAATAGAAAAAAATCCTCATTAGTAACGCGCTTCTGCTCGACACAACTTCCGAGATTAAGTGCGGCCTTCGGATGCCCGCAGCGCAGTGAAAAATCTCCTAAGCGGCCGTGATTTGAGTCGCATGCACCAACGTCACGTGCCCGCGTGGTCAGCTTAGCTGCTGTTTAAAGGCTGCTGCAAATGGAACCATCAGCAGCCCTGAGGCTTCGTAGATTGTTTCAGCAGTTTCAATTTCACTTTATCTGTGTCGCATGTAATACGATGAATGACAACAAATATTAAGAATGTCTCATTGTATATACACTCTGGGAACGCGAGTTCTCGGCCGTAGCCCTCGAGAAAGAGGCCGAGGACACAACGTGCAAGCCTTAATCTTCTACCGGCGAAGCCGAGCTGAGCGCTGGGCGCCTCGAGCGCGAGAGCAACGGACCCTGCCGCTCGTGTCCCAGCAGCGGGCGACAGGCGCGCCGCGCTCGCAGTCGTCCTTCCGGGGCCCAGGCATCCGCGAGGGGTGAAATATCCAGGCTCCATTGCATGCAGAAAGGTTAGAAATTGAGCTTGTCGCCACATTCTGAAGCTTTTTTGGAGGAGCGCCGAACGACGGGACAAGGAAAGACAAGGTGCATGCACTGCTATATCACGTGAAGGCTTTTAAAGATGTTTCTATTCCAATTATGCAATCAACCCTCCTCAATTGGCTGAACATTTTTCGGGCACCTCCATTACGTCGGTCTGCCACGCGACGTTACGAAAACCGCGGAAGTTTCCCACCTGATATGACGCGTGCAACCTTAGTTAGCATTACTGGACTAAAGAAAAATGATTATTTCTGATTCTACAACTTTTTTGTGCCAGAAGCCTCGGATATTGGTCGAATGTTGGCTGCGCCCACTTCGCCATCTGTCGCGCGACGTGAAAACACCTCGGAAACGCCTCACGTCAAAGTGACGTGGGCGCTTTAAAGATGCATTAATATGCCAAATGAAACTGAATTCTTTTTCGACATAGGCGCGTACTGCCCCGTTTAGAAAGGAATAGCAGTGAGAGAGAGAGGGGGGGGGGGGGCATATTATATAAGTGTCCACCTAGTGGACATTTCCATTTCGTCTGCTGCTGAAGTGCTGATTGGTTTACGGCGCCTGTCACCTCACGCGTACCCCAGCCGAGCCCATCAGAACTTCAGCAGACAAAATGGACATGTCCGCTAGGTGGACAGTTACAGAATGCGCCCCCCCCCCCCCGTTCTACATGTCTGGCCACGAATTGTTCTGGTACTGCATACTTGTAGCCGCCGGGGAGAATTAGTTTATTGGCGCATAACAATTTCGCGTGGCAGTATAAGCGCAGTCGAGCCTTTTCAACACGTTTACTACGTCGCTTTGCCACCCCTTCTTCGCTGCGGGTCCGCTTTAGGGGCATTTGTAACCTCCCATTGCACGCTGCCACGATTTTCCACCAGCCATATCGCGAGCGTAAGCAACACTGTGAAGGCCAGCACCACCACTCTCGTCGTCCAGTCGTCTGCGAGCCCTGCGCCAGCTCGGCCTCACCGAAACTCTCTCCACTGCGGCGAGCTCCTCGCATCTGGTTCAACATGTTATATAAGAAAAATTTGTCAACAAGCACTTCGACACAAACACAAAAGTGACTTTCCATAAACGACAAGATCGTTTGATTGGGTGGCTGAAACAACTCTGTGGGTAATCACCCGATGCTTGGGTTGCCGATTACGTTAGTTTCAAGCCAGGAGGTCAGAATTGAAACATATCGGCATAGTTGTACGCCATAGGGCCTTAAAAACCAATATTTATTTGAAGAAACACGTATGCTAAAGGACGATACGAATATAGGTAACACCTGTTCACTGCGACGCCATATGGTCGACGCATCGAGCAACCCAAGCGCACCAATGTCACTCGGTCAGATGATCGAACCGTTCAGATGATTGACCTCTTTTTGGATTGAACTTATTGAAACCGCGCTTACGCAAGAAGGGCCCGTCCTACGTGTCGCGTAGGCTTGTACAATGTCGCGCGTTCTTTGGTCTCCACGTCGCCTCGGCTTTCGGCACTTATCAAATGCCTGCGTATGCACATCCAGCCGACGCTATACACGAATGGCTAGGTTGCTGCCACATCCAGTGTCGAGAGACCTAGCATGGTCTCGTAGGCGTTCGTTCCACGACATTGCTTTAAGATTGCGGTTGACATTTCCCGTTATGTCAGCCTGGTGATGATTAGTTTCCGTTCGGTTATGCTTCACACCAACATGCGAAGTACTTAGCATTAGATGTAATTAACTGCGCGGCGAAGTAAAACCCCGTGGATACCCACAGTAAACATTTCCATGGAATGTTCTGTGTATTCATCATGGTCAGCGGAAGTAGTTCAACTCACTTCGTAAAGTGATCCGTCGCGACGAAAAGGCTGCAGTCCTCACTAAGATATGGGCTCTCTGTATCGCACGCCATTATGTTCCACAGACTGCGACTTTCCGCGGATTGTGAGAGACCTGGTGGGCACCCAGCGCGAGGCTTCGCTTCTTGACACACACGATTGCTGCGAGCGTACTTAAGCACATCCTGCCTCATTCCTTGCCAAGTAACAGTCTCGCATAACGCCTCACAACCATCATCACCATCGTGAATATCATCAGCCATTTTTTTAGGTGCGCTGCAGGACGAAGGCCTCTCCCTGCCATCTCCGATTACCCCTGTCTTGCGCTAGCTGATTCCAACTTGCCTCTGCAGATTTCCTAATTTCATCACCTGACCTAGTTTTCTGTCGTCTTCGACTGCGCTTTCTTACCCTTTGCACCCATTCTGTCACTCCAAAGGTCCAGCGGCTATCTGCGCTACGCGTTACATGATCTTCCCAACTCCATTTTTCTCTCTTAATGTCAGCTAGAATATCGGCTATCCCCGTTTGCTCTTGATCCACACCGCTCTCTTCCCGTCTCTTCACGTTACGCCCAATATTTTACGTCCCATCGCTCCTTGCGTGGTCCTTAACTTGTTCTCTAGCTTCTTTGTTAACCTACAAGTTTCTGCCCCATATGGTAGCGCAGGTAGAAGGCAATGATTGTACAGTTTTCTTGTCAGTGACAGTGGTAATCTGCCTGTCTGTATTTGGTAATGCCTTACTATCTTACAACCGTATTTTATCTGCGTTACTTGCAGATATTGCGAGGTGGCGTAGAGGTAGAACACCCGCCTCGCGTGCAGCAGGTCCGTGGTTCGAATCCCGGTGCCGGCAATTTTCCACCGGTATAAAAAAAAAAATCCGCGTGTTGATGAAATTGCATAAACAGGCCTGGAGTGTGGCCTGATCCCGGTGACACGAACCGGTAACGCACTCCCTCACCAGAGCAGGATTGGCCACCCTGGTGCAGTACTTAGCCACAACCTCCTATATGAACACAACATTACAATAGGTAGCGAGACACTGGAAGTGGTAAGGGAATACATCTACTTAGGGCAGGTAGTGACGGCGGATCCGGATCATGAGACGGAAATAATCAGAAGAATAAGAATGGGCTGGTGTGGGTTTGGCAGGCATTCTCAGATCATGAACAGCAGGTTGCCATTACCTCTCAAGAGAAAAGTGTATAATAGCTGTGTCTTACCAGTACTCACCTACGGGGCAGAAACCTGGAGGCTTACGAAAAGGGCTCTACTCAAATTGAGGACAACGCAACGAGCTATGGAAAGAAGAATGATGGGTGTAACATTAAGGGATAAGAAAAGAGCAGATTGGTGAGGGAACAAACGCGAGTTATTGACATCTTAGTTGAAACCAAGAAAAACAAATGGGCATGGGCAGGACATGTAATGAGGAGGGAAGATAACCGATGGTCATTCAGAGTTACAGAATGGATTCCAAGGGAAGGGAAGCGTTGCAGAGGGCGGCAGAAAGCTAGGCGGGCGGATAAGATTAAGAAGTTTGCAGGGACAACATGGCCACAATTAGTGCATGACCGGGGTAGTTGGAGAAGTATGGGAGAGGCCTTTGCCCTGCAGTGGGCGTAACCAGGCTGATGATGATGATGACCTGCAGATAAAATGGCCGGTAACCCGAACGCCGTAACCCTTGCCCAAACTGCCACGGGGAGTACCCACCGTTGACGACGTCAGACGTAGACCTTCCACGCTTCAGTTCCTTTGACCGCCTGTTTTATTTGATGCAAATTAATCTGTGATGGGTGAATCGAGGCCCATCGTTTACATGGGTGGCGCGGGACTAGGTCTCGTCACAGGGCTCAATAGCCAATTTAAACAAAGTGAAATTTCGTTGCAGTTGGGCTTCTTCTCTCTCCAACAAATTTCTTTTAACTTCGCAAATGGAACAGTTTCACAAAATATTGTGGTTTATCATAACTTAAATATTTAGGCTAAAGAAGGCAGAGAAACATACAAAATTTCAGAGCCATTCCCCTGAGTGAAGATGCATGACCAGCGGAGCTGTATATAAGTTGATAAACACGTTGATATTAAATATGTTGATTAAAAATCCATCCAATTTATCGAACTGCTTCTCCTACTTTCTTTTTTTCATAGTTAGCCTTTAATTGTCCTGTAATCCTGTACTCGACTGCCAAAATTCTTCAATTCTTCCTCCACTGCGTGTCCACGCTTTCGAGGTACACATTTTTCTGCACTTTAGCGAGCTATTTATTTTCAGCCATGTTTCCTAAGTATTTCTCCATAACTAATTCTGCTCAACTGTTACGTGAGTTCAAAAGCAAATCAACCCGTGTCACCGTGCACTGTCTCACTCGCGGCTTTGCGATGGGCCCCGAATCGCCCCCTCCGGTGCCCCCCCCCCCCCGGCCACCGCGCTGCCAGGTGCAGCGGCCTCTGGGGAATCACCCGTGGACGCGCACCGTGCTTCGCCGCTGCCTCCAGCCGCAGCGGCACGTGCCCAATCGACAAACCTCGCCGCGTGCTTTGGAATGTCTCCCCCAGCGGACTTCCCAGGCGGCTCGGCTTACCGCTGAGCCACGTATGAACTGCTGCCGACGACCCATTCTCTCCTCGGCCTGCGCTCCAAACAAGGAAGCCGCTCGGCGGGACTTCATTTTACTGAGACCGTTGCTTCTGCCAGTAATTATGCCAGCTCTTGTGCTTAAACTAGCACTATGCATACATTGTGCATCCCTTCTTTAAGATTACTTTTGCTTTTTTGATACTTTAAATAAGATGTATTCTTGCTCGGGCGAATCTTCCTTTCCTTACTTTGTTTTCAAAATGCCGCTCGTCTAGTAACTCTGCAAAGAATTGGTAGTACGAAAGAAATAAATAATCAAACAAACAAACAAACAAACAAATGAATAATAAAATAAGTGCGCCACAAGGGAGAGGCTAGCAACTTATTCCATGAAAACGCAACCAGTTTCAAGAAAATCACAAGGCACGTTTGCCCTAATGGTCTATCAAGTCCCTGAAACGCTTTTTATTGCGCCTTAGAGTACTGGGCACCTAGTCACGGAGAGTCTCTCCCAATGTTGTTTACCTGAGCGGGCTACGCAGAAGTGCTATAGAAGGGGATAAACCTTCTTTCAAGCCACTGCGTTCCACCTCATTGTCATGTCGGACACTCGAGCATTTTCACTTCGGCTTGATTTCGACAAAACATGTTCATGCGTCTCTAACTGCTTTTCTCGTTACACTAGCCACGTTTACACGAATGCTATAGTAGCGTGTGGCTATACGGTCAGTAGTATCGCTTTCCTACTTCGTCGCAATAATATGTAACGCATCTCCCTTGGTCCTAAAGAAGCCGGAGCCAGCTTCTGGCGAGTGCGTTTCACCCGTTATTGAAGGCGGGCACACGCCGGCAACCGTCGTGCTTATTCGTCTCTCCCTGATGCGCGGTACGCCAGCGTGCACATATACGCATTACGTAAAACACACCCGTTTCGATTAAGCGTCTCCTGGTGCACTTATGTAGTTCGTCTTTGCAGCACATTACCGAAGTTTACATCGTTGCCATTCGCCGTAAATGCGGCGCCATGCACAACTTTGGCATTCGTGTAAACGGGCTGTTAGATACGGACCATTAAGTAGCACCAGTCAAGGTCTCCGAACGCAACAACTCGCCGTCGCATTCCAATTATGGTGCGCAGGTAAGTGTCGACCATGCTATCGAACCCGTCGGTCAGGTTGGCTATCCCGCCCTCGTGTGCCGCGCGTGAAGTTTTTGTCTCCACCCCTGTCTGACGCTTCCCGAAAGTGCAACTGGACGCCGGCATGGTTCGAGGCAGTTGACTCTAGTCCTGGAAAATTATATTGGCAGCGCTGCAATGTCGTCCCCTCCCCCTGAGCGCTTTCTAGGCGAGGAGGCAATGCCGAACGGAGACAGCCACCGGAGAATAGAGCCCATGGAGTGTCCCCATTGGCCGAACATGGCGCCACTTGAACGGGCCCTACGATTTGATGAACATGACGACACCTGTACGGGCTCACCGATTGGATGAAAATGACGACGCCTGCGCGGACTCGGTGATGAGTGAAAATGACGTGACCCTGACGGACTGAAGGGGTCAGGTCAAAGAACCATCGGGAAGAAAGAGACGTTCTTTCTGCCGCGGGCCGCAGCGTCTATTTGCTGCCAAATGTCGTTGACATTTTACTGCCATTTTGGTTTGTTCTATTGCTCTGCGTAATGTAGATGTACCTTCCCCCTTAACATCGGCCAACTCTCGCACACCACGGCTAGATCAAATAACTGGTGGTAGCGGTGGGATGATCGAGCCTTCAACCCATGGAAATCCTGAGCAACTGGGAGTACCGGATTCCGTATATTCGAGGTGTTGGCGAAGCCCTAGCTCGCGTTTTTAACCAACGTGGTGCACAAATCGCGCATGTGCAAGCAAGCAAGCTTAAAGGTGAGTTGATGAACGGAAAGGATGCTCTCCTTTGGGCATGCTTTCGTGGCGTGGTATACAAGATTCCATGCGCCGATTGCGAATCGGTGTATATTGGCGAAAGCGGAAATTTCTGCAGGAGTCTGAAAGAGCACAAGAATGACGTCGCCAAAAGCCACACCGTGACAAATGCCCTTGCACAGCATGTCGGTAAGACGGGTCACGAGATAAACTGGGAAAACGCGCGTATCGTGGCCACAGAGAAAAACTTGAAAAATAGGCTCGATCTCGAAAGAATAATAATTCAAACAACTAATAGAATCAACACATTATCTGGAACTCTAAACCACGAGTACTCCCGAACATTGCGTCATGTGCTGGGAGCTACTTAAGAACCTAGTGCTTCGTCGACATTCCATTGTGAACAAGGGATCCGTACGGATCCCGAAACGAGATTTTATTTTGACCTTGGTCAGTGACCTGCTTCATTTTCTAACAATCACTCAAGCTTTAACTTCTAGTACGCTGAAGCTTCTTTTGTCACTTGCAATAGTTGTTAATATTCTTGTCTTCGATTTGTATTGTTTATAAATGATGTTTGTGTACATGTACTCAAACAAACAACAAACATGTACTCACATGTAAACCTAAACATGTAAACATGTACATGTACTCGCCTGAAATCCCCCCGCTATGTGATATCTATGTACTCCCCTGAAATCCCCGCCTAAATGCCTTTAGGGTATTGAAATAGATAAAAAAAATTGGAGGCTTATCAAGGTTAAGCCCAGTGGATGCGAAGCATCCACTGGGCTTAACCTTAGCGTTGCCTTAGCGTTTCCAGGCATCTTGACCGCATACACGCCCGGCGCAAAGACGCTGGCGCGGTTGCGGGCACAGAGACTGACGCGATGGCGGGCGCGCCGCTTCATCCCTGGCGTGACGTCACATATCACGTGATGCAGCGATGGTGGCGCCGCCGCCGCGTCGCACGCGACGGCGCGAACCGAAGCGTGGAGGCCTCCGCCGGGCGACGTCCGACGGCGCGATATGAGGCCCCATCTGCAGCCGGTGTGACGTCATCACGTGACGTCACATCATGTGATCTCACTTCAGGGTTAATGGTGGCCGCCGCCGGGAGGCGACCGACGGCGCGATATGAGGCCCCATCTGCAGCCGGTGTGACGTCATCACGTGACGTCATGTCACGTGACCTACTTGAAGGTCACTTGAAGGTCAATGGTGGCCACCGCCGGGCATCGCGCGAAGGCCTGAAACCTACGTTAATATGCTTCGCATAAAACAAGATATAGTTCGCTCTGTTACGTTTCGCCTCCGACGCGTGGTATAGCCGGCGCGGATGCAACGGACGCCGGGTCTACGTTCAAAGCGGCGGACATTTTGGCCCGTTCAGCGCTGCCGCAACGCCTCCTGCCATGCGCGTCCAGGCATATTTCAATGCCACGTGTCTTCATGTGTGTGTGTGTGTGTGTGTGTGTACATGTTGGTGCCCACGCTTGTCAAAGCGCGGCAGCCGGGGAGAGGAGCTCCCCAACTGTGAAGCGACGAGGTCTGACCGGCGCCGGCCCGGCGGATGCGTCACTTCTCGTCTCAACGTGTCCGTGCGCCGCCGTCACGTGCGCCTCATCGCGAGCCGTTACTTCTTGTCGTCGACTCCGAGAGTATAAAAGCAGCAGCCCACGGACGCCGAGAGAGGCTCCGATTTCTTCCGTCGAGTAACGTGGTCTCCCGTCTCTCCACGTCGGTCGACCTGACCGGCCGCTCTTTTGCGATGCTATAATAAACAAGTTGTTCTGTTAGCAATCGACTCATCCTTTGCCAGGACGTTCGGATGCTTCCAGCTGTGCCCCAGGCCGCCAGGCCAACGCTACCCTTGGGGCTTGCGACCCAGATGCAACAACTGGCTGCCAGCGGTGAGATCGCGACAACGGAGGCCCGCAGCGAAGGTATGCGGTCGACTGTATGCTGAGCAGCACAATGACCATCCGCGAGCAGTGAAACGAGCCCTGTGTGATGACTGGTCGCCTGCAGCGGAACGACTGCGCTGAATTTTTGGCTGCGAGGTCTGGTGAGTGCGGGACTTTCTTCTTCTGAGTTTTGCCAGGCTTTTGTTAGTGTCAGAAACAGAGCTGGTAATTGTGGTTGTCGTTGCTGCCGGTTTAGTTTACGGCAAGACAATAGTAGGCAGTAGAGAAAGCAGCATTCAGAGCAGCCATGGATTGGAAGTCGTTGCGCAAACCGAAATTGCTGGAGCTTGCAAGAGAGTTGGGTCTGGATGTCTCAGACAAACTCAGAAAACCAGAACTGCTAAGGGCTATTCTTGAGTTAGAAGCTGGGGATGACGAGCTGTCGGAATGCCTTGAGACCATTGAGGAGAGGGAGACGGCAAAAAGAGAGGAACTTAAAGAGCAAAAAGAGAAAGACGAGCGCGAACGTAAAGAGGAGCGCGACGCGTCAACACGCTTTGAAAATGAAGCGTCTCGAGGTAGAGATGGAACGCGCTCGTAATGGAAGTCAGGCACACGGTGCAGGAGAACGAGTATCGTTCAAAATGACTGAACTGATGCGGCCGTTTAAACTTGGAGAGGACATTGGTTTGTTCCTGGTTAACTTTGAGCGAACGTGCGAGAAGCAGGGGTTCTCTCGGGAAACGTGGACACAGCGCTTGCTCACTTTGTTACCCGGCGAGGCGGCCGACGTAGTCGCTCGCTTGAAGAGAGAGGAGGCAGAGGATTTCGACAAAGTGAAATCGAGTCTGCTAAAAAAGTACAGGCTGTCAGCGGAGGCATTCCGTCGGAAGTTTCGGGAAAATGAGAAAGGCAGAAGTGATTCATATACCGAGTTTGCCTACAGGCTTATGTCAAAGATGCAGGAGTGGCTCAAAGAAGAGAAAGCGTTTGGTGACAACGAGAGAGTTCTGCAGTGTTTCGGGCTGGAACAGTTTTATAGTCGGTTACCTGAGAACGTGCGGTACTGAGTCTTGGATAGGCCAGACATTAGTACGGTGGCTAAAGCCGCCGCGCTAGCCGAGAAGTTTGTGACGCGTCGGGCTCGCGGAGCTAAGGACGGTCAAAAGGGTGAATTTGGCTCCAAGTTTGAGAGGCCGAAGTTTACGCCCATGAGAGCAAGGGGGGACACACGTAGTGCGGATGCGAGTGAAAGCAGTCCGACCGAACGTAAGGAGACGGCGGCAGCCGAAGCCGAACGCAGAAAGCGGTTCGATACGAGGCAAGCGCGCGTGTGTTATACGTGCCAGAAGCCGGGTCACCTTTCGGCGCAGTGTCCAGAAACAAAAACAAAAGTGGTGTTTTTGTCATTATGCAGCACTGACGAGAACACGAAGCTTCTCGAGCCTTACATGCGAGACCTCCTCGTGAACGGGAAATAGTGCCGAGTGCTTCGTGATTCCGCAGCTACAATGGATGTAGTTCACCCCTCTTACGTAGAACCCGATATGTTCACGGGCGAGTGCGCATGGATCAAGCAAGCCGTGGAAGCCCATAGCGTGTGTCTGCCCGTAGCAAAAGTGCTTATTGAAGGACCTTTCGGAGCACTTGAGACGGAGGCCGCGGTGTCATCTATGCTGGCCCCCCAGTACCCGTACCTATTTTCGAACAGGTCCGATCACCTCCTGCGCGAGAAGGGGCTTTTGTTTGGTGAGGCTAGCGTTCAGGTCTTAACCAGATCGAGAGTTCGGGATCTCGCTGCAAAGGTGGTAGTTGCGGGGCCGACGTTGTCGAACAATGAGAAAGGGTTGGAGGCGCAGCAAGCTGATATTGAGAGCAGGTCCGAACTGAATAAAATTGAGCCTGTAGCGTTGAAGGCACCAGATACTGGAGAGGAAATGCCCGACACGGGAAAGTTAGAAGAGCTATCTGCAGATTTGCTCATCGCGCCTACGTCAGATGGACTTAATAGGTTGCTAAAAGTCAGCCGGTCGGCTTTGATAGCCGAGCAAAAAAAGGATGGCAGCCTAAAAAACATGCGCTGCAATGTCAAGGAAGGTATCGCCAAGAAAAATGCTCGTTTTGTGGAAAGAGGTGGGGTCCTGTACCGGAAGTATCTAGACCGCAGGGGACTGGAGTTCGATCAGCTGATAGTGCCTCAGTGCTACCGTCAGGATCTGTTGTGACGCGTCGGGCTCGCGGAGCTAAGGACGGTCAAAAGGGTGAATTTGGCTTCAAGTTTGAGAGGCCGAAGTTCACGCCCATGAGAGCAAGGGGGGACGCACTACGTGTGTCCCCCTTCCATGCTTGTCGCATGGAGGTTCGTGGTCCGGACACCTAGGAGTTAAGAAGACTAAGGAACGTCTCTTACAAGAGTACTATTGGCCAGGGTGTTTTCGTGACGCAGAACACTTTGTGAGGACATGTGACACCTGTCAGCTAGTGGGCGAACCAGGGGACAAATCGAGGGCGCCGTTGAAGTTGGTACCTATCATTACGGAGCCTTTTAGACGGCTCGTTATTGATACAGCTGGACATCTGCCGGTAACAGCCACGGGGTACAGACACATTTTGACTGTGATCTGCCCAGCGACAAAGTTCCCTGAAGCAGTGCCGCTTAAAGAACTCAGCTCAGTTGAGATAGTCGATTCACTACTGTCAATATTTGCGCGAGTTGGTTTTCCTGCGGAAATCCAGCCAGATCAGGGCACAGTGTTTACTAGCGCTTTGACGACAGCCTTTCTCGAAAGGTGTCGGGTAAAGCTGTTACACAGCTCAGTGTACCACCCACAGTCGAATTCCGTTGAGAAGCTCCACTCCGTCATGAAGCGCGTGTTGAGACCATTGTGTTTTGAACAACAAACTGACTGAGAGCTGTGTCTGCCTGGTGTGATGTTTGCATTGAGGACCGCGCCGCATGCGGCTACGGGGTTTTCGCCAGCTGAGCTGGTGTACGGGCGCTCGCTGCGGTCTCCGCTTCGCATGCTTCGAGACGGATCACTGCCCTCTCCAATGGCTGCAGACCATCTCTTCCAAAAATGGCCGCCTCCTGCGCTGGAGCCTCGCTTTGCAACAATATTCCTTTGAGGTGCGTTACAAAAAGGGGAGTCTCAACGGTAATGCCGATGGCTTAAGTCGAGGCCCCTAACGTAGGAATCAGCCTCAAAGTTATTTGTTACTGATGTTTTTCTTCCCGAGGCAGGATTTTTAACATATTGCTTTTGTTTAGTGTTTCAAAGTCATGACGTGCTTTCTAGTGCAATTTTCCAATTTGTGGACGCTTTCTGAGTGCTGCTAGACTACTGTAAGGAACTAGGCAGTAGTATAAAAGGGGAAAGAGCCTGGCATGGCTTAGTGAGGGTTGTGTCGTGCTTGCTGACTGAGCGGTTGAGTTTCGGCGTAGTTCTAACACTTGCTGGGAACGACAACAAAAATGGCAACTCTCCCGAAGTCACTTTGCAGTGTCCTGTGTGAACCTGAACGTGAAAACGAGGCCTTCTCTGTGCGCTGCGCTCAAGAAACGCCGAGGGACGACCGACTTCGGTTATGAGCATCATCGAGCGACATCCCTCCGGACAGCGGATGCAGTCCCCTGACCATCGGGATCTCCTTCTCCCGGCGGGGCGGTCTGTTACGTTTCGCCTGCGACGCGCGGTATAGCCGGCGTGGATGCAACGGACGCCGGGGCTTCGTTCAAAGCGGCGGACATTTTGTCCCGTTCAGCGCTGCCGCAACGCCTCCTGCCATGCGCGTCCAGGCATGTTTCAATGCCACGTGTCTTCGTGTGTGTGTGTGTGTGTGTGTGTGTGTGTACATGTTGGTGCCCACGCTTGTCAAAGCGTGGCAGCCGCGGAGAGGAGCTCCCCAACTGTGAAGCGAGGAGGTCTGACCGGCGCCGGCCCGGCGGATGCGTCACTTCTCCTCTCAACGTGTCCGTGCGCCGACGTCACGTGCGCCTCAACCCGAGCCGTTCCTTCTTGCCCTCGACTCCGAGAGTATAAAACAAGCAGCCCACGGACGCCGAAAGAGGCTCCGATTTCTTCCGTCGAGTAACGTGCTCTCCCGTCTCTCCACTTCGGTCGACCTGACCAGCCGCTCTTTTGCGTTGCTATAATAAACAAGTTGTTCTGTTAGCAATCGACTCATCCTTTGCCAGGACCTTCGGATGCTTCCAGCTGTGCCCCAGGCCGCCAGGCCAACGCTACCCTTGGGGCTTGCGACCCAGATGCAACAGCTCGCAGAGCCAATTTTTTTTGCTTTGTGTCTCAGCTAGGAATCGCCTCGCCGCTTGGCCTGCTCACCCGTATTCTGCTGCACTCGGAATACAGCCGCCCTGGCCGCGCCGACAGCAGCGTCAACAAGTGGGCGCACACTCGCCGGCCACTTGCCCAAAAAATTTACAAGCGCGAAAACTCTGCGCGGTGTTCGACATTTGAACGGCCGCAGACTTGAGCGAGTCTGTCCGCAGCCACCGCCGAGGCCCTTCTGACGCAGCGTGGTGCAATTTTCGTCAGTTTTTTGTGTTTGGCGCAGGATTTTGCGATTGTATCAAAATGGCGCAATTGACACGGGAGTTCCACCCCTGCATGTAGTATAGAGTCTGTCCTAGACAACGGCAGTAAATGCAAGAGTAATGAAGACCGGAACGCTTATTACGCACGACAAGGGCTTCATATCATGCACGATTGTCAATATGCGAATCTACGCAACCAGCTGATAAACAACACGTAAACTGCAAAACGCTGTAACATCGAAAGGCGCCTAACGCTTTTCAAATAGCCCGGAAAATAACACCCGCTGCTAAACTGTTCATAAAGGAGACCCGAAAAAAATAAAAATCTTCCTGCTATCGTCAAACCTTTCAGCGTGTAAAACTGCTTCCTCGAGCGACTAAATTATTGTTCCCTTATTTTTCGGCTAAGCTGCGAAGCTGCGAGGGACTGAACTTATCGCAGGTTTCGTTCCCAGGAAGCTTCTGCGGTTTCATGTACTTAGAGTGGTTACCAGGAGCCTCATCAATACTGCTACATTTACCCTACGGAAACGGCAGCGCACACATTGCTGGCGCATGCCCCACAAACACGGCCTCTCGTCCGAGTACGCTAACATTTCTTCAACTATATGCCTCTGTTTGAAAATTCCTCACGCTAGCACAATTTCTAGGCACATACATAAAGCGCGTCGCGAGAATTTCCCTACACATGTGGCACAGCGTTCACTGCGGCCCGATCGAGTGCCATGAAACGAGATCTATCCGCAGTACGCTGCTTCGCACACACAATCCGCTTAGTGGCTGCTCAGTATCAAGGCAAAACATGGTGCATTTTCTTTTTTGACGCACATCAACTATGACGCTTAAATCAACAAGCGTGAGAGATCGCTTGCTGTAAAACATGCTATATAGTAGAAGCGAGAACAAGAGCGCGTTATCAAATCGTGTGAACGATAAATCGACACCATGCCCGAGTCGCCTACACTACACGCGGCCGGTTCGCGCTGCGAAATGCGCTCGCATAATCTTGAACTATTGACGGAAAACGTCTTTGCTAAAACTTACCCCTCTGTGTAGTTGACGTGTGATGCGACAAGGAATACAGGAATGCACAAAAATCAAGGTACAGGCAGACATCACACACCTCTGCAACAAGCGCCGACGTACCTGGCGCAGTCGTTGAGAATCAGGGTTGCCAGATGGCCCCAACAGAAATAGCCAAATATCTTTAAATGTAGCCAAAAAATAGCCAGACCCAAAATTTTCGTCTGTGAAAAGTAGCGAAAAACATAGCCAACACGTTTGATGATGTTCTTCAGCTGTCTTATATATATAGATAGTGCCCAAATCCTACGGCGTATTTCCGGCTCCAAGATTACTTCTGGTGCATGCTACCAGAATAACACTGGCGGCCTCTAGGTTTGCGTAAAGTGTGTCAGCTATTAAGAGCTGACACTCAGACTTTAGTTCACGTCTCGCTTTACGCGAGGCAGATTTCTGTAAGGGTCGGGCAAGACATTGCGAGCTCTAACCACGAGCATCAGCTTCGACTGGTGACCTAAGCGGCGACCAGAGCTGAAGGCATCTTGCAATAGGGATACTTTTCCTGAGCTTGATTCATAAAATAAACCTGTTATTTCTCTCGCGCTCTCTCTCTTTGTCTCTCAATTTTGTATTTCTTAGTCGAAAGCAGCTCGACGCTGACAGCAGATGCTGCCGCTTGGAGGCATACTGAACTTTCGAGAAAAATTGAAACCTCGCATTTTCCTCTTGCGAAGAAGCGGCAGTTGTGACTGCAGTTCGCCCTTCAGTAATGTCCAGAGCGACCTGCCAGCCGATAACAGAAGAGGTGGATTAAAGTTTATAGTTTTAATAGCCACCTGGAGTACGGCGCTGGCAATAATCCAGGTGGTATTAGTATCGAAATGCGTTCACTACGCCATATTTAAAGAGGGATTCGCTGGCAAGATTCGTGCAGTATCAAAACGTGCATGTGAGTTTCTGTGAATGCAAGCACAGGTGCGTGTTGCCAAATTTCCAAGGGGATCTGTGTTCCTTACTTTCAGTACGACTTGAAAAAGAAAGATAAATCAATATAATTCCTCTATGGAACACACAACACACAAAATTGATTTTATGGGTCGCGCACGGCTGTCATAAAGTTAAGTACAAAGTAAACACCTTTGTCTAACAAATTCAAGCACTCTACATAACAGGAGGCCAGTATAACAGCATACATGCCTTTGCAAACTGGCAAGAACACTTTGCCCAACTACCAGTGCGGTGTGTGCAACAATAACAAAAAGTGGACGTATTAACCGTGCCACAAGCAGGTGTTATCTATATGAAACGCACTTTTTTTTCTCTCATCACAACTGGCAAATACGCGTGAGCAAAAACAATGTAAGGACTAGTAAGACGAACAAAGAGGAATTGCAAAGATGATAAAGTACGTGCGAGTAAAAACTAAGGCACAATTGCAATTACTCGTACTCGCATAGTTTAACGGGAAAAAGTTATTCGACGAGAAAGCCGGCGAGTCGTCACCCTGACAAAGCGATCACCCAGCAACCGTTGGTGAGCGATTGCCATCTTCGCTGCGGACGAACATCGTTTTTCATATATATACAGAGCTTATCATTCTAATGATATGCAATGTCCAAGAAGTACCGTGAAACAATCGCAACTTTCACGTAATACAAAGCTGGCTGACTGAAACAAAGAACTAAAAAAAATGACATTGAGCAGAGTCCCAGTTGATAATTCTCACACTGGGAATTTGCGCAACTGGATTAGGGATAGAATCTATCCCCATTTGAATTAACTTCCACTACCACCTGGATCATATAGAACTGCCGAGTTGAAACGCGACAGAAACAGTTCATCTGGCTGAAAATCGTTCCATCAGTCCCCACTCGCTTCTATATCAAACTTAACGTGAAGGAGAGCTAGCTTGCAGAGCCTTATTCTGCATTCGGTTTCTCAAATCATTCTTTGTCAAAGAAACCTGGCTTAACACACCTTCCACGGCTGCGTTTGAAAGCGGCAGCGCAAATAGGGACAAAACAAGCCCACACAACATGGGGAACATTTCTCGTTTAAAGTAACTTCGGCATTCTTTCGTGAAGTTACTGGGTAAATAAATAACGCGGTGATTTGCGGGAAAACCAAGCAATAGGCTTGGAGGAACCCTTGGTGTACATTGAAGGACCACGGGCGAAAATGACGCGCGACGACATGTGTGCGTTCAGCTGTTGTGTTAGTCCACATAATAGTTTGCTGTATGGCAGCCGGCACGGAAGATCTACTCGATAGCTGCCACCCCCACCGTTTTCCTTACTTAACCACGCGTGAGCCGGCAGCAGATGGTGCCCAAACAACACAAAAAGAAGAGAGCTTACTGCTTGAATGAGGTATAAACACGCAAGCCATGACTTAACGCCATCCTCCAACGCCAGCTTTGCCTACAAACACAGCCTTCGAGATTGGCTAATATCTTTCTAGCAGAGATTAACTTTTGCTTTTCATAAACAGGCGATCCAGAATTTCGTCATTGTGGACGTGGTCCTGGGGACTCGGAAGTGCTTAAAAGAAAAATAACCCAGATATAGCCATGTAGCCAACTCATTATTCTTGACGCCTAATCGCTTAAAAATTAGGCCAATTTGACTACTAGTAGCCCAGTCTGGCAACACTGTTGAGGATTGAAATTGACGCGGACAAATGGCGCGCCGTCGGTGCTGTCATTAAAATCCCTTGTTAATTTTAAAGTACCGCCATTATTTGAACTCTGCCTCCGCCGCGCGAACTTCTCGCCTCCTCCTCGGCCCTTGCGCGTACCCGCGTACGAAGAGGTCATGCGCCCGTGTTTCTGCACGACGATTGATCTCCCTGCCGTTGCCCTTGGAAATGCGTGGATGTTGCGCTTTTCCTGTGTTTTTCTTTTTCGTCCACGCCATTTTTCTCCTCAGCTCGGCTGGCTTGGCGCTATAGCGCGGCGAAGCGAACGTTGTACGATGTGTTTCCTGCTCTCTGTGCTAGCGCTATATGCCGGCAGCTTTCGCACGAAGCAGCGGCTGCATGACATTGGCCGAAATAACTTTGTTCCGACAAAGAACAGCGTTGTTTACGAGGTGAATCGTTTTATTGCTCGTATCAAAGCATCCAATAATGCTGCATTTTTTTTATTCTTCCGGTCTGGTCACCAGCGTTTTTGCTGGGGCAATTTGTACGGTGCGTAAAAATGGGGTTGTCCTCAGTATGCTTAATATTCTCGTGGACACCATTCACCTCGCACGTCGCCAAATGTTGTTATTCAGTCAGAAATGCAGCACTATAGGTTGTTTTCCACTGAGAACAATTCTGAGCGATGATACAGCCTCTCGTTCCCACTTTTCATTATTGTTGGGATCCGTTGCCTGTTTTACTGAAAATCGACATAGCAGCTTGTAGAGGAGGTATTATTTTCAGCTTACGTCGATGTGCGTGTCAGTCATGCAATGAAAGCAGGCCCCGAAAAAAATTTGTGGCAAGTCTACCTGTGGTATTGCAGGTGATGAGCGCTATCTAGTCCACATTGCGTGTTTTTCACAAGGGCATTGTTCACAAGGTCATTGTGCGAGGAACAAGTACCGAGTGACTGGAGGACAGCCAGAGTGAAGCCACTACATAAAACAGGAAAAAAGGCACTGCATTCAAAACTACCTTCCAATTTCTTTAACATCTACGGTATGCAAACTTTTGGAACACATATTCCATAATCATATCTCAGAATTCTTGGAAAACAATAATATACTACCAAAGCATAAACACGGATTCAGAAAAGGCTATTCTACAATTACAAAATTAGTTTAACAGTTCACGACTTTGCGAAAGCAATTAACAATGGGAAACAAATAGATGCTATTTTCAGGGACTTTTCGAAGGCTTTCGACAGGGTCTCTCACAAAAAACTACTTTACAAATTGAGCAAGATACTGAAAAACTCCAGACTAATTGATTGGCTCACAGAATACCTTGATGGCAGAGAACAATTTGTTGTTTTTAAAAATGATTATTCTCAACGACTTCCAGTAGACTGGTGTTCTCCAGGGCTCGGTTCTTGGACCTCTCTTGTTCCTTTTATTCCAAATCCTGTACGAACGCTCGGTCCTATAAAGCGAGTGCTCTCGTTCAAAGATGCAGGGCCAAGCAATGAAATCTTCCTTACCTCAGTAAGGAAGCCTTCATTTCGGCGAGGCTACCTTATGTCACTCTGAAAGCTTCCTTACTGAGGGGCTCTCGGTGAAGGAAGCTTCCTTGGTGCTTCCTCAGCTTAAGGTAGCCCCAAAGCTACCTTCATGCGTCCTTACGCCGCTCCTGGCCATGGACGAGCGCTTCACCTCACTGCTTAAGCACGTGACGTTTGCTTGCGCATGCGCGATGTCGCCCACCTGCGGAGAAGCGCGAGCACGGTACGTCTTGCCAGGCATATTCGTTTCAGTCACGCGTGCGGTATGAAAGCGTTGCTGGGCGTTGCACGACGCCGGCGTGCCAGCGTTGCTGGAGCACATCAAGCTTTGCGCTGTAATGCGCTACTTTTCTAAACTTTAGTAAACAAAACTAGAAGAAAGCGTCCACGCTTCTCTATATTAGCTCTTCAATTTAAATATTGTGCGACGATACAACATTTTTTTAAAAGAATAATGGTGTTCGCGTAAAGATTTTAAGAGATAATCTCGAACCCAGGCATGCGACAACCGCTCCTTACGTGAGGACGGGTGAAGGGAGCTTTCAGAGTACGCTTGCTTCCTCCATCGGTCCTTCCCTGTAAGGAGGCCTCACGTAAGGTTAGGAAGCGCTCGAAGGAAAGGAACGGTTCATTGTTTGGGCCGCAGACGATGCAGCTATCATGACCTACCTTGCCTACAAATATCAAAATTTTTCTGACCTCATTTCCGACCAGCAGTCGTCCATCGATGTGGTGTGGACCGAGTTTAAAGCCATTGTGACGCACTGCATAAACGCCTTTGTTCCACGAGTTCAAAGAAAAACTAGAAAACGCATTCCATGGATATGTCGAGATATAATCCACTTGAAGCGCAAAATAAAGAGACTTGGGAAAAGAAGAAAGTCGCATATGTGTAAAAAAACTGACTCGGATAAAACACTGCTAACGACGTCATTGAAAGGTAAAATACTTTGTGCCAAAAACAGTTTCCTCAAAAAGTCATGACACAGTTTTATCAGGAAGTCGCCTCAAAAATTCTGGCGCTACCTAAGCGTGAAACGCTCTAACGTGCCCTCCATGAATTCTCAGGAAAGTAAGCAAAAATCTAACGCGTTTAACAAGTACTTTCAATCCATTTCGCCGTCGATAACAGTTCCCTGAACCACTTCGTCCCTAGCCACTGCCAAGAAAGCGTTTTGGGCACCCCAAAAATATCGCAAGCTGGCATATTATCTCTCTTGTTGAATTTAGATCAAAAGAAAAACAATGGTCCAGATCAAATTCCGAGCAGTTTCTTGAAAAGGTACGCAGAAACAGTAAGCAAGTTTCTTCATTTAATTTTCTTAAGGTCACTCCGTGAGAGCCGCCTTCCTGCAGAGGGTAAGGTTGCAAAAATAATTCCCATACCAAAATCAGGTGACACATCTTGCCTGTCTAACCAGCGGCCAATTTCTTTAACATGCACGTGCTGCAAAGTACTAGAGCACATAATCTTGAAACACTTAGCAAAATTCACGGAAGGGAACAATTTAAGCCATTCAAACCAGCACGGTTTTCGAAACGGTTTATCAACAGTCACCCAACTCGTGGAAACCCTTCACGACTTAACTCAAAACATTAATGAGCAACTACAAGTAGACATAATCTTTATTCATTTCTCTAAAGCGTTTGATCGTGTTTCCCATGTTAAATTGCTTCACAAACTTAACCGCCTCCTTGGTAACGGCCCTCTTGTTGGTTGGATCAATGACTTTCTGTCAAACCGCTCCCAATATGTAGAATACAATGATCACCTTTCTGATGCTGTCCCTGTTTTGTCCGGCGTTCCCCAGGGCTCTGTTCTGGCCCCACTTCTGTTCTTATTATACACAGATGATATAACAAACCAAGTCGACGTCACCATTCGCCTCTTTGCAGACGATTGCATTCTTTATCATACTGTGCGTAACCACGAAGATGGAGCAAAACTGAACAATTCCCTAAATAAGGTAGTGCAGTGGTGTGCAGACTGGCAAATGGTGATAAATTCCGACAAAACCGTCTGCATGTCGGTCACAAACAAAAAATCAAGCCTGCAGTTCCCGTACGGTTTCAACGGCACTATTCTACGAAGCGTCACCCAGTATAAACACTTGGGCGTAATCATCTCATCCGACCTCAGCTGGAATGCGCACATACAGTACGTAGCTAAAAAAGCTCTGAACAAACTGTTCTACCTCAAACGCACCTTATCGCATTCCACCAGCCAGACAAAGCAGCTTGCTTACGTCAGCCTTATCAGACCGGCACTCGAATATGCCAACATAGTATGGTTTCCACATTCCAAAAACCACATTCATACGCTGGAACGCATACAAAGAAAAGCTGCCCGATTTATCTATAATCGTTTTAAACGCACAGATTCACCAACCTAACTTCTTTCTTGTGCAGGCCTCGCTATCCTCGAAATTCGAGCTAAGGTTCAACGATTGAAGTTTCTATACTTGGTATTACACAGTGCGCTAAAGCTGGATCCCGCCACCTTTCTAACGTACAAACACACTAGACCGACTCGGCATAAGCACGCTTTCACGCTAGAGGAATTTCTTTGTAGCAACAATACTTTTTTCTTTTCATTCTTTCCGCGAGCTGTGCGAGAGTGGAACTGCTTAAACGTTGCTATTACTGCCCAGCCCACATTAGAAACATTTACAGATCATCTGGAAGAAGCAATCGCAATCACAACTTAGTGTTTTAGTTATTTTTTTTTCTGTAAGAATAATTGTGTGAAGACCAGTGTGTTACTCAATAAATGTAAGCGTCCATGTTTTTCTATGCTAACTCCTTGTTTGTTCAGTGTTTGCTCATATTGTATTTTTTTGATGACCATATGCCCACTCCTGTAATAATCCCTATCGGGATTGACGGTATTGTGAAATAAAAAAAAAATAATGATATGCTGCATGGTATTCCAGTTATGGTTAAGCTTTATGATGATGACTGTGTATCGTACTCAGAAATAGACAATATTACTGACCAGGAGTTGCTGAACGACGCTTTTGGACAAATTGTCGACTGGTGCGATGCCTGGTAAATGTCGGTTAATTTCGAGAAAATTGTTTTTATGTCCATTTCACATAGGAAGCATAAACTAACGTTTCCGTACGGTATTAATAGCATAATTATTTCCGAAGTAACACATTATAAGTATCTCGGACTCAGGATCACAAATCTGGACTATGGATCACAGTGCTATAAGCATCTTGAATCAAGTAGTAGCTAATGCTAACCGCAAGCTTTATTTTTAAGGAGGGCTTTGAAACTTTCTACTCCCACTGTACGCCTACTCGCATATAAAGCTGTAATTCTGCCGATGCTAGACTATGCATGTCTAATTTGGGACCCTTTTTTTAAAACTGGCACTAAGAAGATAGGAATGGTGCAAAGAAAAGCAGCTCGTTTCCTTTATAACAGCTTCGGACGCACTTCAGTGACAGACATCTTAACAAAAGCAAAACTGCTACCATTAATGCAAAGAAACCGTGTTTTCCGACTAAAATTCCTTTTTCAACTTATCAAAGGTCATTGTAACACAGATCTCACGGGAATAATTACTTTTTCATCAGGTTATGTTGCTAGGCAACGACATTGCAGAACAACAACCCCATTTAATATGCGTAATAATTGTTTTAAGTATTTCTTCTTTCCACGAACAGTGGTTGAATGGAATCATCTAACCAATGACCAAGTTTAGAATAATCACTTTCAGCGGTTGTTTCAAGTATTGAGTAAAAATTTGTTATCTTGCTGTGCCACTGCTATGTTCAAGCTCTATTGACCTGATTTGTATTGTGTTCGTTGCCTATACTCAGACACGTACACGGGGGGGGGGGGGGGGGGCGAAATGTGAGTGTTGTTCTAACCTTCCGTGGTGGGTGCAGTACGTCTAGAACTGCAGCGTCCTGCGCTCTACGCGGTTGTACGGGGCTGGCGCCCACGCATCGTTACGCAACTTCCCAAATAGCAACACGGGTCGGTTTCAGCAATTAAATTGGTAGAACACTAAACGAGGGATCCAAAAGAACTGTGATTGTTACGCAAACATATATATTTCTCTATAATTCTTCCAGGGCTAATTAAAAAAAAGGCTACTAAAAATTATGTTTTCTTTACTTTCGCTTGTTTACTTGTTCTTGGCAGCGTTCTTTCTGTGCTTCTGTCATGCGCGAGTTCATTTGATGTGCTTCCTTGTTTGCCAAGTAAAGGAGTGGTGTATCTCACAAGCGTACCTGGGAGGTACACCTTATTTCATTTCTCTTTTGCGGATTTAGGTGCCTTTATGGCGAATGGTGGGCATTACTCACATTTGTACTAGTAAAGCACCTCCCCCCTACCTCATTTGCATAGGAAGAGTTACCTTGGATTGCCCCCCCCCCCCCCCCCGAGAAGGAATCCTGGGTACGTGCCTGCCTATTCGATAGCGTTCTTTACATATGTATTGTTTCCCACCCTGCTGAAATCCTCAGTGGAGATTGCAGTATTTATAAATAAAATGAAAAAAAAATTAAGTTTTAAGGCGAAAGCCTTTAGATCTGTTTTAAGGTCGCGTTGTGAAGAGAAAATATCATGCGACACAGGAAGGTCAGAAACGACCTAAAGCATGCCCAGACGTGTATAAGAGACTAATGATTAGCCAAGTTAATTAATGATTTATTAGTGATGGAATTAGGGTGGATTAAGGTGCATGAACAAGGATTAAGGTGTATTAAGGAGGATTAGGGTGGATGAAGGCAGATTAAGGCAGATTATGGTTGATTAAACTGTATAAAGGAGGATTATAGTGCATCGACAAGGATTAAAGCGTATCGAGGAGAATTAGGATGGGATAAGGTCGATGAAACAGGGTTAAGATCGTTTATGGGAATTAAGGTGAACTAAGGTTGATGAAGGAGGATTAAGACCAATTAGGGTGGACTGAGGGGGATTAACGTGGAATAGGGTGGATAAAGGTTGATGGAGGTGGATTAAGGTGAATTACAGTATGCTTTACAAGGCTTTCGCATTCGCGCCTCTTAGGCGATACCTAGGGACACCTTGCATTTTTGCAATTTGCTTTGAACTGCACTTCCACGCGCGCATGAGTGGGCGACGATTATTATTTGGTTTTCTTCCGGGTACAGGCAATGTGCAGGGGTTGTTCACATGATCACGCACGCTTGCTGTTGCTATCGACATCTAGGTGGGGGCCAGAAATCTTCGCTTTAATAGCGAATGTATTCAAACCACCTTTCTGCGGTTTTGTTCTGTGGGGAAACTTTTTGCATTGATTTAGCACGAGCCGAAATCATTGCATTAATATGCGTTGATTACGAAGGTTGATTGTCATGATTGTGGTCATGATGTAGTAACGCAAGAAATATTCTGCGGGCATATATGTTTATCACTGCACCGTATTTCATCCTAATCCACCTTCATCCCCTTCATCGACCTTAATCCTCCTTAATCCACAATAATCGAGGGTCCCGTTGCAGTCTCATACTTTGGGACCCTCGTCTTTATATTGTCTGTTACCCATTCATTGTATTTAAAGAATAATAGAGTGAAACTGAAATTGAAACATTAGAAAATCCTGCTTCATCCAACTAAATCGACCCAAATCCTCTTTAATGCACCTTAATTCATCTTCGTCCACCCTAATCCACCTTCATTGGCCTTAATCCTCCTAAATTCTCTTTAACACACCTTATTCCTTTTTAATACACCTTAATCCATCTCAACACCATCACTAATGAATAATTAATTAACTTTTCTAATCAGTAATCATTTCTTATATACGGCTGGACATGCTTTGGTTCGCCTCCGGCCTTCCTTGGGTCACGTGATATTTTCTACACCGGACAACGCGACCTTGAAACACAGATCCAAGGCTTTCGCTTAATAGGCCACATGCAGAGGGATGTGACAGAAGAAATCTAAACCAGACGCACGAAGTAAAGCATGTCATCATGTGGGAGAAAAATTGGAGTATCGAGCTCGCCTCCAAGCTCCTTTTACATCAGTATACCCCGTTCACACGGTTTTAGGAAAAAATCAACCTGTTCATCAACGTAGCCTTCAGCATTATCGATGCGGTTACCAGCATTTCTAAAAAATTTCGACACCACTGGGGTGTGCAACTGGCCCAAAAGAGCGCGCCTCGATGCAATGCTGCGGCCCGTCCGCGGTAGGCCAGAAGAGGCGAGGAGAATCGAGGAGGAAAGCGCCGCGAGGAGGAGAGTGTCGCTACTTTCAAGTTCGCTGTCATTGCGCGTGCGTACGCGCTCAGGGCGACGTGGGCGTGCGCGCTCCGGGAAGTCTGAGCGCCTTTACATTTTTTTCGTCTCTCTCTCTCTCTCTCTCTGTGCGTGCCATGCGCGCAAAACGGGTTGCTTTTCTTTTCCATTTTTCAGTGTTTGCCATGGAGGAAGGAAATGTATTGGCGTGCCGTATTATTTATTTATTTATTTATTTACATCATTCTGCAGGCCGTGTGGCCCAAGCAGGAAGGGGCATGGTAACAAATAAAAAATACGCGTAGAAAAGGCAAAATTACAAAATATAAAACCTAAATGAAACAATATAGCACACAACGGCAATATTACTTAGGAAATACGAATAATGAGTCTGAATTGCTTCAGGGGAGTTCAGATGATGGAAAGGGATGAGGTTCCCTTCTTTAGTTCGAGGAAAGAAAGAAAATTTAAAGAGGTTTGTCCTGGCAACGTAAGGCGAGAGAACGAGGGGGTGGTAATGACAGGTTTTCCTGGATGCAGAAAGAGTTTTGTATGAAATAGGATCTAAAGAAAACTTACAGTTATGAAGGAGTAAAGGAACTTCAGCGTATTATTTTTCGCCTCGTTTGAAGGGTGTGAAAACCATTTGTCCGCAGTAATTCAGTTATAGACTCTTCATATGAAAAAAAAATATAATAAAGCGTATGGCTCTTCTCTATATCCTTTCAAGGGCGTTAATGTTGATTTTGGTAAACGGGCCCCAAATAACAAACTAGTATTCCAATTCGGCTTGAATAAAAGTGCTATAGGCTAATGATTTTACTTCATGCTATGCATGTTTAAGCTTATGGCGAACCAGACATAGCTTTCTGAAAGCAGAAGAGGTGGTAGCAGCAATGTGGCTATTGCAATTGAGGTGATTAGTAATTGTAACTCCAAGATACTTGTACTCGCTCACTTCGACCAAGAGATCTTGGCCAACAGAATGTGAAAACTTCAGGGGTAGTTTTTTGTTTCTTACACGTAGAAACACAGATTTACCTGAGTTAAGTTTCATTCCCCACTTGTTGCTCCACTCAAGAATGTTGTTTAAGGCTAAATGAAGAGATAGTTGATCATTAACTGTAATAATACCTTTAAAAATGATACAGTCGTTTGCGAACAGACGAATATTGACAGGGGCTTCTATTACATCAACTATGTGGTTACAATAAACAAGAAATAGTAGTGGGCCAAGGACGCTGCCTTCAGGCACGCCAGAGGTTACTGAAAGGGAATCGGATTGCTGTCCATCAATCACTACGTACTGTTTTCGACGCGTTAAGTAGGCAGAAAACCAGGACAGGATAAAGCCAGGAAGACCAAGGAATTCTAATTTATAACTTAATTTGTCATGAGGAACTACATCAATGCTTTTTGAAAATTCAAAAATATCACATCTACTTGGCCACCCTTGTCAAGGACAGCAGCAAAGGAGTGAATGAGAGTGCTTAATTGGGTGACTGTCGCGAGCCCCTTCCTGAAGCCATGTTGGAAATGAGATAAGATGTTACGCTCGTTTAAGAAATCATTAATGTAGTCAGCAACAATGTGTTCAATTAATTTTCAAGAAGAGGATAATATGTAAATCGGTCAGTAATTCAAGACTGAGCTTGGGTCACCTTTTTCTTTAATATAAGGACAACACGTGTACTTTCCAATCGAGCGGAAGTACCGCGGAATGTAGAGAGGCCTGAAAGATTACTACAAGGTATTTACTTAAATGCTGCGCATAACGCCGAAGGAAGGTGTTGGGAATGCAGTCTGGACTAAAAGAGGATTTTGCTTGTAAACGGAGGAGCATGTTAAGCACACCTTGATGAGAAATGCTAACGTCAGAAGAGCAGGACGGTGAAGTTTGGAAAGAGGGTTGAGTAGGCGGGGAGAAGACATTGTGGAAGTGTTCATTTAAAAGGTTAGCAACAGCCTTGAGATCAGTCATTCGAATGTGATCGTGGATAATGTTCGTTATGGATTTATTCCGATCCTTAATAAAGTTCCAGAATTTCTGGGGATCTTCTTTAATAAAAATTTGGTAAATTGTTACTGAAATAAAAAATTTTTGCTTTGCAATGGCCTCTGAAACAGCGACACGAACATTTGGTAAATTGTCAGTAGCTGAGCCTTTCTTTCTTTGGCGTTTGGCTTTACGTTTTAATTGAATAGTGCATCTATTTATCCATGGTGTATGTTTAGCTGGATTTTTAAGTTTGTTAGTTATAGATTGATCAATGCAGAATAAACACATTTCTTTAAACTTTTCCCAAAGCTGCAGAATGTCATTCTGATAAAATTCAGAAAGACAAATATCAAGATAATCTCTTATTCACACATCATCAGCCTGCGCAAAATTTTTCACAATCCTAGGCGCATGCGTGCCATGTGCGCGGGTAACATTCAACGGGAACGATGCAAGAATAAGTTCATGGTCAGACATCCAAGGTTGGATAGATACAGAATAATCGGAAAAGGAGCGCTCAAGAAAGACAAGGTCAAGGAGCGAACCAAGACTTTTACCAAATCTAGTAGGTTCACGAACTACTTGTACAAGGTTGCGGTCGAGCATCATGTCAAAAAGTGCATTTGCGTCGAGAACAGAACCGGGACCTGACATAATACAATGCCAGTCAATGCCGGGCAAGTTAAAATCACCAACAACTAATAGCTTATTTCTATTGAACTGTGCCATCAGTTCATTTATCCTAAATAAATAATCGGGGGCAGAGTTAGGTGGTCTGTACAGCGCACATAAAACAAACATTGTGGGCTATCATGTGAAACTGGAACGCACACTTGGATGAATGCACCTTTTTTAAAACTGTTACAAGGCCCGTCAGGCGCTTGTATTATCGCCAACGACGATGAGCAATACAGTACAATTCTAGCATATCTTCCAGCGTACCGCCAAATGGGATACGTGTACACATGTTAGTGCACATTTGTATGTTTAGATGATAGGTCAAAACAGTTAATACGGTAATGACATAGGCTCTTTCTCTGCCGCACACGTATACCGCCTACGAAGTACTGGCTGGGCTCACAGGAGCAGTACTTATTTTACGTGAACGAGAAATTTCGATGAGTTTTTAGTGCAGGATATCAGTCTACGAAAAATCACCCCATGTTAGTGATGCAGCCAAGATATGAGGACAACGTGATAAGCATCTGAGAATTGGACAACACACAACGCGCAACCGCACATGCGCGACATCGGTTCATCGCACACTCACAAAGTCTGCGCTCTCTACAACCTTTACGAGTCTCAGTGCTGTTAGCTCGATGCCCTGCAGTTTGGAATCCACTTATAACTAAATTTGGTGTTCATAACAGCTCTTACCATGATTGAATTGGCGTTTTGTTTTCTTTATTCTACAGCCGCAAAAGGTATAATATGGGATAAGATAACGAACACTTTCTTAAGGTCTAGCGCTGCCACTATTGGAGCCGCTTGCCGAAGGGTTTAGGACTTCGTCTTTCAGCTCAAGCGGAAACGTGTCGGGCGGACAGATGTCGAAATCTGAGCACTGAGGGTGGAACGCTGAGGTGGTTGCTTTCCAAGTAAGCGGTTAAGCGAATTAGCACGACTTTCTCAAAGAGTTTCTCCAGCCGGACGTGAGGGAGGTTAGTCGCAGATTGTGGGTTGATTGTGGATTGTATGAGGATTGTTTTAGCTTCTTTCCACTCCCTCGGCACCAAGCGGCTGTAGCATTCCTCTGTGTTAAAGAAGTCTGTGATTTGATTAAAGGTTTCGTAGTTGAGATTCCTTATCATAGCCTTAATGATTTGATCGCTGTCTGAGGCTGTGTTTTTCTTTTGTGGACTGCGGTGCTGCATGTACCTCTGCTACTGTTATTGGGGCACGGAGTTCAAAGTGAGCTGCGTTGTCGTAAGCATGGTATTGCTGCTCTTGGGGATTGTTCTCCGTATAGGTTTGTCCAAGTTTTCGCAAAAGCACCTCATCCGTGCCTTCTAATTCGATAGCTATTTGCCTTGGTATTCTGGAGACGGCTGTTTTAGTGTCTAATAGGTCCATCATACTGCGGAGTATGGCCCACGTTTTCTTGTGTGTGCACGGTGCGCTGCATGGGCGCACAAAATCGTATCCATTTGTCATCCTCCAAATGTCGAGCCTATTCATTCGCCTCTTGAGTCAGTTTCGCTATACTAAGTTTTTGTTTTCGATTATGCCTGTGTCATTTCCACCGTTTTATGAGACTACGCTTGGCTTCCCAGAGATGAAGTAGGTGTGGGTACAATGCCGGAACGTCGTCTGTTAGAGCCACCTTTTCAGGGGTCCGCCTGTAGACCATCCGTATTTGATCAGCCCAGGACACCGCATTGTGTACCTGGGAGTTAATAAATGATTAAAGCTAATTATCTAATTAGGGCGAACGGTACTAATAATCTAAGCATCTCCAAGCGACGGCAAACATCACCTTGGTTCGGTAAAGCTACGTGGCATTTGCATATTCTTGAATCTTGATGCACGATAGTTGGGACACTGTATAATGACGCTGGCTTCGGAGTTACAATTTCAGAAAATATGGAACAACGTTCGTTGTCTTTTGCCTGGTATATTCTGACGTTTCGGCAGGTGTACCAAGTTATGTCAGTAAATATATATATATATATATATATATATATATATATATATAGCTAGTTTGTGTGTGGGTCTGTGCACGTGCATGTACGTTTGTGTGCGGCAATTTATAGACTGGGAATAGACAAAAATAATTAACACCTTATCGATTTTTTCCCATGGACAATAGATAAACCGGGGGTAGATAAATAGAATCATCTTATCGGCTCTCGCCTATAGACAGTCTATAGATAAAAATCAACAAAAATAAATAGACAGTTTATGGACTTTTGTCTAAAGTTAGTCTATAGAGCAGAAGTAGACAAAAAGAATCAAACATCCTATCAACTTTCTCCTATAGACAATGCAAAAACGGGGAGTAGATAAAAAGAACCATCTTATAAACTCTCGCCTACAGACAGTCTGTAGATGAAATTGAAGAAAAATAAATAGACTGTTTATGGACTTTCGTTTAAAGTTAGTCTAGAGAGCGGAAGTAGACAAAAGGAAACAAACATCTTATCAACTTTCTTCTATAGATAATGCAAAAACCGGGAGCACATAAAATAACCATCTTATCGACTCTCGCCTACAGATAGTATATAGATAAAGAATGAACAAAAATAACTAGACAGTGTATCGACTTTTGTCTAAAGGTAGTCCATACAGCGGAAGTCGATCTTATCGACTCTTTCTATAGACCGACTATAGAATGGGAGTCGACGAAAAGAAAAAGAAAACTTATCGCCTTTTGTCAACAGACAGTCTGTAGATTTTGTATCCACAAAAGGCCAGATCCATAGATAAGCAAATTCGTCCACAAGTCTACAGACACTCTATAGACGGCGTAAACTCATTTTTGTAAGTGCAGTCCTTTCCGGCGAGCGGTAATAGCAGCATTTTCTTCAGTTTCGGTATCAAAATGGTCTATTCTCGCGAGAATTGAGTGACGTTTGAACAAGTATTTCAAACATAAAATTTGTAATTAGAACTTTTACCTTGTCGTAACTTGATCGTAGATGGCCTTAGGAGGGCCACTGAGAAGCAATAATAAGTTAAGGTACGTATTAGCAATTTATGCTTATGTGACAACTAGGCGGCTGCTTTTCTCATTTATAAGCTACGAAAAACGCAAAACAGAAAGAACAGGTGGCGGCATCGCCCAGTAATTTCCATCAACTCGGCGGTACTTCAGGAACGAAGAAAGTGTCTGCTTCGATCTCGTCACCCGCCGTGGTGGCGTTGCATTGCTGAGCCTGAAGGCGGAGATCCCGGCAACTCCGGCCGCATTTCGACGGGGTCTGCAAAAACGCCCGTGTGCATTGGGCGCGTCAAAATTATCCTGCAGCCCCCCGCGTGCCTCGTAATCATATCGGGCTTTTATGCTTTTGTTACTTCAGCTCCAGTTGTCTTTCTTCTTCGACCATGAGGGCTGCATTGCTTTCAAAGCTAACCGAACATTTTACTTGGCAAATTTCGAGAACTTCTTCCGACCTGAAACGTTCTAAATACGCGAAAATACTTAGAGATCCGTGTGGCGAAATTATTTAATTATGGAATTTTACGCGCCACAACCACGATCTAATGGGACACTGCGGATTAATTTGGACCACTAGGGTATTAATTTTGACTACTAGAAAACTAAATTAATGTTTAACAGTCTCGGAAGAGAACAGCAGCTTACGATAGGTAGCCATGCACTGGAAGTGGTAAGGTAATACATCTACTTAGGGCAGATAGTGACGGCGGATCCGGATCATGAGACTGAAATAAGCAGAATAATAAGAATGGGCTGGGGTGCGTTTGGCAGGCATTCTCAGATCATGAACAGCAGATTGCCATTATCCCTCAAAAGAAAAGTGTATAACAGCTGTGTCTCACTTACCTACGGGCAGAAACCTGGAAGCTTACGAAAAGGGTTCTACTTAAATTGAGGACGACGCAACCAGCTATGGAAAGAAGAATGATGGGTGTAACGTTAAGGGATAAGAAAAGAGCAGATTGGGCGAGAAAACAAACGCGAGTTAATGACATCTTAGTTGGAATCAAGAAAAAGAAATGGGCAATGGGCAGGACATGTAAGGAGGAGGGAAGATAACCGATGGTAATTAAGGGTTACGGACCGGATTACAAGAGAAGGGAAGCGTAGCAGGGGGCGGCGGAAAGTTAGGTGGGCGGATGAGTTTATGAAGTTTGCAGGGACGACATGGCCACAATTAGTACATGACCGGGGTAGTTGGAGAATTATGGGAGAGGCCTTTGCCCTGCAGTGGGCGTAGCCAGGCTGATGATGATGACTAGGTGATCTTTAACTTGCCCCTAGTTTAAGAGACAGCGGTGTTTATTAATATTATTATGTTTTGCATTTCGCGTTCATCGCAATGCGGTCGCCGCGGCTGGGATTGGATTGTGCAAGCTCGTGCTTAGCAGCGCAAAACCGTAGCCGCTAAGCGACCGTAGTGAGTCTTCCGTGGTGAAACGCGGACGCATCGGCGCTCAGGACAAAAAATTGCCGTGCCCGAAGGATCGTTGAGGCTAGAGGAGCGGCGAAAAAAAGGAAACAGAAAGGTGGTGGAGCCATAGCTTGCATACAATTGGTACGAAAAAAAAATTATTATATGTGAAGAGGTTGACTGGCCATTTGACTCTGCGTCACTGAAGCGTCAGCTTTATATCATTAAAGGAAGCTTGCGCCTTCAACGCGTAAAAAGCAGAAAGACGGAGTAGCCGATCAATTTCCGGCCTCGAGCTCTCGTCAGCAGCCCCTACCAAGGCAATCAGCGCTTACTTTCTGTAAAACCTAGGTGCTCTGTTGCTAAACCTACAAGGGCACCACATAATTGTGTTCATTGTTGTGTACAGCTTTATGATATACTTGGCTACATTTTATGAATGTACTCTCGCAATGCTGGCATTCTGTATCTACAATGATGTAACAGCCTATCGGTGCTTAATAATAGCAGACATGAATTATTAGGCGCCACGACTTCAGCACGAGAGTAGAGGAACGTACAAATATTATAAAAAAGGTATTTAAATTCCTCAATTATGGTATGGAATACTCAGTTTGCGCAAGGACGAATGATTATACAACACAGAAGTTTAGGCTAGTTGGTGATAACGGAACTTGGACGCCGTAGCAAGCGCTAAATTAAGGAAATAAACGGGACGGGCGCTAGTGACGAATGCATTTAGTAAATGCTTAACCGTCTCAAAAACCAACGGGGGTGCAATCCTGCACAAGAGCCTTCACAGGGCTCACTTGTTCAGGATTGTTTCCTTCTTAATTGGGAAAGACACAATAGTGCTTGTTAGTTGTTCACAAATAAGATCACCTCGGTTCCACTAAAATATCGTTTGATGAACCTTCTCAGCAAACCATTTTTCGGGTGACAGGAACACGAGAAATCAGCAAGGCGAAAGAAATATCTTCGTTATGCGGGAAGCTACTCCAGTCATAGTAGTTTTCAAGTACAAATGTTGTATCGGTGAGCTTCTTTGAATTTGAGGATAGCTAAATATTTTCCGTTTTCAGCAGATATGCACGGCTGTGTCAAAGTGTGCTTGAGGAATATCGGAGAATATTTGGAACTGTAAGAAAGCTCTTCCTTTAATTCTTTATAACGGGAAAGTAAAAAAATAAAACGATCTGCTATGAAAAAAGCTAGCTTGTAATTTCATAACTGGATAATGAACACGAAGAAGAATGGA
Organism: Dermacentor andersoni; assembly: GCF_023375885.2. Lineage (NCBI taxonomy): Eukaryota > Metazoa > Arthropoda > Arachnida > Ixodida > Ixodidae > Dermacentor > Dermacentor andersoni. Next base: position 228,855,828 of record NC_092815.1, on the reverse strand, counting down.
TAAAAGTATTTTTCAGAAGAGTAGCCCACACATACGGACGCAAAGTCCGTGTGCTCGTGCTGTGCGAGCCAGATTGCGCACTGTGATATATTTTTGTACTGGCTGTTTTTGACTGCGTGCCCAAATATTTTGGATCGCATTCTTGCACATAGGTCATTCTTCTTTCACGACGAGAAAAATCGCAGGCACCTTTTTGTGCGCAAAATGTTGAGCTGCGTTAACCGTCATCTAAGCTGGGCGAAGAAAATGTTTTCAGCCTGTAAAAGTAATTGACAGCGCTGCAGTTCCGGATTACCCGATCGCTGAGGATCGCCATGGCAGATAAATAGTGAATTCCCCTTGGAATGTAAAAGTTAACCTTCGATGATGGCGAGAGGGCTTCAGGTGAAAAAGGATCAAGGAGCAAGCTAATTGGTAGCAGCTATAAGTTATTCTTCACAATCTTTGATAATTTTTAAACGGTTATAGCATCACGGTAACTGCGAAACACTAAGGAATAATGGCAAGTCATCATGGCCACTCAAGCCGCGTTAATTGGTACCGAGAGAGAAGAGAGTAGGGAATGCGATAAATAGATTTAGGAAGTGAAGACCTGGCTTATCTTATCTCTTAAGAGCCAGGACAGTCATGCTTAAATTAAAATTAATGGTATAAGGTCATAAATCGGGTTGAATCAGCAGAGGGGGCGGGGCAAGAATTTGACCAAGGAACGCTGGGAAAATAATATCGCCGATAAAGACAATATGTCATACGCTAAACCTAACAGCAATATCCTATAGGAATTCCTGCCTTCTACTACAAGATCTTGCAGAAGAGCGGCTGTTTGGCATAGTTGGTGGAAGCTTATCTTGTAATACCGGAGTTACGTACTGCGCTATAAACACATGGAGAACAGAAGTAGAAGTGGACAGGACGCGGCTGATGACGTAATTTTGATCATTGTGTATATATATGTCATCTTTCACCCAATAAAATTCAGTTGTGGCTCTGCACTTGTACTTCTGTTGTCCGTGTGTTTATAGCGCAGTAACCCCCGTATTACAAGATGTACAACATCTTGGCTTAAGTTTTTTTCGCGTTCACTTATTTTCGCACCGAATGAATTAGCCTTGCCCTCGAGGCGACTCAGTAGAGCTGACAGGAACCCGACACGCACGGAAGCAGGCCGGTCGCACAGAGCGCGGTGCTCGTCATCCAGCTCGCGCTGCCGGTGGCCACGGCTGCCCCGATGCGTGTCGCTTGAATGGTGACGGCCGCCGGGAGCGAACACCTTGCTCCGAATTTCGAACACGCGCTGGGCACGGAACGTGGGGAAGCGACGCGGGCTCCGCGGACGGGGCTGCAGAGTCACGGGACGATGTCATCAACGGCCCTCTTTTTCCCAAAAAAAAAAAAGAGCACCGAAGGGAAAGCGGGCGCCAGTGTCGATGGGGCGCAGAAGAAGTAGAAAAAAAAAAAATCTCGGCCACCGCAATTCCCTCTCGTGGAACCTCGCGGCGCGTGCGCTTACGATGCGGAGAGCGGGGAGGGGGGGGGGGGGGGGGGCGTTGTGACAGATTATGTGCGTGAAAAGAGCCGTGGCGGGCTGTGGGTTACGCTCCCCGCTTGTATCGGAGTTCCCTGCTGCAGCTGCAGGAACGGGGAGTGAAGTTGTCTTTTCCTGCACCCCCTGGCTCTCCGCATTCAATCTGTTCACTTGCTTGTGTCTATTCCCGTGGCCTCCACCCACCCCCTTTCTTACACGCACGCCTTACTGGAGCCACGCCACTGCCAATGAAGAAGATACAAAGGAACAAATACGAAGCCGTAAAGAATTCAGCCTAACGGAGGCCCGCTAAATAGCTCGCAGCTTATACGGGGGTGGGCTGCAATAACGCGCGCAGCACCCCGAACACATCGTCGGACGACGCCACGGGCCAAGCGATGAAGCCGTCAGCTTGCCGCCTCGCTGCGACGCACCAGAGCGATTAGCAGGCTCTGACTTGCCCCCCTATTGCAGTTTTCTTCGCCTTTTCATGAAAACGGATAACTCGTTACAGTGTTCCAGCACTTTTCTTTGCGCTGCAGCGACTGACGTGAGCTTCAGAAAAGAAATTCCAGACATCATTCGCTGTGTGCTACGGAAGGCAAGTAGTGCAACACACGGGCGCAGTGTACACTACTACTGCAATATAATATTTTCTTTTGAACGCACTGATTGGGATTTCGCACTTTGGCATTTTGGTATGGCTAGACGTTCACGCGGTTGCAAAGGTTGAAGGTGAAGACCTTATAGTTTATTTGAATGCCGTTGGCGACCAAGTGCAAGTCCCACAGATTACTGCAAATGATGTGGCCTCTGTCCGCAGGCTGTGTTTCGAGGCAGAAAATACTCCTGGCATAATAGTCCCGTTTACTAGGCAACAAATCAGAGATACGTGGTCGAAAAAGAAATGCAAACTAATATCTAGTCAGGTGGGATGGTTTGTTAAGGAGAACATGACTAGATCCGAACGTGAACTTGTTGGCACTGCTAAAACTTGGGCAAGAAACAAAAGCTATCGCTTTGTTTTGCATTCAATGGAAGAAGTTTGGTTCCTAAAGCAGAAGAAAGCAATGCCATCCACATCAAAATTACCGATGACCTGGACCAGTTGTAGGGTAAATGTTGAACTAGAATATGGTTCACATAGATGACTACTCACTACTATTGTCTAGATTAACTTAATTATATTGCATCCAACTTGTCCTCTACCTCGTTAAAATCATATCGTCTAAACGCACGATCCCTTAAAGATAAATTATTGTATCTACAAGAAATTTTCTCTGAAATTTCGTTTTCATTTTCAGTTGTAATGTTAACCTAAACATAGAGTACTAATAATCAAGAGCTCTGTAGGCTGTTCAAGTCGTCGTGGGGGTGGTGATGCGTTGTTGGTATTGAATAATATACAATCACAATCAGTTTAACAAAAAAAGAAAAAAAATGTCACCGCCCCTTCCATCCCGTCCGTGAAGATGGTCGAACAGCGAAGCTGTTTTAGGTACACCGAGTCTTAACAGTATGCAAGCCAAGGCTTTGCAAGCAGTCTATGCTGTAAATCTTTTGTTTCACCCATCTTTCACCTCCTTTTTGCTTTTGCGCGCTTCGCGTGGTGAGCATGCTTTAGGAAGTTTTTCTTTTTTTTTGCTCTTCTATCAGTGTTATCTTTTTTTTTTTGGCGCGTGAGGTATCTGTCCGCATTTTTCCGGGCTGTTCTGTTTTTTTTTTCGCTGCCGGTGAGCTTCGGCTTATGGGTTGAGTCTCGGGAGCGCAATTGGCGATCGGCCTGCCTGCACTGCCGTCAAGGCTCGGCATCTCTGGCGCGCAGCTCGGCCCTACGTAACTTCGTCATTCCGGCTTCAAACGGCTTTGTCACTTTGTAAACGCGTCATGTTCAGCAATGTGCCGCTTAATACATAATTAAATAAACATTTATAAGATTGTCAGGTGGCAGAAATCGAACACAGGACCCCAACACAGGACCTCTAGCACAGAAGCCCGATATCCAAGCTACAAAGCCATGGACGCATGCATCGATAGGCGATGTGAAACGCCCTTGTGAATTTATCGCGGGCATGCCAATGCATTACCACGCTTGGTGCGTTTCGATTTGGCCCCCTCGACAAACTCATTCGTTGCAATTAGTAGCAATTGTGCGTCTTCGCAGCCTCTTCTGCACTTCGAAGGGTATAGATAGCTCTGAAATTTATTACAATGAAGGCATATAAAGCGTAACATACAGAGCCGCAAGAACGTCTGAATCCACAATCACGATCAGACAAATCCATGTACTTCCCATCATTGCCCCGGTCAGACAGCGGCTGCAGCGCCAGAGTTTACTCTAGTAAATTGTAGGAAACTATATGGCACTAGCGAGCCAGCTGTGGAAGAAGGCGACGACGCTCGAGCCATTGCTAATGAAGATAGTTTTAGCGAACTCCGACAACGACGGCACAGGGTCAGCATTAACAGCTTGGCTGTAATACTGAGATTGCACCCGATTTTGAGATTCTCAGTTTGTTGGCTAATAAGACCATATGTGCTACCGCCCACCTTCAGGAAATGCTGCTAAGTTATTTTTCCGAATTTTCCATAACTCCCTTGCGGTTGTTGCCGAGAATGAATAAGTGCTAATTGCTGGTGGACATTTCATTGTCGTCGCACCTATTCGTGATGTCCTCCTGGCACGCGACATCTCTGTGCCACACTCCGTCGTAACCCTTGCCGCTAATCGAATGTGTCTCCCCGTTATCAATTTTGGCTTGACAAAGCAAGTGTTACGTGTAGGCATAGCCATGGCCACGCTCCGGTCAGTGACAGACGACCATGTCACTGCTTTTGCAGCCAACGCGTCTGCGGATCCTCCTGATTACCCGCTATATGCGTTGAACCTGACGGCCCATTACGTCCCATGGTCGCGCCGGACCTCGCACTTGACCAAGCAGCCGTCTTATATAGCCTTTTGCTTTTCTACAGCGACATATTTGACACTGAGAATCGACCACTTCGCCAGACGTCCCTTGTTAAGCATCGGATAAACATTGGTGATGCTGTTCCCATTCACCACCGACCATATCGCGTGTCCACGGCAGAGCGGCATGTTATTCAGCAGGAAGTAAACGAGATGCTCGCCAGAGGCATTGTTGAGCGCTCGTCGAGTCCTTGGGCGTCGCCGGTCGTACTCGTCAAAAAGAAAGATGACACGTGGCGTTTCTGCGTTCATTACCGCCACCTAAACCGAATTACTAAATATGACGTTTACCCTTTACCACGAATCGACGGCGCTCTTGATTGTCTTCACGGTGCGAAATACTTTTCGTCCATCGACCTTCGATCTGGTTATTGGCAGATTTCCGTCCATGAGTAAGACCAAGGAAAGGCCGCTTTCGTCACTCCAGATGGCCTCTATCAAGGTTATGCCGTTCGGTTTATGCAATGCCCCCGCCAAGTTCGAACGCATGATCGACTCTCTGCTTGAACGACGTCCTTATGTTTTCTCCTACATTTGAGACGCACCTTGAGGGCGTCGCAGCTATCCTTGACGTCTTCCGCAAGGTTGGGCTCAAATTAAGCTAATCGAAGTGCCACTTCCGGCGCCGACAGATTGCAGTGCTAGGCTATCTCGTCGATGCTTCCGGAGTACAACCCGACCCAGAGGAGGTTCGAGCAGTAATGGCTTTTCCTGTACCTCAGCCTGTCAAAGACGTCCGGAGTTTTGTGGGTTCTTATTTTCGCCGGTTAGTGAAACATTTAGCAGCAATCGCTCGACCACTCACTGAACTTCCGAAGAAAGACGTGCCTTTTACGTGGGGTTCCCCTGAAGAAGGATCGACATTTGGGCGAGTTGGTACTGGTTGAACATCTTGAAGGGGCAGCGCAAAAAGACGATGACAGAAGGCAGAAAAGCGCTGTCCTGTGTTTTTCTGCCTTCTGTCATCGTCTTTTTGCGCTGCCCCTTCAAGATGGGTTCCCCTGAGGCTGCCGCATTAGCACGCCTTATCACGATTCTCACCAACCTAACGCTCCTGGCCCACTTCGACCCGTCCGCACCTACAGAAGTCCGAACCGATGCCTGTGGTTATGGAATCGGTGCAGTCTTATTGCAATGCCAACAGGGACACGACCACGTTATAGCCTATGCTAGTAGGCTCCTGACAACTGCAGAGCGCAACTATCGATTACCGAGTGCGAATGTCTTGCTCTCGTCTGGGCTGTTTCAAAGTTCCGGCCATATTTATATGGCAAGCCCTTCTCAGTAATCACTTTCGTCGCTCCAGGATCCTACTGGCCTGCTCGGTCGTTGGGCCTTCCGACTACAAGAATATCCCTAGACAGTGACTTACGAAGAAGGGTAAAAAGAAGGACACCGACCACTGAATGAATACAAGAAAAGACGTTTCGGCTCCCCTGACGGGCTTCCGTCAAAACCTAGACTTCACAGTGACTTACAAGTCGGGACGCCAACACCCGGACGCAGATTGCCTCTCTCGCTACCCAGTCGAAGACGCAAACTCTTCGTCTGATACTCAAACTGACGCCTGGGTTCTCTCTGTTTTTCCACTGCTCCATGTCGCCGACGAGCAAGCGCCGTGACCCGTCCTTGCGTATCATCACTGACCGCCTCGAATCGTCACTTGCCGGCAGTTCCCTTCGCTTATTCACACTTCAAGATGGCGAACTCTACCGCCACAACGATCACCCCGACGGCCCTGCATCACTCCTTGTGATCCCTAAACAGCTTCGCTCGGCTGTTCTCCACGAACTTCACGAGCTCCCCACTGCCGGTCACCTGGGTGTGTCACGTACCCACGACCGGATCCGTCGGCGTTCCTTTTGGCCAGGGCTTGCTCGCTCTGTTTGAAGATAAGTGTTGCGTGTGAGAAATGCCAGCGACGCAAGGCACCATCGACGCTCCCTGCTGGGTACCTTCACCCACTCGACAATCCCGCGGAACCATTCTTTCGGTTTGGTTTGGACTTACATTGCCTTTTTCCTCTTCCTACCTGTGGGAATAGGTGCCCATCTGCAAACAAATGACCTCACGGAGTTTCTCAATCGCACTCTCACAGACATGCTCGCCAAATATGTCTTTTCAGACCACACTGACTGGGACCTTGCTCTACCCTTTGTCACATTTGCTTAAAATTCCTCGCGCCACGACACAGCCAGTTATTCCCCATTTTTCCATCTGTTCGGCCAAGAACCAGCACTGCCCCTCGACACAGCCCTCCCTGTTCACGCGGCACCGACCAATGAATATGCACTTGACACCATCGCCCGCTGTGCCCACGTAAGGGAAATTGCCCGTGACCGCCTTCTGAAATCCCAAGAGAGTCGAAGTTGATCCTCATAACTGAGGCTGATGGAGCTGATAATGTATTTTAAGACACATTCCTAAGATTTTACTTCAGTCATTGTCCACTAAAACGCGCTGAAGAAATCACACCACACGGGAAGCATAGGTCAAATTGTAACTGCGCTATGAAATGAACACAAAAGATAAACTGTGCAAAAACTTTCTTAATACACGTTCTTCCGATAACTCGGTTACTTTCAAGCAGCATCGCAAAAATTTAATGAAGTAACTGTGGAGGGCGAGGATATTTTCTTATCTAAATATGCCGCATGGTCGCCGCAACCTACTGTTGACCTGGCTTAACATGTTACATCGCGAAGAATTTTACACCCAATGATTAAACTTCCTGATTGCTGGTAAAAGGCTATCTGAACTTGAATTGGCTGAGGAATTTGCGAACTACTGTACAAGTATTCCATCGACCAGTGCCTTGCCTGAGGCAAGTGATTACTTTCACGATCATGTTGACAACACTGTATTCCTAGAGCTTACAACACCACGAAAACTTGAACCTGTTGCCCAAAATTTTAAAACGAACTCTGATTGTGATGTTTACGGGCCCCAGATAAGACCTAGTAAAGATGTAGCTGATATAAGTGCCACAATTCTCGCGGATATTTTAGTACTTTTATAACAAATGGAATTTTTCCAGATATAGAACGAAACTAACACGGATCTGTGTTGTTTATGAAAAGGGACATCGAAAGAACATAAGAAATTATGGACCAGTGTGCATTGTTTCAATATTTTTCTAAGATGTTTGAAAACATTTTGCATGTACCAATTTCAAATTTTATTGATAAGCCCAACATACTCACAGCTCATCACTAAGGGTGCAGTAAAGGTAAGTCAACAGAGCTGTGCCACTGGAATAAGAAGACTACATTCTGCAGCATTCCCAAAACAAGTTCTTTGTAATCGATGTTTTCATTGACTATTTCACAGTCCGTCCGAACTAAGATATCTTGCTTGAGAAAATTCTGTTATACGTCATTTGTGGCCAGTCTTTAGAACTATTACGATTTTACCTGATAAACTGAAAAAATAAAAAATACATGTTCAAATAGTTAACAGAACTTCTAACGTTAAGCATATTGCTTGTGGGGTGCCTGAAGGCAGTCTTTTAGAACCTAGATTATCTCACTTATTCCTTGATAATATTGTCTATATTAATTCCAAAGCAAAATTTATCGTGTATGCAGATAATACAAGCCTATCTTTTCCTGGAACAGATGTTGAGGAGTTAGTAGCACTGGTTAATGAAATAATGCAATCACTACAGCTTTGGTCGGATCCGAACTGCATGCAAATTAATGAAAGAAAAACTATAATATCGCAGTATACAACGTAAAGAAACAGCAGCAGCCAACCAAGGCACTCGCACCGCGAGGGGTTTTGTTACTCCGCCAGCCAATCACAGAAGCAAACAAAATCGCCTTCATGCGACCCTTTCAAAATGGCGTCGTACTTGATACCCCTGGAGCGTTTGCTGTTCTTGGAGTATTTCCATCGGCGCAAGCGATGAGGTGCGTGACAGACACACTCTAAAAACAAAGAGAGTTCCGGGCACTCTCTTTGAGGGAGTAACTGCGTGTCCCATATTTCACTTTTTTCGAGAGATCGACCCTCTTTGCGAAAGAGTAGGGCAACTCCTCCTGACAGAGTTTTGTTACTCCACCGCTAGGGAGTGCTAGTACTCTTCCGGAGAGTGCTAATACTCTCCCCACAGGGGTAATAGTACTCTTCCCAACCGAGTACTTCTACTCCTCCAAGCCGAGTGTTTCTAACTACCCCAAACAGAGTGCTTGTACTCCTCCCAAAAGTGTGAAAGCACGATGTAGATCCATGGTCGCGTTAGAAGGGATTTGCAAGACTTACATGTGGGGAATATTTGATTCCTTCACAAGCAGCTCCTGCCCTTTTGCTTGGTCAATGGGATGTAATCTGTAGTCGCCGAGTTACTCACATGACACATTTTCTCTTAAAAGGTCAAAATATTTATTGAACAGTCACAAGACAAATTGAATAATAATTTGAGAAACATACTGACAAACACATCAAATCAGATTACAATGATGCCCATAAACTTTAGAACACATCTCGTCATAGATAATACGTATCTTCTCTAAAGTTTCGCCAGAATTACAGTGTAGAAATACGAAAATTTTCATCTTGGTGAGACATACTGTACTTTGATTTTGCTGGCATTCAGTCAAATGGTACACCCAATATACCCACATTCTAGTTTTCTCGTCCAAATTGCATGGCAATGTATTTTCAGTCTTTGGCGTCCGCTCCTCTGCACTATTTGTAGTCGTACTGGGCTGGCTCTTTGACATCCTTGTGTCCTTGCAGCTGCCTTCTTGCCTTATACAAAGCGGGTGCCTGAAAAATATCGTGTGCAAAACTCAACACGAGGACATGGTGTAAAACAACATCGATACAGTCAAGGTCATGGCACTAAAATAAAGTCTTAGCTCTTAGTCTTCCTATTGAAATTCATGCGAAACCTCTAAACGACTGCAACAGTCAACTGCTGAACATAAATCTCTATATTTAAACAAAAAAAGAAATAATTGAAAGTTCATCCTCGTTCAGCATCAATGTTAAAATACTCCTGCTAATAGAATATTGGTCACTGTCAGATGTCATAAGTCTGTCATTAGTCTGGTGTGTCGCAAGCAGCACTTGTGACACATCCTAAGCACGTGCCCAGTGTGCCCCCCGCACCACCTCTAGTTGTCCCACTGCTCAAACCATAATTTCAGGATCATATCTGCAAACATAATGCTCAGTAGGGATGAAAATATGGTCCTTCAGTTCAATGGATATGACTGGATGTGCCTATAAGAAAGGACAACTAGACTTGTTATGGCAAGCTTACCCACATTTCAATATTAACAAGAAAGTTCACTCTGGCCTTTGATCTGCCATTTTGATCTGCCATGCAGTAGCAAGCTGCACACATTAAGCTTGTAACGCCCAGAGGAAGGGTGAATTAGGTGTTCATATCATATAACTCTGAGACACCAACTCATACTAGCAAATGCACAGGCATGTCCAAAACAATATGCGTATGCAAAGGGCCCCTGCAATTGTAATTCCACACAGCAGGCGTAACATTTGATGCTGATGCATAACTCGCTGCTTGCCAATTCACCGAGTTCGTAGACATAAGCACCTTTTCAGATTCGCACCGTGCTCGAAAACTGCAACAGGAGACATAAAATCAATACACATAATCCCACCATTTCAATACATGAGCAAAAACAGTTCAGTCTTAGGGCTGAACACCATGAGAGCGATTTAGTGCGCAACGGCGATGAGCGACGGCTTCGAGCGACAAAACGGGCCGTCGCTTGAACAGATCGCTCAGTTCTAAACATCTAGAATTCGTCGATCGTCACCCGGAAGTGCTATGAGCGACTAGCCAATAGCGCGAAGCCGGAACTGGATGTACGTACATCGCTCAAATACTACCGATTGTCGCGGGAAACGAGCAAACGATTGAATTTTAATATGTGCAAGGATAAGATAAGAACCTACTGCAAGACCTTCGGAAATATTTTATGCCACTTTTTACAGTAAAATACACCAACTTAAGTTATAAAGCACGCGTGAAGCTAGCTTTGACGTGTATTTGCACCCTCATACCGGCAACACCGGGGAGACGTCGCTCAAAACCGTCGCTCGCGCGGAGTACGACTTGTAGGCGACGAGCGAACGCGAAAGCCATCTCCATTGCATCGCTTGTAGCTGTCGCGCGCAAGATCGTTTATATGGGGTTCGCACTTTATTCAGCATAAAACATCAATTCCTCATGCGTTTTCAGCAAGTTCAGGATAACGCGCCCAACTGACCTCTTGCAGCATGCAGCTGAATGCCTGCGGCAAAGTTTCTAACTAGCACTGGCGCTGCACGTAACTTCAGTGCTCGCAGATTACCCATGGGCGAGACACCGTAAAGCACGCTGCTTACTTATAACGAAAGCGTGCCGCCAGCAAAATGATGCCTTCTGTTATGTGCCTCTTTATTTCAACAGCGTTCCGTACACAGTAGACTGCCAAACTCAATAAATACAAACACGCAAAACGCAGGCTAAGCACGCTCCGCATAGGTTCGGAATCATTGGCTGGTGAACAAACCCTTTTAAGCGCACTCTCCTTTCACGTCTTATTGAACATACCATGGTTCTGGGAGCGTTTGCGATTTTCAAAGCTCTTACGGATGGGGCAAGTGATAAAATCAGATGCAATTATCGCGACGACTGGCTTTTTCGATTGACATCGAGAGACAGCGCGCTTGCCTAGTCCGTTGTCAATCGCCTCGGCTAAGCGCCGCGACGACTTTCTGGCGATAGCATGTCACATACGTAGAATGTGCATCTAAGTTAGAATTAACTTACCATGGAGGATTTGTTGTTATATCCAACGAATGACGAACTACTGTCGTGTTTTCGCGGCGGCGCGAGATGGCTGACACACGATCTCCCTTGGATGGCCTTCGTTGCTGCTCGCTGGACGGATTACCTTTGTCCGGTGCTGTGCTGTTCCGCGATGTTGAGAGGGCGCGCGGTGGAGCAACTCCGAGTGAAAAAGTAGTGCGCTCGCTCCGAGTTCCTTTGAACTGTGGCTGCCTGTTCTCCTAGAAGCTCTTTGCTCAGCGTGCGTGAGTGATACATTGCCATGTTCGGGGTCAGCCTCCTACAGTTGAAGCAGAATGACACTATTGCTGCAATAGTAGAACGGGCATGCTACTCTCTCTGAAATGACAGAGTGAAAAGCACATTTCAGTCTCTCCTTCGTGACGGAGTGAACAATTCATTTCACTGCACTCGACATTTTGCGAGAGTAAAACAACGCTTTGAAGAGTAAGTCGGCCGCTTCACTCCTGCGATACCCTCCCTAGTTTTTAGAGTGCAGAGGCAAAGTGTGTGGAGTCTGAGCATTTCACTCTTCAGAAATCGGCGGTGAAGTTCACTTCACTTCTGAACGCGTTTTACTCATGAAACTTCACTGCCAACTGAAGTGAAGCTTGACAACAAATAGTTGCAGCGAAGCAAGCGTTTTATATCAGTTCAATGAAGAATCAGGCCTTCACCAATCCACTAGAACAGATGAGTGAAAACGTATAAAATTCCGCGCTTACAACATTATTTTTGTGATTACCGCCTTATTTAGGTAACAGGGAAAGTTTCAGGTACGAACTATTTGCAGCCTCGTGGAGGAACAGTGGCTGGTGGTTATGAGGGCGTGGACGGGGCTTCATTGCCGACTTAAGTTGCGTCCGACTATAGTAATACTAAAGCCAAGAAATTATTTATTCCCTCCACACGAAGCAATATTTCTCAAGTCTCGTGATATTGAACTTGCTGATAGTTTTAGTGTCTTGCAGTTATGTTCTCGTCCGATATGTTCTGCGAGAACCATATAAGCCATTTAATAATTATAAAAAAAAAAACTCGCTCAAATCATGGGCACAGTAGGTCGTGTTAGATGTCAGGTAACATCAAAATACATCTAGTTGTGTATAATTCAATGCTCTACTCGTATCTAAATTTTTGTCAGCTTGTATGGGGAAAAGCAACATATTCTAATTTCCCCCGAATTACCTTGATTCAAAAAGATATTTTCGTCACATTACATTGCAGCACATGGCTCGTGAAGCGCTGATGTTGTCAAAAGTGCCATATAATTAGCGCGCATAACTTATATAGATACCAGCTGAGCATAGTCGTAGGGAGGGGGGTGGGGAGAGTATTTGTGTTGTCAAACCGCTGAAATTTTCTGATGAACCTCCGCCCCCCTTCCAACTTTTCACACGGAACAGTAAGTTTCAGAAGGTGGGCTCCGTAAGAGTGACATGTATGAACGGGAGAGGTTGAATGTGAAATCAAGACGAGGCCTAGTGGTGGTCCGAAGGGGTGGGGGTTGTCATGGGGGCGATCCCGTTTCCAATGGCAACAACACTGCGGCCCCACTGATGGCGCGCCTCTACCTAATCCCACAACGATTGAAGGGAGATCAGCGCTAAAGATTTCATACACAGATATAGATGGGACGAGCGCGTGCATAAAACCCGGAGGTGCTGTCGCTCCTCACTAGGGGATCGTGCATATCGTTAAAGAGCTTCTCTTTTCTGGTGCTTGACCGATTCGTCAGCGACGCTGCGCGGAAGAAAAGCATTCCGAAAATATTACGAGTCGCTTGTCCAGGAAACGCATAATAAGCATTCCTCGTCTTTTTTGATTCCCTTGTCTCTGACTGCTATTATGTTAATAAACTTGAGAAAAGCTTGATGTTAGGCTTGCACACGCTGTTAAGAATAAAACCAGGGCATAAAAGGGGACAAGAAACAAAGATCTACAGAACGGTGCTTTGCGCACGGCAAAATATATTAAGGACGGGGGTGCCGGGCTAGGGAAGCTAAGAAAATGCCGCAACAAACAACTGGGAGGGCAGGTAGGTAAATGGCCTCGAAGCCCGCACAGAAACAGAAATATGTGAATGTTAGGGGCCGCCGTGCCGTTCAACCACCGGGTGAATGTTGAAGAGGGTGACAGTGACAAACGGAAAATAATGTTAAGAAAGGGAGTGGAGTAATGGCTATGACGAGGGAGGGAGGAACGCGCATAAATGGCCTCGGGAACGAAGTTGGCGGATCATTATTGACACAGCGAGCGCGTCTCGCCACTGCCCAATGGCACAACACCAGACAGCCGGTAGGTGAGCCTAGCCGAGGCAACCTACCCCGTCGCAACATGCGCAGCACGCTTGCTGTGGAGAACCCATACCAACCAAACGTTTCGGCAATTTTCAGAATAGACGGGCGTCAGGAGACACGACACTTTCAAATCTCTTGAAGCTACTGGCCCTCATTTTACTGCGAAGTACGGATGCGGCAATTTTGACAACGCCGCACAGGAAGCAGCCCAGCCTGGGACTGTTTGCCTCGTCCATTCCAGAGTGTGGTCAAGTAACAATGTACGTCTGCGTGATGACTACGATACCGTGATCCCAAGTTGCATCTTCTCAGAAAAGTTGCACAGTAGATCGCCGAAAGTGAGTAAAGCTTGCGTCATATAATAATAATAATAATAATAATAATAATAATAATAATAATAATAATAATAATAATAATAATAATAATATAATAATAATAATAATAATAATATAATAATAATAATAATAATAATAATAATAATAATAATTGCTTTATTTGTCGTAAAAGCACCAGATACAAAACGATTCAACCCAAGCCGTTATGACAATATCGACGTTCTAGCGCAAAGCTTCGTTCCAGTATTTTTAAATGTAGAATAACATATCATGTCCACAAGTTCTAAAGCTCGATTGAGGGATATGTGACTTGAAAAATATTGCCCGCCCTCTTCCGTGCGTAGCCGTGGCCGTACCACTCACTAGAAGATGTGGCTGCAAAGCGACGGTTATCACCACTGTTGCCTGGCATACAACTAGTCTTGCCTGCAAAACAAGAAAACACACGATAGTGCACTGTCTTGTCTGACTTTGGGCCCGTTTCTAGCGCTGTTAGTTTTCCCGAGTCATGTACCAGTTAGGTCATTGACGTACATGATATAAATGCATCAATTCGTAAGCGAAATTTTTTTTTTGTTGTCATCATTTTTAAAGATAGCATTAGGATGACAGCATAATTTGATGCGAAGCCGCCGCACCCCAGGTAGCACACAAAGTCTTGAAAACGTCGTATTAAGGGATTCAACGTCTGAAACGGATTTTTGGCCAAAATCGACGCATCAAAGACGTTCCAAACAAGACAGCTTAAAAACGAGGGGTGAATACGTTTTGAAAACGACTCAAGGCGCCACCGCCATGCCGCGGCGCATCAGCCTCTTTAGCGGCTTCTACAATATTCAACAACCCATCAACGCGATCCAACCTTGCGCACGGTGGCGATACCGTCGTCAAATCATGTGACCAAGGTGGCCACGTGATTCGTGATGCCGGGCAGCTGGTTGAGCCGGGCATAGTCGCGTCGTCATGGCGTCGTCACGTCACCGCACTCGCATTGCGCTGTGGTGTGTTTGCGGCTGTTCTGAATGTGCTGCCGCTGCCCTTTGCTATGTAAGTGTTGCAGTGTTTTGCTGTCAAGAAAACGATACTCTGTGATCAGTTTGGGTTGTTCGATATGTTTGTGTGGTTTTAATTTGGAAATCAGTAGTGTTTTCAATTGTTATGTGACCAAGGCGGCCACGTTATTCGTGAAGCCGGGCATAGTTGCGTTATCGCACTCGCAAGGCACTATGGTCTGTTTGCGACTGTTTTGAATGTGCTGCCGCTGCCCTTTGTCATGTAAGTGTTGCATGCTTTGCTGTCAAGAAAACGACATTCCGTGATTAGTTTGGGTTGTGCGATCTGTTTGAGCCGGGCATAATAGCGTTATCGCACTTGCATTGCGCTGTGGTATGATAGCGGCTGGTCTGAATGTGCTGCCGCTGCCCTTCGTCATGTAAGTGTTGCAGGGTTTTGCCGTCAAGAAAACGACGTTCTGTGATTAGTTTGGGTTGTGCGATCTGTTTGTGTAGTTTAATTTGGAAATCAGTAGTGTTTTCAATTGGAGGGCGCGGAGTGGAGGGCACTTATCATCTCTTCAAGTTCATTGTCATGTTATGTGAGGCGCCTTTTCACTGACGCTGTAATTAAGGCGTTAATGGCAGTATAAGGACGAAAGTTAGAGGGACGAAATCGTGCCTGTGTGTCCCTAGCGTCGGGATCGGCCGCTATGCGTGATCCTAACAAGAAAGCATTTTGCAGAATGCGAAGAAAGGCGGCAAAATTTCTGTCTGTGCGCACCTTGCCGATCTCCGCAATAGAGCCGTCATCGTGGTATTTTAGTCTCCCGTTTAGCAAGAGTGTTGCAGACAAGGGAACTGGTTCAAACAGGCTTTTTTTTTTAATGATTCAGTACTAGTGCGGTATCCCAAAAGGTGAGGTCAAGTGCTCGCACTATTTCCTTCCCTCGCGCTACAGCGCACTGACAGAATTTTGCGTGCACCATACCGTGCTTTTATCGTTTGCGCTTCATGTTCTCGATTGTGTTTTCGCCCCCTTTACCCACGTGATGGGTATTTCATGGTATTACCGGGTACCACATGTGTCCATATATTGTGTCCAATATATGAAACGGCCAAATTCGATTTTATTTGACGCCTCAAATGGTAGTAATGTATTGAGTCCCTTGTAGCTTTGTGCTTGTTATCAATTTTACTATTTGGCGAATGGATACAGCATGTACGCTGCATAACTCGCTTGTGGATACTGCATACGTGAGTCGAGAATGCCCTTGGTATAAAATAACTTGTATGCTTTAGGTAGTACGATTGTTTGCAGTTTGGGACATGTGTCAGAATGTACGCTGTGCGCCCTTCGCGCTTTACGGCGGCCTGCCGAGTTCGTGCGGGTGCCATGTGTGCGCATGGAGTTCGCGAAGCGCTCTCGCAGTTTTTTTTATATATATATACATGCGTTCTGTTCGCGCGCTTAGCACAACAGGGCATGTCGCAGTTCTTTGTCCTTGTGCAACACATTTTCCTAGCGTACGTCTGTGCATTATTTGATACCGGTTTCACACGGGGCTCTTTTAGCCGCTATCCAGTCCGTTACAAATCGAATTTCTCGGTCGTGATTGGCTCCTCTGCGCAAGCTACGAGAGTGAGCCAGTCGCATCGATAATTTCGATCCGGATCGGGCTTGATCGCGATCGAGAGTGGTCGTGTGACACCGGTTTTACACATGGCTCCCACATAGGGAACACTTTAAGTTCAATGCTAGTGAGTGAAGAGCAAGTGCATATATATGCCAGTGGTGGTATGTGGGCAAGTCTTTCTGGTGAAGCCAATACTTGTGCATTCAAAACATTTCAATTACCAGCGTAGTGCATCAATGTGTCTACTTCGAGAAAATGGAGCACCAGTGCAGATATCTGAGCATACCTGTCCAGGGCAGCAAGTGTGTCTACATTGAAACCACTACCAGCATGTGCGGCAGTTCTATTTCCAGCAGCGGGACTGCACAATAATCAGTAGGGTGCTCTCAAGCTGTTTATCTATGAAGCTCTGCCTGGACTGTGCCAAATATTTTTGGACGTGAAAGTGGGGGTGAATTGGTAAACATCAGTGGAACTGTGCCTGGACTCTGTGGCAAATGTTTTTGGATGTGAAAGTGTGAGTGAGCTGGCAAAGAATTTGCTCTGGGCTACATGTGTTAAAAGTTTTTCTCATTCAGAGTGCTTTTTTTTTACTTTAGGAGACTGGAGATGTGCGCAAAGTGTGACATGTCACTGTGCTAATTAATGTATTTGCTGGCTTGCAAATTATTCTTTGCAACTTTGTTTTTGCCAGAGTGGTACAAATTTGCCTCTTGTACGGGGCTTTTTAGATAAACCATATACTATTTATTATGACCATTGCTTCCTTTGTTACACAAATACAGCTTCCAGTGCATTCCAGTTTATTTCCATGTTAATGTGAGTTTCTAATATGAGGCTTGCATATTCATTTCTCACGTTCTGGAGTGGCAAGATGCAGCATTACTCAGTCTCATCGTTCACTGTACTACAGTAGTGCTTACTTGTTACACTGACTCCCCCGTTTAAGTATTCTGTACTAGTTTCACTTTATTGCTTTTTTGTTGTATAGTTCTTTTTCTAGCCATTACCTTCTGTGATATATCCTAAAGGCAATATTTCCAATTTTGCATTGTTCCCATTGTTTGATTTCAGTCACAGGATTGTTTTATGATGGTATGCGATGGTATTTCTTATTGTGCTCTTTTCAAGCTTCTAGCTGATTGGTTGCTTGGAGGCAGTTACCATCCGATTCAAGCAGTTGAATTTTTCAGCCTACTTCTTCCATTCGCTCCGATGTCACTTCTGGATAACTCTAGTCCATCCAATAGCACGCGCTCTTTACTATGATAAATGAGAAACCTTAGTACACTCCATGTATTTCTGTTCATTTTTGTATGTGCACTTGGAATTTTGTTTATGTACTAGTGAATGCTCACTTTCGAGTTCATTACAAATCCTTTCTGCGATTTTTTTCCTTGTTGATGTACTTTTACTTCTATTTGCATTTCTCACACATTTTGCTTGAACCTTGCATAAGCATTACATATTAATATGGTGTTTTTGCTGGGTCACAATGTTCTCATTTCATGCACTCTTGGCATGAATGCCTTGGTCAGGCCGCCTGTCCAGACGTTACCATTTGTTCTTTGCAGGATGTCATTCCCATTTTGGTTGTAAGCATCGTAGCTTACTAAAGGCGGTATTAAGGATTCATTATTCCTAACAGGTTCATTTTCATGTGACTTGGTAGAGGATGCGCCGCCCATGCGGGCAGCAGTGTTTGGCACTGCGTCATGGCTCTTACAGTCATCACCGACGCTTCTACTCATCCAGGGCGCGATTGGAGATCGTTGTTGGAAACGCCCGTTCAGTTTCACCTCACGCGATTGGCCTAGGCCGTGCCAACGGGTGCGGCTGACGACGTCTGCGCGGCATAGGCCAGTCGCGTGAGGCGAAACTAATCGCGTGTTTTGAACAACGATGTCTGATCGCGCCCCTGGCACCCGCGAAAACTCGCTTCGGATTATCGTAAACCTTTCAAGACCACTTCTAGACCAGCTTTTTCATAACGTCCTAAAAACGTTTAGAAATTGGTTACGAATAGTTTTGGCAAAGGGATTACTTGTGTCTTTCCCAATCCTATTTCTAGACCAGCTTTTTGAATGCGTCTTGCAGACCTGTTCTAGATCGTCTCAAGAAAGTAATTAAGCCGGACATTAGCAGAGATATACGACGTTTTCCCGCCGAAGTTCTCTCATTCGTGTCTTCTTTAACCCGTTTTTATCGTCTTGGATAAACGCTACGAAAACGTTACGTATCTCTTTTGTGCTACCTGGGACGTGCACCTTAGCAATGAAAAATGTCGGCCAGAAGTTAAGCGAATTGTTGTGTTGGGCACAGGTGCATCCTCGTTGTTAAAGTATTTGTCTCCCGGGAGCGCTAGCAGTTTCTCTTTGCTTGGCGCGCGCGCGCGCACGCACGCACGCACGCACGCACGCACGCACGCACGCACGCACGCACGCACGCACACACACACACACACACACGCACACACGCACACACACACGCACGCACGCACACACAAATTATATATATATATATATATATATATATATATATATATATATATATATATATATATATATATAATTTGTGTGTGTGTGTGTAAAATTTAAGGTCTAGAACGCAAGGAAGCGTACATTAACGCAGATCTCTGTCCCTGTTCGCCGAAGCAAGTACGGTGCCTACATGAGCTAGCGCAACGCGGCCGAGTGCAGCACACACGATGATGGACCCATCTACTTCTTCTGCGGACGTGTGGGCCACATCTCCCGCCACTGCCGAAGTTCCTGCTCTGCGCACTCTCGATCGACATTTTCCTCCTACCGCTGCGTCCTCTGCCGATTTCGAAGATGCACCTCACAATGCTCTGGCCACTGAGCCTGTCACCGTCACCGGACCAGTCACCGCTTCCGTTCACCACAGCTGCGGCGCTCTCCGTCCCCAGCTTACCATCGCCGCTCTACAACGGGAAGTGGGGCAGCTCCTTGAGGGGACGATGCTTTAGCACTATGGCCTGAAATTCCTCTGCCGACCCTGGCTACTGATCGGATCCCTCCTGATGTGGTCGTACATTGTCATTGTCAGTTCGTGAAGGCTGATCGACACTCGAGCGCGAGTTTCTGTCATGTGCGTGGAGGGTTTCGAATGCACCTGAAGAAAGTGCTCACTCCTGCTCCGGCTCGTGTGCTGCACCTGCCGTCCGCCTCGTGCTCATTTCATTTAGTGCACTGGAACGCTGCTATCATGGCGCGATCCTCGGACTTGGCTTCTTGGCCGTCCGGTGTGCTCTGATTGACTGTTCATCTGGTGTTCCATACTGCTCCAGGTTCGCTTTGCTTATAGCATTTTGTTTGTCTCCACCTCCATCAGCGACCGGTATCACTGGGATCCATGTTTCATAGCCTGTCCATCAGTACCTGGTGGAGACTGTGCTTGCTCCGCAAGAACGTAGTCGTGTGGCAAGCAGACAGAAAAAAATTTGGCACGCGAAAACGAGCAAGTGCGACTTACTTGACTCCGGCAAAAGCAACAGTGATGCCCGTTGTCTCCTGTGTTTTTGCACTACCTGCCTGCAAATATGTACAACTTGGTGGTCTTGTGTTGCCCAGTCTTGTTTTTGAGGCTGTTGTGGCACTGAACAACAGGCCTCTGCGGACAACTTCACAAGAGGCACAATCTCGCATTTATTATTCGCGTAGACAACATACCTTTGCGACTACGCTGTCTGGCGACTTTTTCATTTTCTCCTGGGAGAAGCTCCCGCAGCGCTACGAAAGTTAATATTTTCGACTGCACGTGCCTACTATAAATTATTGACTAAAGGAACAAACAAATCATTATGATGACAGCATTATTTGTCAACTCACAAATGCAACTGTACGAAGGCTTATAGTAGTTCATCGGCACTTAAGAAATAATTAAATTGAATGATTAGACACGCGCTTTCGCATGCTCAGGACTCTTTAACCATTTCGAGTGATAGTGGTTTCACCGGAAATCGGCTCCCTGAGAAACACATAGCGTGCGTCATTAAAACGCTGGTCCCTTAATATGTGTACAACAGCGACTGCGATTAAATTTATCGCGCTTTCGCTCAAATTGTTTGTTTGACCAGGCTCGATTATTTGTTTGAAATATTATGGAAATATTCGAAAATTATTTGTATGTAGAAATAGTGACTATTCGATGCGACAGCCGAAGAAACTTGCACAATATTTGATTTAGTATTCATAAGTTTCGAATATTCACGAACCCTATGAGCGAGAGCCTGTGTAAGTCTGATGACCTTTAGCTCTTGGCCATCTTTAGCTAAGGAAGAAAACACAAATAAACTTAAGGCTTGCGCATGGCACACCATTACACCAAAGCTTAGTTGGTTGGGCAAAGACAGCTTCGCGTTACACGTGGGTGCGTAGATCACGATATTGATGGATATGTGGAGGTGGGATGCTTCCTGCGAAGCCCCTTCGCTTAGAGGAAGAACATGAGTTTTAGCCCGAAAGAAGCCGTGGTTGAGCTATAGCTTCGACTGAGAGAAATGCGTAACAAGCTGCGTCAGGAGAGAACGTTGGAATGCCAGTCGTTGCGAATATCTTCTGCTTGGAAATGAGAAGACGAGGACCGCTCTGCAGTAGGCGCTCTCACGCAAGGCAGGAAGGCTCATACTTATTTGGACGTATTGCAGAGATAGACGTCGCAGCTTGCGAAATCCCGATTAATTCACCGGCCTAATTGGTGGGACATCCGCCGAAGAAGAAGAAGCTCCTTGGTGGCTGCGCGAGGACAGCGAGGTTCCTGCCGTGCCAGCCATGGACAACGCTCCTCAGGCGATCAGCCTGCTGGGCTGCCACATCTTCCGCAACCTGTTCACCCAGTGCCCCAATGACAACGTGCTAGTGTCGCCGCACGCCGCCATGATCGTGGTGTCGCTGCTCATGGCGGGAGCCCAGCGCACGACCGAGCGCGAGATGGCCGAGGCACTCAAGGTGAAGCTGCCGCAGTTCCACACGTCCATGCGGCGCATCCTGGTGTTCGCGCCGTTTGGCAACTCGCCGGCGCCGGAGGACGAGGACACCGCTTTCAGGATGGCCAACCGCATCCTCGTCAACAGCAACCTTCCGCTGAGCGACTCGTTCCGCAAGATCGGCCAGCGCGTCTATCGCACGCTGGTGTCGCCGGCCAACCTGGCGCGCCGCAGCGCCGAAGAACGCCGGCTCGTCAACACCTGGGCCGAGGCCATCACGGGCATCAAGCAGGTGAACGGGCTCTCTCGTTTCATTCTTCGTGGCGGCTACGAAGCGCGTGCGAGCGAGCCATTCGACCTACTTAGACAACTAGGTTGTGTGGAAGCCGCGTGCCCTGCTTCGGGCAGCTGCTGGCAGCGTCAAGGAAATCAGCCCAGACCATAACAAAGCAGATATGATGGGTGGTGCGAGACAGTATACGTATTGTGCAAAAAAGTCTTGGCCCATATTCAGAAAAGCTTCCGAGGATAGAGTGGTTGGTAAGAAAAATTTGCTGCCTTAAATGGAATTCTGGAGTTTTGCGTTCCAAAACAATCATTTGATTATGAGGCAGGCCGTAGTGGCGGCCTCCGGATAAATTTTGAATACCAGGAGATCTTTAACATGCCCCCAATGGACAAGACACGAGCGTTTTTTCGCTAATCGTACCCATCGAAATTCGGCCGCCGCGGCCGGGATTTGATCTCGCGCTCAGCAGCGCAACACCATAGCCGCTAAGCCAGCACGGCGGGTAAACTTGCTCCGTATCCTGATGCTGTAGATACAGTGCAGGTGGCCTACCAATAGCGTAAGAGCATTTGCGAACGAAAATTCTTGCGAATAAAACCCCTTTTTCGCACGAAGCTGCTAACACAGGAAGATCACTTCGGAAGTGTTTTAAGTATAGTAGGTACCATAACTACCAGAGCGTCCGTATCGCGGAAACGATGTGGACGCGATGATCACGACCAACGTTCGTGCCTTCATAGGCTTATAATACGTAGTAAGGCCATGGTACACTTCTGTGACTCGTGCAGGTATCATCGGCCCGAGTTATACCAGACGGGCATAGTACAAAGCATGAAAGCCTCTTAGTCGATCCGAACAACAATTTACAAGGACGTACTAACGGGCAAATCGCTTTTAAACACGACTGTGCCTTGTATCTTTATTCATTTGTCATTTTAATGCTATTGCCCGCTAAAAGCCATGGTTGTCCTCGCACGTCACAATCATATGGCCGTATTAACGCGATAACGTTAAGGGCCCCGTGTCGCAGAAAATCCGGCGTCTGACGTCGCTTCGGCAAAAGTGATTTCAAACTTAAATATGAACCACGCCTATCCAAGCACTCTTTTACCATCAAAGCTGCTCATACCTTGTCTTTCATTCTGTACAAAGTTATTCCTCGGAATTTTGAGAACGACAGCCCACAAACTAATGTAATGAAAAAAAAAAAACTCCGACAGCGCATATCATATATGTTTCAGACAGAAATATTAAAAGTGGGAAACAACGACAGGGTATCTACCCACGCGAAAGGCCGCGTTTCAACCAGAAAGCTTGCCTTCGTGCGTAGCGCTTGCCGCCAGCGTCCCCTGGTAAACGTTACGGTTACATAAGCAGCAGTTGTCGGGAAGCATGAAAAGCAGTTAGGGGTCTTTGAAAGCAACAGCGTTCCACTCATGAAAGCGAAACTTAAAGGGCCTCTCACCAGGTCTGTCCATTTTCAGCTGGCAAGGACAGAGCACACACTGAGCGATAACGATCGTATTTGCGAAGTATTACATCGCTACGCGCCGCGGAAAAGACCTGAAATTTCAAACCGAACGCAGTTTTTCCTTCTCGTCGCGCCCGCCGCGCTCCAAGCCGGACGGTGACGTGGTCGTGCCCTTGGGCCTACGTAGTCATGTCCGCAGTGTGACGTCGCTCGTGATGACACGTGACTTCGAGAATTATTCCAGACAACATCTGTTATTTGTGCGATCTGTTGCTCAAATTGACGAATTGAAGTTTAGAGAAAAAAAATTGGCTGAAGGCTTAGCTGGTTAAGCCTGGAAGATTGCGAAAGCAATACCCTTGGCTGCGCCTTGGTTCGGCTGATGGTGTGGACATGGTTGCCCTTTGTTAAACCTATGGCTATACATCATCCGACATAGCGCAAGGCAGCGCGCCGACCACTGCGAGGAGCCTAGCTGTAGCCCCATTTATCCTCCTAGCGTGACGTTACCCCAGGGAGCGCCCTCTCTCGGTAGCCCCGCAGCAGCGGCGCGCAAGGCTTCGCCTCCACCATCGATGCCGCCAGCTTGGGCCCCGTCTCTCAGTCTGGCGTGACGTCATAAAACCCCTCAATTTCCCAAAGTAGCGCCATTCACTTCCCTCCTCCTCCGCTCGGCGCGGCCTCGACGGTGGCGCCGCCGGTGCTGGGCCTGCCGTAGCAGACGACGGCTAACACGCTACGGGAGGAAATCCGCAGAAAAGTTCGTTCGAGCCCTGCAGAGCAGTTTTTTCAATCGAGATCTTTCTTCGTCAGTCGGTAACTAGCCTTTAGAATATCGTGTTGGAATTGCGGAAGAAATAGAGACAAGGACCATTATTCAAGGCGTATTTAGGGAGTGAAGCGCGCGACGTTGAGAGTTCATGTTGCTGAAACATGACGCAAGCACGCGGTGTACTCAAACACGCGCGTAATTACAAAAGTTTCAGGTGTTGACAGCGTGAAAGTATGTGTACGTGGTTTCGTAGGTTCATTTGCGTACCTGCAGGACACTTTTGTTCGGTCGGCGCGTGAGAGATTCCGGCTGTGTGCGGTCAGCAATGCCTGGCAACAGGGCCGTTTTTTTATTGCGGGGTGCTTTGGTAATCGTGACGATATATTGTTCTTTTTTGTTTTGTTTTGCAAGTACTGCTCCAGGAGGCCTCATGTAATAAATAACGGAGGCCTCTGAAGAACACGTGACATTACAATAAAGCAGGCGGCGCAGGGAATGTTCGCAGACAAAATAGGCTGTCGGCGATCTTATACCCCCTTGGAATGCACAGGCTTCGGCGAGCCCCATCCAGCCCTGCATGGTTTTAGCTTTTGTGTTCCCGTTGGCGCTTTGGTGCCCTGGAGGCGCCGTCAATAATACGAAATAATGACAAGTTGTTACAACTAGTAAATAAAATTTATTGAAGAAATACAATCACGCCGAGGCGCCAACTTTTAAAGCAGTGCTAGCGCGCCCGCGCGAGTATTATGAAACGCTAACGAGGAACTTACCGGCCCACGTACGACTCTACGATGAAAGTGCACGTTAAACATCCCCAGGCAAGCTAGATAAAGTTATCCGGAGCCATCCACTAGGACCTCCATCCTAGCTTTAGTCGCTTCGGAACGTTAAAAACGTTAATCACCACAAACCAAATCAATACATCCGGGCGTACATTTGAAGCTAAAAGACTGCATCGTAAGCCATAGTGAGCCTTGCAAAAGCGTCAAGAACGTGCTAACTTCTGGTGGAGCTCAAAACACACCCTGAATAAAATCGCTTTTATGTCACAGGCCAGCTGCAGATGCGTGCATTTCACCGCAAGACGAAAATACATGAAACAAGGAGAGCACATTCGAAAAAAAAGTCACCCAACGCGCTAAAAACTACGCACAGCATGAACACACACACTTTTTAGAAGCGGAAGGCGTGAACTAGGCTCAAAAGAAGAGGTTGTGAGTAGCCGTGGCCCTTCACAGAGCCATGGGTTCTTTGCCACTTCCTCGAAGTCAGCCCACCCGATCCTGTGAATCCACACTTCTTTTTGCGTTGCGCTCGCCGGATGGCAAAGCAAAAGGCTTTTTGCCCTCGCTGTGTCTGTTGCGGCAACCGAAGGCGCAGCAGCAGCACGGCATCGCAATTTAGTAATCGGCCCTACACATTCTATTACGCTAACGCACTCCGTCAGTCCGCCTGCCGTGCTTTCGTCGCGCCAGCCCAATAATGGAGGTCGGCGCGCGCTGGAAAGAAAAAAATATACAAAAGCGCGGCGCCTGCTCCGCTCTTGAAAGAAAAAAAAAATATACAAAAGCGCGGTGCCTGCTTCCACGTGGCACAGATTGGCCAATGGGGGAGCGGAGGAGGCTGGGGCGACAGGAGGTGTGGAGGAGAACGCGCCAGGGTGAGCGGGGTGGCGGAAAGATCTAAGAATGGCGATACTTTTGAAAAATTTAGGGGCTTTATGACGTCACACCAGTGAGCGCCCTCTCTCGGTAGCTCCGCAGCAGCGGCGCGCAAGGCTTCGCCTCCACCATCGATGCCGCGAGCTGGTGCCCCGTCTCTCGGTCTGGCGTGACGTCACACGGTCACGTGACGCGCAGCTGTGTAAGGAGGCGCCACGACCACCGATGGGCCGAAAGTGCGAGCAGTATTGCTTTCGCAATAATAATAAAACACCCAAACGGAATGTCTGCGTGTTTTTTGTTTTACTTCGCACCGAAGCAAGGGAGATGCACTTCCGCTTCATCTACTTGTTCCCGCGATCGTGCGGTCACGTGCGTAGTCATTGAAACTAAGCGATTTTCGTCCGTGCTCCAGCGTGGTATCATGCTCTGCGATCCGCTTGTTCGGCCTCAGTATTAGTGTAGCCCTGAATTATACTTCTAGTCGTGTTTCCTTTTGCGCAGCGCGCAAAATCATGCGCTGCGCGAGAGACAACAGCTCGCGCGCTACGCCGTCAGTTGAAATGCCTAGCGCCGAAAAAAAAAGAAGCAAGGAGAAAAAAATGAAGGCGGGGCCTGTGACGTATGCGTCACGCGATACTCGAGGTCTGGTATTGGAGAACGCAGGGAAGGAATTTCGCTTGCGAAGGCTAGACTGGGTGAGAGGAGAGACCATCTTGCTTGACAGTGGAGCCCACCTGCTGAAATGATTGGTTTACGGCACTGAAATATTTCTATCTCATCTATAATGAGCCGATCTGAAGAAGTTTTGCGGCAGAACGCTTCGTAGAGGACACGTAACCACTTTAATTGTATAACCACAGTTTGCTATGGGGCCTTGTGTGGGGCCCTTTAAGTGTTCTCCAAATTTTTTGGCTGCATCTAGAGTTATTTTCCGCCAGCCATACATTTATGCATTCGGGCTCATTACAGCCTAGTATTATAGGTCGGACAGTGCAATGGCTGACATGCTCTTCTCGCTGTGTGGCACAGGTGATCCCTCCAGACTGCCCCCTGGACGGCGACAGCCGCATCGTGCTGCTGAGCTCGGCCACGCTGGACACCCTGTGGAAGTTGCCCTTCCCCAAGATGCCGACGATGCGGCGTCCATTCGGCAGCTGGACGGCCGTGCCGACGATGGGACAGACGGCCGTGGTTGGCTACGCCTGCATCCAGGAGCTGGGCCTGCGCGCCGTCGAGCTGCCTTTCTCGAGCGACGCCTACTCGGCCACCATCATTCTGCCAACGGGAAAGTTCGACGAGCTCTGCGTCAATCTTACGCCCGAGGTCAGTGCGCTCAGAGTGTTTCACTGACGTATATGATACTCCCTAATGAAAAATGTGAGCGGAACTCTATGCGTTTTTTCATTTCGCGATACATTGGCTGGCGCGGACAGTGTGTCTCCTACGGCACGTTGCAAACGGAACTAGGTGTAGCGCGACTGCCTCGCTAATTGGGGGATCGCTAGACGCAGCGCGTAGGTGGCGCGTGGGCGCGATTCACAGCAGCCGCTGCAGCAGACTTCAGATCATGCAGCGCTTTGTTTCCGTATATGGTATCGGTGGACGCGCTCGCTGCATGCCTTATCGATAGCGTCATCGGTAAACAGACGACGCGCGCTACTCGGGCTCCATCTAGTAGCTATCGTAGCCCCAGAGCACGTCCTGCGCGGCGCTGCGCTTTTTTAAGCTTTTGCCATGCCCTCCTACTCCACTTTCCTCCTCATGGTTACGCTGCACCCTCCTAATCGCGCTCTCTTCGCTATCTGCGGTGAGAACTTGGAGTGGCGCCCTCTCGCGAGTGACACTTCTTGCTAGAATCACGTGCTCTGCATAATTATACTATTATTACAGTATTATAGTATTCGCATTAAAAAAGCCGTGCAATACATGCCAAGAAAGTCGGGAAAGCGTCCAGTGTGCGTGGGGTCCCTCAAGGCAGACGAGGGGACGGATGAGAATGTAGAGGGAATCGAGTCAAATGGCACACACTGTGACGTCGATGCTAGCCTGAAGAAAACGGAGGCTTTCCAGGGCGAGCTTGTCAAACAGGCAGAAGGGCTCAAAATGAGCTAAATATGGAGCGCGATGCAGGGAAGGTAGTGGAAAAAAGACTTCAAGCAACTGAGGAAAAGTTGAACAGGGCCGCCACTGTGAACGAAAATGGTCGTGACAATGGAACGCAGTCTGCCGACGTGACAGGAGAGGGAGTCTCAGCAAAGCACCCGGAATGCATGCAACGTGAACAGGAGGTAGCTCGAAAGAGCGGCACCTACCTTGACGCCGCCACGCGCAAAAAGGAGGAGAGCAGGGGTGAATGCCCCCTGTCAAGTCCGAATCACGCGAAAAAGAACAAAGGGAAGCAGACAAACGAACGAGAGAGTGAAATGGTGATTATCGCCAGCGACACAAACCTGGCTAGGTCCTCAGAAGCAATTCTGGAGAGGGTGAAAAGCGATATAAGGGTGGTGGTAGGGACATTTCCGAGGCGGATGCTGGGTTGTATCATGGAGGGAGCAAAAGCAAAGCTCGCGGAATATGCCCACGTGCGCAACCGTGTCATATAGCAGGCGGGCTAGATGACTAGCGCGAGCAGTCCCCTCAGGTGCAGATAGTGGTGTGCACGGTGCCAGAGGTGCCCGTACGTGACAGTCACGTACAAAGAGGCGTAGTGGCTGCTAATGAGGCGATATGGAAAATGAGCCCAGAGAAAGGTTTCGAGGTTGTTGAAGTAAACAGGGAAGTGAGAAGGTGCGGTGATCTTGAACGAGACGGGGTACACTTCAATTAGATGCTTGGACGAGAAGTTGGCTGGTGACTTGCTGGTCAAGCTGTTGCTTTTTTAGGGGGCCCACGGGCACCTAGGAGGCCAGAGTAGGTAGTCATGAAGAGGTCCCATAGGGGAACTTCAGAATAGCGTCGCCGTCAATAACAGAAAAAAGAGGTAAACAAGAAATGGGAAATGGAGCTCGCCATGCAGTAGCCTACATAAACATGCAGGGCGGCAGAAGAAAGAAAAAGTGGGCAGAGATTGAGGAACAGTTGAACAGAAAACAAGTAGGAGCGCTCGCAGTTACAGAAACACACCTTAGAGATTCGGAAGAGCCGCCAGTGATTGAGAATTATCTTTGGGAAGGGTGCAACAGAACTAAGTCGGAAAGAAATGGAGGGCGGTCGGAATGCTTATCCATCAGGGAGCCAAATGAAAGAGAGTAAATTCAAAATGTCAAGAGTATCTTTGTTCATCAGGTACAATGAGTGGGAAAGAAACTTGGCTGGGAGTAACTCATTTGTGCACCGGAAATAATTGCACAGAGAAGAATCGAGAGTGAGTGGAATGCATAAGTGTCGGGAATCATGCCGAAATTATCCTATTAGGTGACATGAATGCCCACATACAGGATCTAGATGGTTATACCAACAACTGCGGGAAGTCAATGCTAGATCTTTGTGGGCAACGTAACCTTGTTATCGTGAATACGCCCTCAGAAAAATTTCTAGTAACTTTGAATAAAATTTTTAGGCACTATTACTGGAACCTACTAACGCTTTATTGAATGTTTTCAAACCGTTTTTAAACTTCCTACAAACTTCATACCAACATCGTGTCGACTATTGGCCACCGATATTGAGCAAGAATTTATTTACAAACTTTCTTTAAGCGATGAATGAGCATGCTTCAAACATTAAAAGCAGAATTTACTAACCGTCTTCATACTTTTTAGAAACTATAGTAACATTCTATCAGCATTTTATTTCTCCACCTAGAAACTTCCTAGTAACATTTTCCAACTTTCTGTTGGTCACCTAAGACACATTCTTGCAAGTTTCTTGTACATTTCAGAAACACTCTCGTGACATTTGCCGCTTTCTCCAGAATTTTGTGAAGTATTCTGGTACTGTTCTGATGTAACTTTGCACATGAGTGAGATATAAATGCATCTGTTAGCAAAACACAATCTTTCCAAACAGTGATATTTATCTTGCAACCCTTTCATACATGTCCTTCGAAGCCACAAGGAAGCAGCGACGATAATGCATTCTTCATATCCCCCTCATGATAAGTTGCCTTGCTGTGAGCTATGGGAGGAAAAATGCAAAAATTTTTAAGATAGCCTGTTGTATTGTGTCAGTATATGTGGACGGGACAGCATTTAGCAGTCATGCACAAGAACTTTAAATGACCTACAATAAAAGCGCCGATTTTAACTGAATACTTTGCCACACATGCTTAGAATGGCATTCACACATCTGGGGCACAAAGCCTTTTTTTCATTGGCGTCATTGTGGGCATTTGAACACCACCCAAAAAGCGAATGAAGCAGTACTGCTGCAAAGAATATGCACCTGCTACATGTAGGGATCATACAATTGTGTAAAGCAGCGATAAACCAGTTGCAGCAAGGATATTCAAACTTAGAACAGCTTCAGCCAGACATGCCTAAGTGTCAATAAATGCGATGACATCACTTATGCAGTATATAACTTTACAAACTTGAAAGTCCTTCAAACATGCCCTGTTACTACAATTTTCTTGTATTTAGCAACAGTAAACTCATTAATAAACGCAGCTGCCTGGAATGCTCAGCTATAGAATGTACATAACCATAATGTCTTACAAATAGTATTCTACATTCTATTTGACAGATTAATGCCGAACAAGTATTTAGAAGAAACGCTCCATATTGAATAGAGTTATGAACAAACTTCAAACACAGTAATTGCCAAATTCTATATATTCTTGCTTGTAGACTGACAAAATTATATGCACAAGATGCACCATGAAAGAAATCTATATGTACTTTTACAGCAAGGCTCCACAATTACATGCCCTATACTCAAAAGGATAATGTCCATGTAAATTTGTATTTTGCTGAGCTAGCTTGAACAATGGGAGACAGGTAGCTGAAAAGCACTTTGCTTGAAGCAAATGGCAACTCGTGGCGTCAGATGCTTTCGTAGAGCACGCAGCAATGATTAATTACAACAGTGACTGGATGAACTCTAGTATAAATGGCCAGGAAAAAATCGGGAAGCCATGCATTTACTTTTGGGGTCACTAGAGATACAATACAGATACAGGACAGCGCTTATCGAAACGAAGGAACTCTCGCTGCCTTATGCGCGGTGCCTGCGTCACATGCTAAAACGTAGTTAAATAGGCTCGTCTACTTTTCTTGCCCAATTGCGAATAGGGCTTTCGCATGGAAGCCAAAATGTCTAGCTTTAAAAGTTTTATTTTGTTAGTTTATGTCTTTCTTTGTCATGTTTCACTCCGACTAGACAAGTTTTCATCAAACTGTCGATGATAGAACATTTGCGCGAAAGCATTAAGGTATTTTTTGCCTAAACCATGTATTTAGGTGGTAGGCCTGGTAGGTAGGTGGTAGGCATGTATCTAGGCCCTTTAGAGTGCATTATTCACAGTACGAAACCTCAATTCGCTAAGAGTGCAACAAATAATTAGACTACATTAAATAGTAAAGATTTCAAAATTAAGTGCAGGGCAGCTTGAGCTTGAAGCAAGGCTCCTTGTGACATCTTGGTAAATCCGAGGAAAAGTAAAATGAGTTCTTCGCATTAAAGATAAATAACTGCAAAGAACAAGCTTTATCCCAACCCAACTGAAAAAGAGCAATAAGATTGAGCAAAAATATGGCAATGTTACAGTGAATTGTCAGTACTCAGCTGCGCTGTGATGGTAAGGCTTGCAACTACTGCACTGAGCTGGTTATTAGGATTCTGCAGTTTCCTATACCACGCTGCCAACTCAAAATTCTGTAATGTATACAGGAGACCAGCTTCCAGCCTGAAGCGAACCTGCACTTGGGACTCGTAGTGAGCTTCTAACATTGAAAGGTTAATAATTTGGTTTAAGCTTGAGGAATTGAACTCTCATACTGTGACTAGGAATTCAGCATTTACCTAATAAAGCAACAAAATATATTGTTTCATGCAAATGTTTTAGGAGGTGAAGTATGGTATGCAATACATAAGTGTGACCAATTGGAGGGAAGAATAGAGACACACAGGCGATAGTGTGAGAATTTAAATGCATAAGACTTCGTAATGAAAAAGACAAAAATGATACACGTCTGAACACCTTATGCATCTCAACGAAGTTCTTAGAAAGTCAATTTGGCTTGATAATTTTAAGCCTGTATAATTACTCAAGCCCCCCAATTATATGTAACTCAGAGGAGGCTACTTTGGTAACTTAATTAAACTGAGGGAACTCCAGATCACCAAAAGATAAAATTCAAGTGATCTGGTACCAGAAATCCTGAAAATTGCACATACAGTAAAATGATTGCATATTACACAAACGTATCCTGCAACTAACAAACAAGCGACAGTTTTGTACGCACCTTTGTGAAAGGAAGCAGATAAGATGCTTTGTCGTTGTGCTGTCCAGCTTCCAGCAGTGCAGCAGGTTCCTGCGGGGTGTAGGGATGCATCCGAAAGGCGCATAGCTTTCAACAGTAAGAATTGTTTATTTATTGCACTGTGAAGGTGGAAATTTGGGATTTAACAGTGTCATGTGTAATTGCAAAGAGTGCCTGACACAACCAGTTGCATCAATCTGCGTCTGGTTGTACAAATGTCTCTTCGCTATATCTCACGAGGTTACAGTGCTATTTTGTGGCAAGTGAAATTTCAGGAAGGAACGACATCAGGCGCAACAACAGACTACCAAGACGATCATCAACAAAACAAAATATATAGTGCAACATAGAGCATTGGATTGAGAAAACATTATTGAGTACATGAAAAGCATGCTGAAAGCTAGGCCGCGATCTTGTAGCGATGCTAGTCCTTTTCCCTATTCGTTAGTGATCTGACTCACGCCCCGGCCCATTTTACGTACTGGAATAGCCGGCCGTCAGCGGTGGGCGAAAAGAGTGGCATAGAAATCGAGTGGTAAGTATCGCTACCTACAAAATCGAAGTCCTTAATCTATTACGCACTGTCCTTGTAATCGTCGGTTAGGACAGTGCGTAATAGAGTAAGGACTTCGATTTTGTATACATATATGTTGCTGAGTGTCTTCGCGTATTTGTCTATGTTGTAGAGCAGATATGGGCCGATACTACGAGGTATATTATTAAACCTCGTTAATGTAATATTGGCCTATTTCAAACAGACGCTGGCCTTTATATATATATATATATATATATATATATAGTAAAGGCCAGAGTCTGATTGAACTGTCTCGATTATAACGAAACCTCGTTATTGTAATATCGGCCTATATCTACTCGGCAACGTAGAAGACAAATGCGCGAAGACACTCAAGAACATAAGCAATACACACAGGTTCTCGCGACGCGGACCTTCACACCGAACTTTATACTTAGAAAGATCTTCATACAAGGCTATATCTGCTCAAGCGTCAAACTTAGCAATTGTGTGCCAAAGCGCGAAGCCCATGAAACATCGACGTATACATTACACATGTACTGTACTTGCGGGAACGCCTATATAACGCAGCATTTCTTGCCAGGAAACTACCGAGCAAACGGCAACTTTCAGTGTTTTCAAAATTCCGTGCCCATCCAGCCATAGAAATCAAGGCGGGTAGCATAGACTTCACAGGAGAATACTCGTACGCTGTAACATCAGATGAAGCTTTCGTGAAATTGCCTGCTAAATGAGCACAGCAACATGTGCAACCTACGATGAGAAAGAGCTCTGCATAGCTAGCTGCACGACGCTCATTACATGAACCATAAGCTTCAAGAATGCGCGCAAGCGCCAACCTTGCTTACATTTCAAGACGTAGTCAGCAAACCCTCCTTCGTCTCACAGGCACCGAGGCACCAACATTTTTTTTCTGGCGCAACCACTGTAGAACATCCGATGAACTCCAGCTCCACAAAAGCACAACCTTCAACAAAGTCTCCCATGCACTATGATTCGAAGCCACATACCAGGCTTTTCACGAGAGTGCGTGCAGGCAGCTCGGCAGAACAGAGGAAGCTCGGACGGGTGCTCTAGTAGGACACTCACTGAGTGTACACTGGTGGATCGCACGAAACACACGGCAAACTAATGGCGTTACACAAGTCCGGAAGGTTTTGCGATTATTAATGCACACGACAAGGAACACATCTTGTATAGGCACTTTTAAAATATAATTCAACTATACCGCCTTACTGCAGCAAGCACTTAGTGCAACCAACGTAGTGTGTGGACCAAACAAATACTGCAGTAGCGCCACTCTGCGGTTTTTAGAAAAATGTATCTTAAATTGGAAAATTTCGTGTTTTTTTCCTAATAAGAATCCGTAGGGACCCTTTAATGAATTTGGTGGGTCCAAGAAGTGTGTACTTTGACTTTGTGATACGATGTTTAAGGAAATGTATATAAGACAAAAAAAAAACGAAGAGCATATTGCCTCGAAGATTCTCATTCGCTTCAGGCGCATGCAGTTTGCAAAAGCACGGCCTTCCAGATCAGATGTTGTTACTCAAAGGAAGCCGTAGGTGGGAGGAGGGTAGGAATTTAGGCCCCAATTGTTGGGCTTACAGTATCTGTGTAGGCTTCCTTATTTAGAAAGCATATACAGGGACTTAAACCGAACCATGAGCTAACTTTAGTTGGCGAACACGAGCCAATCAGCGCACTGTCCGTGCAGCTCCGTCTGCTTGCAATGGTGGACGGCCTACGGGCTTCTTTGACACCTACCGAGCAAAAATTAATGGTTACCGCCCATGTACAGGCTTCCTACGGCGTTAGGTGTCGTGTTTTCGAAAATATGTTCCCTCATCTTGAATTCGTGAGACCATATTTCCTCTTAGCGTCAGGGATAACTACGCTAAAACGTGGCGATGGCTGGCGTGCTACAGCAGCTGGAGCTTCGACCGAAGTGCAACAAACGTACTGTTTGCACGCACGCATAAACAAATAGATACAGCCGTGCTAGCTGCACAAGTTTCACTACTCAGCCAACCGATCATCTTAAATTATTCAGTTGGGCGCCAAGCAAACAATTACGGTATTCGTGCTGCCGTACTTCTCTTCGACCGCCACTCTCAACACAGCGATCACCCGCAGTTATGAAGAGAAAGGCACTTCTAACAGCGGCCGCAGGTACTGCATTTGTGAGACAGGCATGTTCTGTGTACAATTTCTATAGAACAGTAGAGAAGAGGTTTGTTAACAAGCCGGCATCAAAAAAGGAAAAAAAAAAGGAAGAAAGAGTTGCGAACAGAACTAAACAGCCTTACAATGCGTCACGAAGTCCAATAGTACCACTGTTTTCGGTGGTGCAGAGGTAGCGTCGCTGCCTCACATGGAGACGTAAAGGGACTCTAAAATGTATGAAAAAAATTTTGGAGCAGAAGGGACTTCATAAACAGACAATTTCACCGGGTTAGGCAAATATATATTATATCTGCTTCTGCTGATTATGCCTCCAACGCAGTAACAAATTATTCGCACTCCTATCATTGCTTTCTTTTAAACTGCAGGAAGGAATTATCACTGTGACACTCTGGTATTCTTGCTAATTATTGTGTAACAATTTTGCATATTATGCTTCTTTATCGTAGTATTAAACGAATGAATGAATGAAGCAAATACGATTGGTAAAATATTCTTTAAACGAAAGTAAAAACAGAGCCTACCAACCTTTCTAAATCTTTCTTGTAACAAACTTTCTTCAAACGAAAGTAAAAACAGAGCCTACCAACTTTTCTAAAACTTTCTTGTAACAAGCTTTCTTCAAACAAATGTAAAAATAAAGCCTACCATCTTTTTTCTAAAACTTTCTTTTAACAAACTTTCTTCAAACGAAAGTAAGTATAAACCTACCAACTTTCTTGTATAATACGTTAATAGGAAGTAAAAGTACATAGGATGTTAATAAAGTTCATAGAAAGTTGGAAAGAAGTCTAAAGAAAGTAGGGATGCATTTTCATATGGGCAGGGCCTAAGTGTGAAGGGCAGACCACGTGGGAAGTGGGAAACCGGTGCTCGCCCATTGATTACTGTCTGATGACAGAAGGAATTCATGATAAGTTGAGAGAAATGGTCATTGATGACGAAGGGTATAGCAGCACAGGGAGTGACCATAAACTCAATATTTTTGATAATGGGATATGTAGTTGGGAAAGAGAGCAAGGAGCGCAAAATGGCCAGTCCAAGTTCGAACGCTGAACAAATAACAAATATAGTCGCAAGAGTCGAGGAAGAACTTTGCAAATGGCCAAGTAATGAGAGGGAGATATAGTGAGCCTCTAAGTGTAATAACGACAAAAACCCAGAAAGAGAAACGACATGTTCGTTGCAAAGGAAAAAAGGAAACCGCAAAGCTGCTGGAACAAGGAGATACGAGAAGCGATCGCCAAACGACAGAACGCATCCAGCGAGCACAGGCAGGCAAAGAAGGCGCAGTTGCCGCAGCATGAAGTAGCCAGTAAATGGGAAATGTACCGGGAGAGAAAGTCTATGGTTCAAATACCGGTGCAAGCAAAAATAAAAGGTGAAAGTCAGCGTTGGTTGTGAGAAATACGTGAGAAAAAGGCCACACCTAGAATATATTAGAACCACAACAATTATTAGACAGGAAGTCAACAATGCAACATTATGTCCTAGACCAAGATGGAAACAGACTGGATAGAGAAGCGGCATTAAATTACACCCCACAAATAACAGCGGAATCTTTCCAAAGCAAAGACGAGGTTGTATTTGAAGTAAAAAAGAGCATGAAAGAGACCTCGGTGGACAAGGAGCTGGTGCCTGGCAGAAAGCCGAAGAGAAAATTCCTAAGCGCACAGCCACAGGGCTAGATGATGTGCCCGTTAGGCTGATTAATGAACTAGGACCAAAAAGTAAGGAAGCTTTGGGGGAAAGCAGTGGAAAAAACTTAAAAAAATAGACAAATACCAGACAGATTGCGACAAAGTAGAGTGAATTTAATTTATAAAGGTGAAGGGGAGAAAGATATAATTCACTCTTATAGACCGTTGACCATTACATCGGTAATATACAGGTTAGAAATACAGGCAATCTAATCAAAGGTGAGAAGCATGGCCAGAGAATAATGGCATTTTGATAGAACTTCAGAATGGCTTCTGAATAAGTAGGCGTTTTAATAACTTATTTGTTCTTACTCATTGTATTGAAATATCAAGAGTAATAAGCAGACCTTTATGTGTGGCCTTTTTAGACATTACAAAAGCGTATGACAACGTAGACCGCATTATTTTGTGGGGTATTCTGGAAGTGGAAGGCGTAAGCGGCGATTGTCTACAGCTTTTGAAAGAGATTTACCTAGAAAATACCGCTTGCGTTGCATTGGAAGCGATGAGGAGTGAGGGGAAAGCCGATATCAACAAGGGACTGAGGCAGGGGTGCCCTTTATTCCCACTGCTGTTTATGATGTACAAGGTGAGGATGGAGAGGGCGTTAGAAGGAAGTAATATCGGGTTTAATCTCTCATACAAACAGGTGCACTCTAAAAACTAGGGAGGGTATCGCAGGAGTGAAAGGGCCGATTTACTCTTCAAAGCGTTGTTTACTCTCGCAAAATGTCGAGTGCAGTGAAATGCATTGTTCACTCCGTCAGCAAGGAGAGAGTGAAATGTGATTTTCACTCTGTCTTTCTGAAGGAGAGTAGAATGCCCGTTCTACTCTTGCAGCAATAAAGAATAAAACATAGCATAACGTTCTGCTTCAACTGTAGAAAGCTGGCCCCGAACATGGCGATGTATCCCTCACGCACGCTGTGCAAAGAACACACTATTTTGCTTCTAAGAGAGCAAGCAGCAACAGTTGAAGGGAACGCGGAGCCAGCGCTCTACTTTTTTACTCGGAGTTGCCCCACCGCACGCGCGCACAACATCGCGGAGCAGTACAGCGTCGGAGAAAGGTGATCCGTCCGGCGAGCAGCAACGAAGGCCATCCAAGGGAGATCGTGCATCAGCTATCTCGCGTCGCCGCGAAAACACGACAGTCGTTCGTCGTCATTCGTTGGATACAACAACAAATCCTCCACGGTAAGTGAATTCTAACTTAGGTGCACATTCTACGCATGTGACATGCTATCGCCAGGAAGTCGTCGCGGCGCTCAGCCGACTGACAACAAACTAGGCAAGCGCGCTGCGTCTTTCGATGTTAATCGAAAAAGCCAGTCATCGCGATAACTGCATGTGATTTTATCACTTGCCGCTATCCGTAAGAGCTTTTAAAATCGCATACGCTGCCAAAACCATGGTATGTTCAATAAGACGTCAGGTGAGAGGACGCTTAAAAATTGGCAGTGGCTTAGCTCTGCTATGCCAAGATATACGTAGCGAAAGCTAAGTCATAGCATGGTTAGCCTTGGTTAATCTTGTTTGCAAGTCCAGGTTAGTCTGGTTGTCTAGCTATGTTGCGGCGATTAGCCAGTCATTCGGCGCGGTGTTCGTCTGTTTTCTGGGCGATTTGTTTCCTCTTCATCTCATTCCGATGTCGATTCCAGGCCTCCTCCTGCTTATCGTAATTGTCGCCGTCCATACTGCTGTCTCAACTGTGGTTGCGGCGCACGCGAGCTCTCCTTTTCAATCCTCCGACGTGTTATTAGGCATGCGACGCAGCTGGCGAAGCGAGCGGAGGCAAGCTCAACGACGAGGAGCGCGGTGTGACGTCATACCAAACGGCGGCAGCAGAAAGGCGCGGTGCTGCGCAGCGGCGGAAGCCCTGTGGATCCGTGCTACTAATGGCGCATGCGCAGTAGTGACTAGGGAGAGAGAGAGAGAGAGAGAGAAATATCGGCGCGCGTTGTGACGTCATGGGCCTCCTTGGAGCACCGCCAAGGTGAAATCGCAAGTTCGCGGCCAGTAGAGCTTTTGCTTTAAAAAATAGTTTGTTCCCCAGCCCATGATTCCGAGCCTATGCGGAGCGTGCTTAGCGCGCATTTTGTGTTTCATTTTATTCAGTTTGGCAGCCTACTGCGTACGGAACGCTGTTAAAATAAGGAGTAACGTAACAGAAGGCGTCATTTTGCTGGCGGCATGCTTTCGTTATAAATAAGCTGAGCACTTGACCGTGTCTTTCGTCCATGGGTAATCTGCGACCGCTGAAATTATGTGGTGGTAGTGGTGAAAAAGTTTTATTGCTGTCAGAAGAGAAGCGCCTGAAGGTACGCATATGGGCCGGTCTTTAAGGGCCCGGCCCCTAATATACTAGGTGGAATCCCTAGTACGGGACCCCAGTGGCGTCAGCCGCTGCCCGGGCGCGCTCGACCAAGGCCCTTTGGGCCTGCAGGTCATAGCAGCCGAGCAGGGTCGCCTCCCAGTCCTCCTGAGTGGGGTTGGGGTGAGGGGCAATAGCTGGGTTAGATGGGCAGACCCACACCATGTGGTACATGTCCGAAGACTTCTTCGCACAGGGCGGACAACTGCCCGTGAAAGAACGATCAAAATGTTTGAGTGCTGTTTGAGTGTTCTTATAGATACGGAGTAGAAGCCGCTCCTCCGTCTTAGATAGTCCTTTACTCGGGCGA
The DNA here is from genome assembly GCF_023375885.2 of Dermacentor andersoni. Classification (NCBI taxonomy): domain Eukaryota; kingdom Metazoa; phylum Arthropoda; class Arachnida; order Ixodida; family Ixodidae; genus Dermacentor; species Dermacentor andersoni. The sequence continues at coordinate 228,816,594 of NC_092815.1, read as the reverse complement.
GGGTAAAAGGCTATGGCCAGATTGATAATACAGGACAATGTCGTTAAAAGAATACGTGGGATTGAATTCAAGATCCTGATTTAGGGGGTCGAGAAAGGAAGCCCGGAGAGAGAGAGCGAGTGGGCGGCGGCATCGACTGCCTCATTCCCCTCGAGACCCATATGAGCAGGAGCCCATACTATGTTCCGGTGAGCGGGGTCGCCGGTGTAGGTGCAACTTTGAAGTAGTCGGTAGGCTAAGTATGAAGCCCAGCCTTGCTCGACGTTCCGACACGCCCCTCGCGAGTCGGAGATAATTGTTTTGGAATCAGAGTGGGTAGCAGCCAGTGAAATGGCGACCTCCTCCGCATGAGTTATGTCGCGGGCGCGAAATGTAAGCCCGTTAACTGTTTTGGACTGGAGGACGGCTGGGGCCGTGTACGCAGTCGTCCACCCCATGGTGGGGGCCCGTTAACTGTTTTGGACTGGAGGACGGCTGGGGCCGTGTACGCAGTCGTCCACCCCATGGTGGGGGCCGGATGCGTCCACGTAATAAGTGCCGGCTTTCGACCCATAATGGCGGCCCAGCACTTCCGCCTGCGCCAGGCGCCGACGATTATGGTCCTCACGTGTCATGTTGTTAGGAAGAGGGCGTACGTGGAGGGCGCATCCCCACTCGAAAGGGAGTCGTACTCGCTCTTCCATAAGGATGGTGTGTTGGATGTGTAGTCGGGCAAGGAGGCGGCGACCCGACAGTGTCTTAGAGAGGCGTGTGAATTGGTTAGTTAAGTGAGCCTCTCGGAGCTCCCTGAACGTGTTCATCATGCCTAGACCCAGGAGACGCTGGGTGGAGGTGTTCACGGGGAGATCGAGCGCTCTCTTAATAATTTTGCGGAGGATGACTTCGAGTGCATCCTCGTCTTGTTTCCGAAGGTGGAGGTAAGGAGTCGAATATAGGATTCGACTGGTCACGAATGCATGCGCCAGCCGCAAGGCATCTCTTCACCGCAACCCCCCGCATTTGTTGGAAACCCGGCGGACCATGCGGCCCACCTGGTCCCCCACCTTACGGAGCTTGGTCAGGGTAGTGTTCGATCGTCTATGTTGATCAATGAAAAGCTGCAGTACCCGGACTTCTGTGTGTTCAGGAATTGGTCCTGTTTCCAGAAAGAGCTCAATTTTGGCTGTACGCTTTGGTGAGGGGCGTATGTGTACAAATTCAGACTTTTGAGGGGAGCATTGCACGCCACAGTGGCGAGCATAACGGTCCACTATGGTCGCCGCTTGTTGCAGGTTGGCCTCAATGTCTCCGAGTGAGCCCTGCGTGGCCCACAGGGTGATGTCGTCGGCATACAGTGCATGCTGCACACCAGCGACAGCACCCAATTGGGCCAGCAGGTGCATCATAGCCAGATTGAATAGGAGAGGAGACAGCACTGCACCCTGTGGTGTTCCTATGGTTCCAAGTCGGAAGGGGCCGTGTTCGGTGTCCTGGATTTTAATGTAGGAGTCACGATCCGTCAACTATTAGCGAATGTATCTGAACGCGTTGCGTCCGCAGCCGGTTTGTGAAAGGTGGGTGAGTATTACCTCGTTAGTAAAGTTGTCGAAGGCCCCCTTCAAGTCTAAGGCGAGTACGACCTTATCGTTGTGGGGGCATTCGACCGGGTCAAGGATGTCCCGATTGAGTTGTAGCAGAACATCCTGTGCGAACCTGTGTGGGCGAAATCCGAACATGGAGTCTGCGAAGATGTGTTGATTTTCTATGAACTTGGACAAGCTGTCACGCACCATCGTCTCCAATAGTTTTCCCACACACGAGGTGAGAGAGATGGGGCGAAGGTTGTCCATGTTGATGGCCTTGCCAGCTTTGGGAATGAAAGTGACCAGAGCGGTTTTCCAATCGTTGGGGAGTGGCGCGTCCCCGAGCCAGATTGAATTGATGTAATCCAATAAGGACTGGTAGGCCGGGTCGGGTAAGTTAGCGAGTAATTTGACTGTAATTTTGTCCCGACCCGGGGCTGTGGCACGTTTTATTTTCGCCAGGGCTGCCCGCTGCCCGTGGAGCTGGAACGGCTGATCCAGCTCAGCGTTCTCCGAACCTGCATAAGCGTACGCCGATATGCAGGGGTCCTGGGTAGTGCACAAGTATTGGTCCCGTAACTTGTGCGCTAGCTGAGTTGTGTTGCCGTGAAAACTGTGTATGGCACGTTGTAGATGTTTGAGTTTCTGTGCGTGTCTGCGTTGGGTCGATAAGGGCGCGGAAGAGCCGCCAGGTATTCCTGCTGGACATCTGCCGCCCCGCCATGTTGCAACGATCCACCCAGTTGGCGTCTGCGAGCTGGGCCGCATACTCGGCCGCCTGCTGGGTGAGCTCGGCCATTCGAGCCTTAAGTTTGCGGTTATGCTTTTGTCGGCACCACCGGCGGACGAGGCAATGCCGCGCTTCCGAGAGGTTGGTTATCCACCTCCGATCATCATCATCATCATCATCATCAGCCTGGTTACGCCCACTGCAGGGCAAAGGCCTCTCCCATACTTCTCCAACTGCCCCGGTCATGTACTAATTGTGGCCATGTTGGCCCTCCAAACTTCCTAATCTCATCTGCCCACCTAACTTTCTGTCGCCCCCTGCTACGCTTCCCTTCCCTCGGAATCCAGTCCGTAACCCTTAATGACCATCGGTTATCTTCCCTCCTCATTACATGTCCTGCCCATGCCCATTTCTTTTTCTTGATTTCAACTAAGATGTCATTTACGCGCGTTTGTTCCCTCACCCAATCTGCTCTTTTCTTATCCCTTAATGTTACACCTATCATTCTTCTTTCCATAGCTCGTTGCGTCGTCCTCAATTTAAGTAGAACCCTTTTCGTAAGCCTCCAGGTTTCTGCCCCGTAAGTGAGTACTGTTAAGACACAGCTGTTATAAACTTTTCTCTTGAGGGATAATGGCAACCTGCTGTTCATGATCTCAGAATGCCTGCCAAACGCACCCCAGCCCATTCTTATTCTTCTGATTATTTCACTCTCATGATCCGGATCAGCAGTCACTACCTGTCCTAAGTAGATGTATTCCCTCACCACTTCCAGTGCCTCGCTACCTATCGTAAACTGCTGTTCCCTTCCGAGACTGTTAAACATTACTTTAGTTTTCTGCAGATTAATTTTTAGTCCCACCCTTCCGCTCTGCCTCTCCAGGTCAGTGAGCATGCATTGCAGTTGCTCCCCTGAGTTGCTAAGCAAGGCAATATCATCAGCGAAGCGCAAGTTACTAAGGTATTCTCCATTTACTCTTATCCCCAATTCTTCCCAATCCAGGTCTCTGAATACCTCCTGTAAACATGCTGTGAATAGCATTGGAAAGATCGTATCTCCCTGCCTGACGCCTTTCTTTATAGGGATTTTGTTGCTTTCTTTATGGAGGACTACAGTGGCTGTGGAGCCGCTATAGATATCTTTCAGTATTTTTACGTACGGCTCGTCTACACCCTGATTCCGCAATGCCTCCATGACTGCTGAGGTTTCGACTGATTCAAACGCTTTCTCATAATCAATGAAAGCTATATATAATGGTTGGTTATATTCCGCACATTTCTCTATCACCTGATTGATAGTGTGAATATGATCTATTGTTGAGTAGCCTTTACGGAATCCTGCCTGGTCCTTTGGTTGTAGAAAAAGGTGTTCCTGATTCTATTTGCAATTACCTTAGTAAATACTTTGTAGGCAACGGACAGTAAGCTGATTGGTCTATAATATTTCAAGTCTTTGGCGTCCCCTTTCTTATGGATTAGGATTATGTTAGCGTTCTTCCAAGATTTCGGTACGCTTGAGGTCATGAGGCATTGTGTATACAGGGTGGCAAGTTTTTCTAGAACAATCTGCCCACCGTCCTTCAACAAATCTGCTGTTACCTGATCCTCCCCAGCTGCCTTTCCCCTTTGCATAGCTCCCAAGGCTTTCCTTACTTCTTCCGGCGTTACTTGCGGGATTTCGAATTCCTCTAGACTATTCTCTCTTCTATTGTCATCGTGGGTTCCACTCATACTGTATAAATCTCTATAGAACTCCTCAGCCACTTGAACTATCTCATCCATATTAGTAATGATATTGCCGGCTTTGTCTCTTAACGCATACATCTGATTCTTGCCAATTCCTAGTTTCTTTTTCTCTGCTTTTAGGCTTCCTCCATTCCTGAGAGCTTGTTCAATTCTATCCATATTATACTTCCTTATGTCAGCTGTCTTACGCTTGTTGATTAACTTCGAAAGTTCTGCCAGTTCTATTCTAGCTGTAGGGTTGGAGGCTTTCATACATTGGCGTTTCTTGATCAGATCTTTCGTCTCCTGCGATAGCTTACTGGTATCCTGTCTAACAGAGTTACCGCCGACTTCTATTGCACACTCCTTATTGATGCCCACAAGATTGTCGTTCATTGCTTCAACACTAAGGTCCTCTTCCTGAGTTAAAGCCGAGTACCTGTTCTGTAGCTTGATCTGGAATTCCTCTATTTTCCCTCTTACCGCTAACTCATTGATCGGCTTCTTATGTACCAGTTTCTTCCGTTCCCTCCTCAAGTCTAGGCTAATTCGAGTTCTTACCATCCTGTGGTCACTGCAGCGCACCTTACCGAGCACGTCCACATCTTGTATGATGCCAGGGTTAGCGCAGAGTATGAAGTCTATTTCATTTCTAGTCTCGCCGTTCGGGCTCCTCCACGTCCACTTTCGGCTATCCCGTTTGCGGAAGAAGGTATTCATTATCGGCATATTATTCTGTTCCGCAAACTCTACTAATAACTCTCCCCTGCTATTCCTAGTGCCTATGCCGTATTCCCCCACTGCCTTGTCTCCAGCCTGCTTCTTGCCTACCTTGGCATTGAAATCGCCCATCAGTATAGTGTATTTTGTTTTCACTCTACCCATCGCCGATTCCACGTCTTCATAGAAGCTTTCGACTTCCTGGTCATCATGACTAGATGTAGGGGCGTAGACCTGTACAACCTTCATTTTGTACCTCTTATTAAGTTTCAGAACAAGACATGCCACCCTCTCGTTAACGCTATTGGCCGCGAGATCGACCTATAGGTGGCAGCACCGTCGCCCCGTTAGTGTGGATGCGTCGCCCGTGCGGTGTGTGGAAGTGTAGGGAGCTACTGTTTTCATTTCGCGATTCTGTGCTTCGTGCCCGCAGAAAACACTTCATTTACCATCGTGAGATTTTGTTCGGTTCCGCAATGCAGCACATATTGCACAGAGCCAGGGATAAGCTTTCACTACTATCCCGTTGACGCGGCACGTCGCCGAGAATGGCTCGTCAGGCTTCGGAACGGCAAGGCGCCGTCCAAGTATGCGATGGTGTGCAGTAAGCATTTCGACGATGGTGCGTTCAAGCGTTCGCTGACGAAAAAGGATGGTGACCAGTCAAATCTGATATCACGTTTGGGAATCCTAATCGGCAATCTGGGCATTAATGTTTGCTGCATGCGTAGTTGCTGTGTAGTTGCTGTGCGTGTGAAGATCGTTGCAGTCCGCGAAGGTTCGTGTCGGCGTGGCCTGGGATGCCAGTAATGAGTTGCCTGTGCTTTTATATACTTCCGCAAGTAAATTAACCGTGTCTCCACGCATGCAAATTATTTTATATCCTTCATGCGCCGCCTGCGCAGTGAATGCAAAGTTCGCGCTCAGCTGCGAGTCCGTTTAAACGACCGTCACCGAGCGTGACTAGTTGTCACGTTTTCCGTTGTCTTTCCTCAGCCACGGCAACTGTTCTCAGTGTTCCGAAGTGTACATACGAGCACCGAAATACGGCAAGTGTGTATGCATGATTTCGTACAGATTAAACAGTGTCGTTTCGCGAGCCACCAGCGGATGGTCCATTAAGCGATGAACGAACATGCGCGAGCGAATTTATTGCTACTGCTCATATAGATATATTTTTTCTCTTTTATAGGGGGGCGGAAAAAATTGAAGCCCGATGCACTGCATTCAAACACCACTGCAAATTCAAGTGCCTGCATGCGAAAGTAATTAAAGGGATCAAATGATTGTGATACAACATAAATTATACGTTACATGCTTTATTTGAGCTTCGTGTAATGGTTGCAACTGGTTATAAAGCGACTCGAAAGCATTTTATAATGGTAGTAACACTCTGAAACTAACTCGCGATTTCGTAGGTCTGGCTAAAAACAAAAATTGATAAAGTAACATAAGTTCTCTAAATTTATCGCATAACGTAAACACATCGCAAATCCGCGAGTCAGCTTAGTATGATGTAATGTAAACAAATCGCGATACGCGCCGCGACCAACTACATCCGAACAACTTGCGGCAATACTTTACCCTGCAGGGCATGTGCAGTTCAATTCTGCTTTGTCTCGTCGGTTAAATTCAGGTCGACTCGGTGTGGGTCCTTACTAAGCGCGGACGACTGCAGCACGAATGCGATAACGTGCACAGGACCGTCACAGCAGCAGGTGGAAGCGACGGCACTACACTCAATGATGTGGCCCGCCGGAACAACTTCGTCGCCTTCGACGAGACACCTGACACCGTCCCCAACATGGTTGAGAATTGTGCTTAGAGGCAAGGGTGCTGTAAAACGGAAAAAGAACGCATGTTAACCTCACAACACGTTGAAAGGAGACGAGCGCACATGGTGTGGTCGCGTTAAGCAAATGCTTTTCGCATCAGTACACTAAAAACGTACAGCGATTTACTTTACGAATTTCCGTTACGAAAATGAAAGAATAACAGGTTGAGAGGTTACTCACCATCGAACAAACCGTCCTCGTCAACATCCATCGTGATTTCGCGAACTACGATCGCTGCACACTGCGGCTGGAGCGGCGACGGGCCACCGGCATCCACACTTAGGAGCTTCGTCACCTCGCCGCTAGGAGCCGACTCTGTTCGATCTCGAGGCCAATAGAATTCCTCCGATACCGCTTCGGAAAGCTGAATTTTGTTTTCCGTGTAGCGAAAGCTAGAAACTAATTGTTGGGACCATGACTAGTAGCCTTGCTCTAGTATAGATGTCGCTGTGTTGTAATTTTGCCTAAACTTGGACCAATCTGGGAGTCGGACCTGTGTTGTGGGTTTTGCTAGTGACTTAGTCCGAATTGTAGTGTTTAGGATGCAGTGGTCGCTACCGAGGGTTTCCTCAGTGTTGACCCAGTCTGCATACTGAATGCTGCGGATAAAGGTCAAACCCGGACACGTATCCCGTGTCACGGAATTGCCTATACGGGTTGGGTGGATGTGGTCCGTGTGAAGAGTGAGGCCCAACGTTGACGCAAGCTCCGCCAACTTGCGTCCCCGTTTCTCTTCACGCCGGTACCCCCAGACTCGTCTGGGGGCGTTGAAATCGCTAACAATCAAGTGGGGGTCCCGACACGCAACTCTTAGCGCACGGCTAGAAAGGTCGGAGAGTGATACATTCGGCAATTTGGGTGTGCAGTAGGCATTTAGAACGTGCAATGGTGAGTCCTGTTTGCGGAGGGGGAGGAGAGTCACCATTACATGGGAAAAGTCAAGGTGGAGGTCTAAGTCGACCATATTTGCAGTGTAATTTTTATGAACGCATAGACAAGACGAGGGGTCCTGCTGCAACGTCGTATAGTTTTTTAAGGTGGCGCCCCTTCCTGGCTCTTGAAGGGCCACAACGGCGGGCATATGCTCAAAAGTTGAAAGGAAAAGCCGAAGGTCGGCCCGCTTGGTACGAGACCGTAGTCCTCGGCAGTTCCATTGAGTTACAGTGACAGGATAGGCCAATTTAGATAAGGGGGAACGCCTACACCGAGGTTGTCCCGCCATGTTCAGATTTAGAGGTTAGAGGAGGGAAGGTACGTGTCCCGGAGCCAGCTACCAGGGGCTGAAATTCAGCTCCTGATAGGGGGCAGCTGTCCTCATCATCTTCCAGATCAATTGTTCGACGCGACGATTTGGAGGTCCGGCCGGATACATCTAAGAGGACCTGCCTGGCGAGATGTGCGGGGGAGATTCGCGACATGTTGGGCAATCATGGTAGGAAGGGCCTCCATGACCTTGGCAATGATGCGTTCCATTGCCGTCCCGATAAGGGTCTCGAATTTGGCGTTAAGACGGGCTTCAAGATTGACCACAAAGGCGTCTGACGTCACCGGCGCCGCCGCGTCGCTCTCCATGGCTTCTGCTAGGGGTGCAGATTGGGGGGGGGGGGGGGGGAGCAGCGGTTTTAGCTTCTAAGGCTTCAATTTTGGCAAGTAGCATCTCGTTTTGGACCCGGAGTTACGCTACCAAGTTGTGAAGCTCGGCGTCGGTCGCCGAGCTAGGGGAAGGAGAACGTGGTTGGGAGGAGGAGGCAACCCTACCCGAGCCGCTCACCTGTTTTCCGTTTTTGACCGCAGTTGCCCAGGCACAGGTCTCGCCTTCGTAGTGGGCTTGCGTCCCCGATCCGCCGTGTGGGGGCAGTGGTGGCGCTTGGTCGCCCTTAACGTCACGCCCGCTTGGGACCGCTTGCTTCTTGGAGTTGGTGACGTCACCACGGGGAGCTGAGTCACCGCCGGTGGCGCGATGCTGCTGACGTGGCTTCTTCCTCGTCGCGCGAGGTTTTTCGCCCTTTTGGGCGACCATGTTGGTGTTGAAGCGGTACATGGCGGTACAGTCTCTGGAGTTCGTGGCATGGCCGCCACCACAAACAGCACATTTTGGATTGCACTCGTGAGGGGGCCGCAACCCTTCCACGAAAGGAGCCTGCAGTCCACACAGGCCGCACTTTTCTTGCATTGGATTTGGGCATGAGTCTGCTCTATGGCCCACGGTGTTACACACACCACAGGCAGGGATAGTGCGTAGGTAGGGCTGCACTTGGACAATCTCCGAGTTGTAGTTAACTGTCCGCGTCCTCACTTTTCTGGAAAAAGTCAGGCGAGCCTTATTGGAAGTTCCAAATTTGCGAATTTCTAATATGGTGCCATGGTTCCACTGGATATCGTCTTTCAGAGTTTCCACTCTTTCTTGATTTGCCACAGTGATGACGCCGTAGCAAATTTCTTCGCCATTTTGCTTGAGATGGCCCCGCAGTGGCACGTCTCCCTGAGCCGATTTGATCACGAAATCACCAGGCAGGCGGTCGACCACGTAGGCGTTCTTGGTGCTCGCAATGAGTAGATTTTGCTCGCGGGAAAATACAGAGCTGAGTTCGACCGCCGTTTGCGCTCCGAGGTAGGCACGCAAGGGTAGGCCCAGCCAACGTTACTAGACTAGCTTCAGTTTTAAAACTCGGCGCCGTTGCGCGGAACCGCCACCCGCCCGCGCCTTCGTGGCGCTGCAGTCGCGCCCGGCTTCACTTCCTCACTAGCCGGCTACGCGGGCGGGCCGGACAAAGCATGCGGTGCAGCGTTGATGTATTCTGTGGTTCGTTGTTGAGAGCGAATTTCGCAAGCATGTCATCCTTGGAACTGTAGCCTTTTCCGAGTTTCTTAAGAATATCAGCAGACGATGCCGCCGTGCTGCGTACCTTGCTGCATAGGCCGCTATCGGAACGATGTCAACAGTTCGGCGCACCACTTTTTTTCTGCTTCCAGCAAAGCGACGCTTCGCTCGGCGTGAAACAGAGCGATTCCTCGTACCGACCGGGAACTCTCTGCGAAATCAACGGCACGCGCTCGTGCCACTGCTCCCTCGTTCGTCGTCGTCTTCCACAGCTGGCTGCGTGGCCGTTCATCTTTCCAGCGTAGAATTTCACTTCACTTCTGTCGTCGTAATGGGGAGGCCGCGTTTACGGGGTATGAGCCACTCATGGTCTTACGTAACGGAAAGATTTAATTTTGAAGAAATTTAACTTTGAAGAATTACAAGCGGCAAATCGCAGGCGAAGGCTGCTAACCACGCCGCCGAGCAAACTCGAGACATCGAACGCACGCGACAACTGCGGACTGCGGGCATACCGTCAGTGACGTCGTTCTCTCTCGTAGCCGATTGTGTGTGTAGCCTCATAACTGAGAAATACTTTAATGAACCCTCAACCCAGTGATAAACACAGGGGCCGCACGTTTCAGTTTCGCTGATTAAGCATCTTCACGGAATGAAAAATCCTACTTCTTTCTTTTTCTTTCTTTTTTTTTTTTTGTGGCTCGTGTGTACAACGACCGACCTCATCTTTCTTTTTGTAGCGCTTCTTTGGCGTGGTGAGAAGCTTCGGCGGGGATGCAGATCATCCTACAATCACGCACTTAGGCCAGATATTCAGGCTCGTGAGCCTAAATTGCGCGAAACGTTAAGACGACAGGAAGAAACACACGACATTTAGAAACGCAGCTTCCGCGCTTCGCCGTATGCGTTTCTTCCTTTCGTGCAGTTTACGCTTCTTTCAGTATTAACGAACTGGCGCGATAAATCTTCTTGCTGTAGGTGGATACCGCTTTCTCGTGGTATCACTAATTCGGACAAGGGAGAACGCCAGCGAGCGCGAAACACGCGCAAACTGCCCGTCCGCACGAGCTCAAGGCTGTGACGAGGCGTCTGCAGTGGAGCCCGATGGAACAGCGTTGCCCTCTGGCGGCTGTCACAGAAGTGGCGACAGCGGCTGTAAGCGCGCGGGCGGGGAGTTTTACAACTGAAGCTAGTCTAGTAACGTTGGGCCCAGCTCACCATGTTGGAAGGCACTCCCGATGGCCACAGTGGCTCGGGGCTTGATGATCACGACGAAATCGTCGGGTTGGAACTTGGGGAGAGGTTTGGGCCTCCATGTTGATTTAAGTTAGCGGTCCTTGGCCACACGCGAGACGGGACCATGGTGAGGTGAGGTCGACTTGCCGGTTGTCGATGTGGCGTCTGCCGTCATTCTGGCGTTCCGACGCTGAGAGCGGCTCTCAACGACACGCAGGAGGTTTTCGTTCCGGAGCTGGTCCGATGTTGCCGAATTGGGTTCCTTGGCTTCAGGAATCGTCGACCAGGCCATGGCGTCCGGGTCGTAGGTTTGTTAAGGTGGGGAGTTCGCCATGTTGGTGCGGTGAGCGGCTTCTTCGGCGCCGGGTGCCGGCGCAGCCGTTAGGCTTAGCGGCGGCGCCGCCAAGCACGAGTGAAAATCCATTCTAAATTGGCGAAAAATTTGGCCCACCTGGATGAAAGTGATGTCCCTGCGTGGCGGGCAACTTGCTACGTCCGATGGATGCAAAATTGGTAGGGTTCGACGAATCGGTCCGTGGCTCCTGTCGAAAAATTACGGAGCCGAGGTGACATGCATCCGATCGCTTCACTCGCCGGACGCGTCCCCCCCAAAATTATGTGCAGCGCCAGTGCTAATTAGAAACTTTGTCGCAGGGATTCAGCTGCATGCCGCAAGAGGTGAGATGGGCGCATTATCTAGAACTGACTGAAAACGCATGAGGAATTCATGTTTTATGCTGAATAAAGTATAAACCCTATCTAAGCGACCTTGAGTATGACAGCGACAAGCGATGCGATGGAGCAGGCTGTCGCGTTCGCTCGTCGCCTGCAAGTCGTACTCCGTGCGAGCGACGATTTTGGGCCACGTCTCCCTTGCCGCTATGAGGGCTTCAAATACGCGTCGAAACTAGCGTGCCGCGTGCTTTATTAATTTAAGTGCGTGTATTTTACCCTAAAGAAAGCAGCATAAAATATTTGTGAAGGTCTTGCAGTAGGTTCTTGTCCTTGCACGTATAAAAATTCAATCGTTTGCTCGTTCTGTGCGACAATCGGTAGTTTCTGACGTCCAGTTCAGGCTTCGCGCTATTGGCTAATTGGCTATTGACTTCCGGGCGATAAGCGATGAATTCTAGACTTTCAGAACCGAGCGATGTGTTCAAGCGACAACCCGTTTTGTCGATCGTCGCTGTCACGCACAAGATCGCTGTCATGGAGTTAGCCCTAAGAATGAACTGTTTTTGCTAGTGTATTAAAATGGTGTGATTATATGCCTGATTTTATGACTCGTGTTGGTGTTTTCGAGCACGGTGCGAATCTGAAAGGGTGCTTATGTGTACGAACTCGGTGAATTGTCAAGCAGCGAGTAATGCATCGGCATCGAAGATAGCTGCTGTGCGGAATTACAATGAGAGGGGTGTTTTTCACACGCTTACAGTTTTGGACATGCCTGTGCATTTGCTAATATGAGTTGGCGCTTCAGAGTTATGTCATATGAACAGCTAAATCACCCTTCCTCTGGGAGTTACAAGCGTAACGCCCAGATTTTGCTACAGCATGACATATCAAGATGCGTTGATTCTGTTAATATTTTTAGTGGCGAAATAAGGTATCACAACAAAAAGTTGCTTTGATTCCGATACCAGTCGTCTGACGTACACAAAACAAAAAGTTGGTCTAATAAACGGATAACTGCGGTTTAACTGCAACTTTTACGTGCCTTCAAGAATGTAAAATGCTAAATTTTAAACTGCAGCTGTGAGTGAGTGAGTGAGTGAGTGAGTGAGTGAAAACTTTTGAGTCATTCAAGAGTTTCGCGGTTACGAGGTCTCCGTCGTTTTCATCTTCTTGGCGCTGGCGACTTGAGACTTCTCTTCAGCAAGGGTGGGCCCCTATTCCAAGGCTCCACTGAGTCGTGCTGCATCGCTCGCGTGCTGCACTAGGGCCCTTTGGGCCGTGAGCTCGCTGCTGGTGAGCCGACTCTCCCATTGCTCCGCACTCGGGTGTTCCTGTTTGTGGAATGCTTTGTTGCGTTCGCACTCCCAGGTGATGTGTGGTAGAGTGTAGGTTTGGCACTGCACCAAGGGCCGGTGGCCCTGTATTGTGTCGGAAACATATTATTGAGCACGTGTAAGTTGGGGAAGGAGTTTGTAGTCTGCGCCAGCTGGTCGCTTCCTCCTTTGTGAGGTCTTTGTGTGGTGGCGGATATCTAATTCTAGTTCCTCTATGTAAGTTCAGGGTCTCTGCGTATCCCCCCTCGCAAGCCTGTAGGTGGGTCTCCGGGGCATTCGACCGCCCAGCTCAGAACGCTTCGCCTCGAGCTAGGCTGTCTGCCCTTTCGTTCCCCACTATGCCTACGTGACCCGGGATCCAGATTAGTTTGTGCCTGGGCTTTTCCTTCTCGGCGGAGGTGGCTCCGCTGAGTATTCTGAGGGCAGTTTTGCTGATTCTGCCTCTCGTGTAGTTCCTGCACACCTCTTTTGAGTCCGTCAGTATGTTGAGAGATCGGCCTGTTCAATCTCCTCGGCCTCCGCTGTGCCAGCGACCTTTGCCGTGGCATACGTGATCGGGTTTCCTTCCTTGTTAACCACTACCGTCGCGGCCACGCGTTCTCTTCCGTGTGGATATACGGATATACGGGCATATACGGATATACGGGCATATACGGGCATATAAGCCCAGTATACACGGACGCCGCCGTAAACTGCAGCTGTAGTCGAGTCTGGCAAAAATGAACTCCATTGTGCACCTCGTAAATTAAAATAAGTTCATGCCTTTTAGTAAGCTTACATGCAGGCCGCAGTCAACTGTTTCTGGTTAGTATTGAAATGTGGGTAAGCTTGCTATAACAAGCCTTGTTGTTGCCCATTCTTATAGGCACATGCTGTGATATCCATTGAACTGGAGGACCATATTTTCATCGCTACTGAGCATCATGTTTGCAGATATGATCTTCAAATTATGGCTTGAGCAGTGGCACAACCAGAGATGGTACGGGGGGCACACTGGGCACGTGCTTAGGATGTGTCACAAGTGGTGTTTGGGACACACCAGACTAATGACATACTTATGACATCTGACAATGATCAATATTTTATTTATTAATAGGAGTATTGTCATTGATACTGAAGGACGATGATGTGTTGTTTATTCCTTTTGTCTTTAAATATAAAAATTGAAGTTAGTTCAGCAATTGACTGTTGCAGTCATTTCATTTTTCGCATGCATTTCAGTATAGGAAGACTAAGAGCCAAGATTTTCTTTAGTGCCGTGACCTCATTGCTTGACTGTCTTGATGTTGTTTTACACCATGTCCTCGTGTTGACTTTTGCACGCGATTTTTTTTCAGACACCTGCTTCATATAACGCAGGAAGGCAGCTACAAGCACACAAGGATGTCAAAGAGCCGGCCTAGCGCGACTCCACGTACCGCAGAGGAGTGCATGCCTAAGAATCGAAATAGATTGCTATGCAATTTGGACGAGAAAACTAGAATGTGGGTATAGTGGTTGTATCATTTTACTGAAGGTCAACAAAACTTTCAAAATATAGTATGTCACACCAAGATGAAAATTCTCACGTGGACTAGGCACTCATCTTAACATGATCGTGGGAAAGTCTCTGATGGGAAAGTCAAGATCAAGTATGTTTTCTTGAGGCAAACACATAGGAGCAAGTGTCATTGAAAAGTTAGAAATGTGTTAAAAAAAGCTGATTAGTTTTGTGAGAAGTGACTGCTTTTTGTCTTGCCTCTCAACAGAATTATCCATGTGATGAAAAGAATACTGGCACAGTGAAATTGCATATTTGCTTAGTGATTTAGTGATATAATACATACTTTCAATGAGCAGGGTGCCTGTGTTCACTATAAAAAGTAACAGCTCATGCTTGGTTAGGTGCTTACATAATTTAGCAGCACGTGAATGCAAGGGTGCAAATACAAACCACTGTCATTCTGTATTTTAAATGCTGACATGAAGCAGAAAAAGTTCCATGTCTTCCCTTTTATAAAAATTTACACCTAATTTTGTAAGTATGGCTTCCTCTTAAGTTCCAGAAACGGGAAGCATTGGGGGCAGAGTATCCCATGTTTAAGAAGTCATTATCGTTTACTTGCATGCTCACAAAACCAGTTCATTAAAACCGCTCGTGCCTCCAAAAGCGAAAGCAAGGAGCAATTAAGGCCTTTAACTCTGTACACCGTGGTGCGCACCTTACGTCTTAGAAGCCAGAATTTAGTTTTGAAATGTAGCATTAGAAAATCAGGTGTTATAGTATTGAATGAAAACAGTGAACAGACAGTAACAATATAGGGCCAGGAAATACCTAGCTTAAAGAATGTAAATATCTTGGTATATGGATAAACGAAGGCAATAGATATTGGAAACACAGTAGCCATAACTTCCAGTCACTTGGAAATGAAAAATATTTTTAAAATGTAAAATTGTGGTTTCTGCTTTGAAATAGTCATATGATAGCTTCTGGCAGGTATTTCATATTTTGATTAGGGTGACTCAATCTACTTGCCAACCAAGTATGCTAGTGGAGGCAGAAATGTGTTCATTGCAATGAACTGAGAACATCTGAGTGGAAGACTTGTTCATCAATTGGCGAATGTGAACATATAGTGTTAATCAAGTAAAAGGGCCTTAGTTTGATGGCTTCTGCAGACAAAATTAAAGCATTTTTACACTGTGAATTTCTGGACTTAAGATAGCGTGCACAGTGAGGCAACGTATCAATCTTTTTAACACATATGTACTTGTTTTGAGACGAAGATAAGATTTTGTGAAGCGCGATAATTTTTCTTCAGCGCATCTTAACCACTTCATGATGGTAGTAAAAAAGCTTTGTTTTCAGGCAGTTGGCCTATTATGCAAGTATGCATTGCCGCATGCAAAATCCACATGCATGAAAGGGATATGTGAAACAAAATGGTGCCTTTCTAATTGATGATTTGCTTCTTTGTCTTTTTTGTGCAGTTCCCTGCCTGTACTTATGCTTATGTCGCCTTTGATGCAACATATTCATCACATCTGATTTTGGTTCACCTCTGAAGCCATGCTATGCTTTAGTTAGATTGAATTTTCAACTAGTCACAGTAATTGATCATGTAATTATGCAAGCTGCTCCTCATAAATATAGCATTCTTACCATAATTAGAATGAAAAGCTACCATATATAAAAAGAAAGTTGATGCGCAAGAATTTAATGTCAATGCTCCTTGCAGTTTTATACTCATTTGCTACACACTAGATAATATTGTAAATTGAATTTATTTTTTGAGAAAGTGTAACGGAACAATCCTAACAGCACCAGGAAACTACTTTCGTGATGATGCCAACTGAATAGGAAATATGATACGCCTCTGTACTGCTTTGAGACTGGGCAGAATATTGCTGCAGAACCACGACAAGACACTCTTAGAAACAAAGAGGTGCAGGCTATACATGAATAACTATGTGAAATATAAGCAAAGCTAGCTAGACCTGCGGACTTACATGAGAATTAACAACACATTTCTAAGCTCAATGTACTCTCAGTCAGGAACATCCATACGCTGTACAGGACGGTATTAAATTGGCAGCTGTATTAGAATATGGCACAAAAAGATTTCTTGCACAACTTATCTACGTTACCAGCTACATGCTTAGCAGCTCATCTGCTAACATGTGCCATATAAGTGCATGCGTTTTGTGCCAGAAATGCGTTTGCTGGCCAGTAATGTGGCGCATATTTCCCTTCGACCGTAGTGTCAGCACTTTGTGAGTTTGCACACGTTTGCTCTATGTTTAACTTTCCGTTGTATACTTTATTTTTGGGAAGGTGGAATCAATTACAAATAAAGGATATTTCTGCACTGTAACGCTAATCAAACTTTAGAGAATATACTTATGTTTTATTACAAAATATGTTGTAAAGTTCATGGGCATCATTGTAATCTCATCTTATGTGTTTGTCAGCATGTTTCTCAAATTATTACTTTGTCTTGGGACTGATCAATAAAGATTTTGACCTTTTAAGAGAGAAAATGTCTCAACTGAGTAACTGGGCGAGTACAGATTACATCCAATTCACCAAGAATAAGTGCAAGAGCCGCTTATGAAGGAATCAAATATTCCCCACATGTAAGTGTTGCGGATCCCTTCCAACGTAACCATGGCTCTACATCGTGCTTTCTCACTATTAGGAAGAGTACTAGCACTCTCTTCAGAAGGAGTACAAGCACACTGTTTGGGGGAGTAGAAATACTCGGCTTGGAGGAGTAGAAGTACGCGGTTTGGAGGAGTAGAAGCACCCGGTCTGGAGGAGCACTATTATCCTTGGGGGGAGAGTATTAGCACTCTGCGGAATAGTACTAACACTCCCTTGCGGTAGAGTAATAAAATTCGGTCAGGAGGAGTGATTCTACTCTCTCAAAGATGGTCGATGTCGATGATGCGTCGAGGGTACTCTCGAAAAGAGAGTGAAATATGGCACAAGCAGATACTCCCTCAACGACAATGCCCGGAACTGTGTTCTTATTGTGTACGTACAGCAGTAGAGCCGCAGCTTCCAGGTTTATTTTATGCGGATGACATTGTGTTGCTAGCTAACAAGCAAAGTGATTTGCAACGTCTGGCTAATATCTGGGGACAGGATGGCGAGAATTTAGGTTTGAAATGTAGCATTAGAAAATCAGGTGTTATAGTATTGAATGAAAACAGTGAACAGACAGTAACCATTCAGGGCCAGGAAATACCTAGGTTAAAGAATATAAATATCTTGGTATATGGATAAACTAAGGCAATAGATATTGGAAACACAGTAGCCATAACTTCCAGGCCTAGTTCAACGTGCGGCTAAATATGGAATCCGAACACAGACGGAAAAAACAATAACAGTAAAGGGGAAGATTAATGCAGCCATAATGAAGCACAAAGCGCTATGGGTATACAATAGGTACGAGGTGCTAAGGGGTATGTGTAAAGGTGTAACGGTTCCAGGACTTACTTTTGAAAATCCGGTTGTTTGCTTGAAGTCAAGGGTACAATCAGGACTCGATGGGAATCAAAGGTCAGTGGGACGCCTCGCATTGGGCGCTCATGGGAAGACTACAAATGAGGCTGTGCAGGGTGATTATGAGCTGGACAAATTTTGTAGCGAGAGAAGCTCACAGTAAAATTGATTACGAAGAACGACTGAGGAGTATGGAATAAAGTAAATGGACTGGGAGAGTGTTCAGGTATTTGTACAGAAAAGAAACATTGATTCACATTGGAGGAAAAGAACTAGGAATTACCAGCAAGTATGCGGCCGTAGGGTGAGCAACAAAGCAAGAAAGAACGTGAAGCGGAAAGTCAGAGAGGCTGAAATAATCTCATGGAGGAAATGGAAAAGAAACCTTCAATGAGTAACTACTTAAGGGGAAAGAACGAAATCAGGAAAGAAACCATTTATGATAACTCAAAGGGAAAGTCTTTACTTTTCGAAGCGAGGTGAGGATGCCTTAGAACACGCACCTATAAAGCGAGATATAAGAAGGAAGAAGAAGCATGTGCTTGCTTTGGTAAAGCTAGGGAAACGATAGAGCATGTTTATTAGGATGTGAATACGTCTGCTCAACAATCGATTTAGGCACCACTGGCCTCCTTGAATCCTATGGGTTCAGCGAGAGCAGGGGAAAAGTAAACATGTCCGCAATAGAGATTAATAGGAGGCGAGTAGAAGATTAGTGGAAGTAGGCAAACGACAAAAAACAGAGACGTACAAACACAAAGTTCACAATATGGGGCAGAAAATTTGGTTATGGGAATTAATCGTGCGCTTTTCCTTTTTTCTGTGTCTTTTTTTTCTTTTTTACTTAGGTGGAACGTTAGGCAGTATAACAGTAAGAGCTTGGTGGCGCAAACCACCGCCCCGTTCCAATGGGGACGCTCATAGCATCCATCCATCCATCCATCCGTCCGTCCATCCATCCATCCGTTATGGCCAGGACCTCTCTCTCCGAGTCGCTTGGCTTCCGCGTGTGCTCGTCCCTTTCGTGTATGCTTGGGGTATTGGTGGCTCGAGCCGTACATGTCGAAGAATATGTCGGCTTCTTTCTGTGCCGTACGTTAACCACAGTTCCGTCTTCAAAAGCGCGTGAGTCAGGAATATTTGATGCTTGGATATCGCAAGCTATATAGAATTGAAGCGATCTACTGGTTTTGCAATGCATATATGCGCCAAATCCACAAATTTTGCGTAAAAAGAATGTCTACAAATTCAACATGCGAAGTTGTGTATGGTGCTTTGCTAAACAACTAACATTCCCTTAGTACTTAGCCATGAGAGATTGTGTTTTACATGGACGAGAAATCTTGGTAATCGGTGTTAACAGGTAATCCATGTTAGAAAGACATTGCCCAGCGAAGCTGTCATTGTGATTGTTATTACTCTGGTGAGTTCTAGTCAAATATGGCCACATTTTTTATTCGTAAAGAGAGAGGCGCGCATTTCGTATTGACAAGGCTGTTGCTACTTTTCTGCTACTTTGCTGCTAACACGACGGGCCGTCATATGTAGAGTAATTACATATTTAATTCATAAATACCATAGTTGCAATTACCTGAAAGAAAAGTTTCGTGGTTAAGATCGAGAGCCAATCAGTTGCAACTGATGAATGTTTCATGGTGGCCCTCAGTAGCCTTTATCTAAAATATGGCGAGCCCCTCACGTAACGATAGCAGCCTACTGTCGTTATGGCGAGGCACGCATTGTTCGCGAAACCGATCAGTACACTACAACTTCGGATTCAAACCATGAAGCAGTTTTTACATTGCCGATTGCAAAGCCTAAAGTATACTCGAGGTGCTACAGCGCAGCGTAGCGTGCCTAGAAAGGGAAAATTCGAGCAACTTCTGCCTCACCATGTGTCGATCCAGCGTTCTTATACAAACGCAGAACTATTCGCTTCGTCAGTACATAAAAGAGAACCTAGCAAACCTTCATAAGGAATTCACAACAAACCTTACGTATTTACGTATTTACCTTGGTTTTTGACCCTCCACCCGGGAATTATGATATCTTCAATATGTCCCATACTAATAATGAAGTACGCTTCGGGTTCTTTGTGGCTGCTGCCATACAATACAAGAAGCATATTTCACAAAAAATATGGGCCGCGCAGCCTGTGTTAGTCCGTCAAGCAAATTCATGTCTCTTCCTCAATCGAAAATCACGAGTAAATTGGTCGATTGAGTTGAACGCGTAGCACGATAAAGCAAATAAATATTCATACATTCTTCTTCGTATTCTGCAAACAGCTGTAAGCCTCAATTAGTTTTACTTAAAATTACCGGCAATTAAAATAAACACGTGAATAACCGCCTATTCTTGAGAAGCAGTCAAATCAGCAAGTGGTGCTGGTAAAATGTAAACTACAGTGTTAGATGAGTCATCGTGTTACGGCCGACCGTTTCTGTGCTAAAAAATTGATATTATACTATGAACTACTCGTCGTGAGCAAACTTGTTTTAGCAGATTAAAATAGAGGCAACTATTGCAGAGGTCATATATTGCCAGCGTTTGTGACATACTTGTTGCACCGCGGCACGTATGGTATCGTAACTGGATTCTTATATGCTGTGTCTTTGCGGTTGTCGATGCGCGCATGAAAAACTTGCAATGGGCCGGTCTGTGCTCCTCCGCTGGCACTGTAGCGTTGCCTTTGAGAACTGTATTGTCGTCTAAGAAATATCGCGAACGAATACGTCGCAAAAATATATTTGAGGTGACGGCCATAAGTATACAAGCAGAGGGAACGAGAGCGAACAAACGAAAACACAGCAAAAGGCGCCCGGAAACCACCCGAACTGCAGCAGACGACAGGCACGAGTCCGTGCCGTGACGTCACGCGAGCGGCGCTTGCATTGCCCCTATAGTTAGTTCTCGGGACCAATCGCCGTCTTTCATTCCCCGCTGCGTTTCGCGTTCGCTCTTTCATCCTCCGCTGTGCTCGTTTGCTCGGTTACGCCGAGGAACACCGACTCTCAACGCAAGAACGTGCGCCTAAAGTTCCAACCACTGGCATGCGTCGGCAAGCTTCCGCACGCGCCAATGCGTCAGTCAGGAACAGAGTGAAGCGTGACGACGAGCAGAGATTTTGTCGATTGCCGATGCTAAAAGTTCGCCGACGCGTGGCGACGCGTCGCCGGCGTGCACCAATCAGAGACAGAGTTGCGTCGCCGGCGTCAACCAATCGGAGGCTGCGAGGCTTCCGGCTGCTATGCCTCTGATGGCGCCAATGCGAAGATTCCGATCCCAATGAACATTGGAGTTCTTTGAGAGCACGACGCGCGCCACAGTGTTCCTGAAAGACAGTGTTGTGATAGTAGGCCGACAACTACACGACCGACGACCGTGCGTTGGGGCAGTGTGGCGTGGATCCGAATCTACTTCGAACGAAGCCGACAAATCCAACTTGCCCACTGCGTTCCACAGGTCTCAGTCAGATCGTCTGCTAAAGCATCCAACCGAATCACGATTATCCCGAAGTCTGTGCATGGTGTATGTGAATTTTGTTGTGCTCGAAACGAAAAGAAACATGCTTCCGAACTCCGCAGTCTGGATAATCAGCACTCGCCTACCGACGATGTTGTTTACGCTAGCGTAGGCCTAGCGCGTCCATCGAGTTCGTAACTGACGAGTGAACGAGCCAAGCTGAAAAACTGTCGAAGGAAATGAATTTTCAGTTTCGTTTGGCGCTGCAGCGATTTCAAATATGGCACTCCTGACTTCGTGCGGTGTGTGATGTGGTGAATGAACAGTGTGGAACTTCTGGTGGTGAACCGCGGCGTGTTTCGTGTGGTCTCAGGTGACTCAAGTTTAACGGGCGAGCTCTGCGCTGTTTCCAGTGGCAAAGATAATTATCGAAAGGGAAAGACACTAGCAGCAAAACAATGGGAAGTACGTATATATCATCAGCCATGCCGTCCGTTTCAGCTGACAGTGCGCTATTCTATTCCGCATGTGAATCCAGTTCAGTACAAGCTCACAGTACTCCTCCACTCACTTTTTGAAAGTGCAAGGGCTAGTTGGAAATAAATCGCTTGTGTAGCACTCAAGAACGCTCACGCACTGAAGGAAACAGGGCACAGCTATGTTTGACTCAGTGTGTCCTTGTACTTGAGCACTGCAAAAAGAAATGATGTTTGCAATACGTACACCGTGTGCAATGCATAGGAGGACCTGCATCATTCAAGACCTATGCGTGTAACCGCGTATACCAGAATTGCTTCGATGCCTCCTTGAGAAGCAGCACATACTGAGTCAATGAAACTGTAACTGGCTTTTCATGTCTTTTTTGTTTATGGAGAGCGCAGATGGCGCGAGTGAGTTGCGGGGAAGGTGATAAGGTGTCCTCAGGGCTTTGTGAAGTCGGTATGTTTAAACTGCCGAAACCTGTTCAGCGCCCACTAAAATATTTCTCACTGAGATACTATAAACTGTGATCAGGAACAAAGATTAACTCAAAACCAAGTTCCTAATCCATTTTCGCAGAATGCGTTTCATTAACAAGTTAACATTTCCACTGCCACATTATGCCAGTGTACAGCATACGCGCTTGAAGTAAATAGATTCCGTAAAGGTGAACGACTGGGTCTACAATAACAAACATTTTAGTAGCATTGCAAAAAAGTGCTGCCATGAGTATCAGTCACAAAAAAGCTGATCCATGTCGAAGCTACTTCATCGGAGGCAGCCCTATAAAGACTGTTCGGGCCCTTCCCATTCTGGGTCTAAAATTCAGCCGTTCACTCGACTTTGCTGCGTATGTCACCAAGACTGTACCTAAGGATAATCACATTCTTGGGTTTGTGTCCCGTGTCTCCCTTCCCTGTACACTTTACGTCTTCCGAACACTCTACACTTCTATCATCCTGCAACGGCTTGAGTATTGCTCATCAGTATAGTCCCTGTACCAAACACACATCACTGACAAACTTGATTTTATTCAGTGCCGAGCCACACGCACCCTCTACTCCCAACATTTCGGTCGGCGCAAACTCACGCCAGCCTACGACGATTGTCTCAAAGAACTCAAATGGCACACCCTGCAATACCAGCGCAACATTGCACTAGTCTGTCTATTCTGCAGGGTGCTTGACGGCTTTCTGGACAGCACTCATCTTTCCTCTTCAGTTCGTTTGAACAAGCGGTCAGCACAGACTGAGCCCAATCATGCCTGCGCGGCCCGACACGACAACTCCTTGCTTATAACTGGCATACAGAGCTTTCTCTTCACACAACCCCCTCCCCCCCCCTTCCGAACCGTCCATTTGGACTCCCCTTCCTTGCGACCGGGCTGAATTGGAGTGTGCACCCGTCGACTGTGTGCATGTGTGCAGAGCTCTGCGATTGAGCAAGTCTGTGTTTGCGTGTGTGCACGTAGAGGGGGGGGGGGGGGGGTGTCTTCTGCACCCTGCAAATTCCTGCTCTAGATGGCTGGCTTCCAGACGCTCTAGCGTACAGGCATCAACCTTCTTTTTTAGTCTTGCGAGCTGTCTAGAGTGCCATGTTCCCACTGAGCTTACTATTATTGTTGTGATTATTATTATTATTATTGCTATTATTATTATTATTATTAGAATAATCACTACGACAACATAAAATGTGTTGAAGCCAGCAGGACACGTAATTCAAAATATGTTCGGAGCTTCGCGCGCTCTCACTGTTCTAAAGAGAGCACCAATAATGTATGCCTTTTTGATTAAAACGGTGATGTTTCTAACACTGCTGATGGCTTTGCAGAACATTTGTGTTCTCTACATAGTGTAAAAGATGCTTCGAGTAACCTCCCTTCTCAGTCTGGCGCGGTGTGTACGCTGTCAATGAAGACCCTGTTTCAAGTATATGAAGCGCCTGAAACCTTCCTTTTCTTGTGGTGCTGATGGTATTCTTTCCGCAGTCAGTCAATCAATCAATCAATCAATCAATCAATCAATCAATAAATCAATCAATCAATCAATCAATCAATCAATCAATCAATCAATCAATCTTTATTATTACATAAAAATAGTATACATATAGAAGTATACAGAAGGAGGTCCCATAGTTAAAACTGAATTGGCACCTCCTGTTCATGATTAACATAAAAGTTCATTTGGCAAGCAACAAAAGCTCAATTGGTACAATTCCAGTAATAATAAATAACGAGATACAAATCTAAGTAGATGAAGTAATTATTACACAATATAACGGCAGTAAGCAATATTTCGAAACTAGATAAAACTAAAGTAAAAGACGAAGAAAGAGAAAAAAAATTAATTACATGTTGGAGTACATAACAATGGCTGGTCTAAAACCAAAATCGGATTATACAGTGTATAGTGTCACTTACATATCACATAACAGAAAATTTTTCAGTTCATCACAAATCGATGGGGTTTCAGGAGTTTTATGATAAATGGTAATGCATTCCATGATGATATGGCTGCAAAGTGAACTGTCTGTTTCCCATAATTAGTGCGCACTTTGGGCAGAATGAAGTTATTATGCAGCGCAAAACGAGTTGAGTTAGTGTTTGTTATAGATGATATAGGAATTAGCGATAATGATATTTTGTCATTTGTTAGTTTGAAAAGAAAAGTTGCAAGGTTGTACTTGACAAGGGCTGCAACGTCTAGAATGTTATTTGCTTGCAGTAACTGTTTAGCATTGGCGGTGTGTGGATTCGACGTGATTATTCTAATTGCCTGGTTTTGGATGGTTTGTATCGGCTTTAGGTGAGTAGTGTACGTGTTACCCCAGGAGGTTATGAAGTAGTTAATGTGATAGTGTACAAACGCGAAATAGAGTGCGCTTAACACTTTCAGACGCTGTCTACATAATTGTGTACAGCAACATAGTGCATCAACAGCAAAATCACTGGCGAAAGTAGTGATATTTAAAGTACTTTGCATAAATCTTGAAACACTTATTATTAGAACTGCGCTGCGATAATGAATAACGTGCACAATGTCTTAGCAAAATGAGTGAGAAGGTATATGGTTCGGTGTTCTTACTCTGCGTCAGTATGAGGTATGTAACGGGTTCCCTTCTTTCATTGGTTTTCACAATGTCATGCACCAGATATAATTGTTAAGTGGCTGGACAAGTGCTTTTCAATGTTTTGGAAACACGAAATAGTTGATGTTCTCATATTTGGTGTTCTTGTGGCGAGTTTTCGCATGAACTCGAAATTCTGTAAACTTAACAAAACTCACTAAACAATTGAAAATTCTTAGTAGTTTCTGCCCTTGTACTCTTTGTACGATTCTGAAGATACAAGAGATGTGGTGAAAGCAAGTTTTAAATCAATGGGATACAGTGCCGTCTGAACGCGTTAAGACGTATGGAAGCATACTTGTTCCCTGTGCTCACAAGTATCTTCAAGAGTTCGCTAAAGCCTGGTGCGTGTTCTAGCATTCGGAAGGTATAATGGACATTGCCCACGCACAAATCGGGTGCTAGACATGCAGTTACTAACTGCCGGCCTATATCTATCCTCTGCAGTGCGTCAAAAGTATTTAAATCGGTATTGAATTCGTTTTTTCCCGTTAGTGCTAAGAACACTTTAAAAATGAACAGCATGGCTTTGTGTGCCGACGACTTAAAACTATTCGAGACTGTCAACAGTGTTCACCACTGCATCAACTTCGAAAAAGAAATTTTTTCAATATAAAACTCGTGCACAAGCAATAAGGTACTCTTAAATGCTTCCAATACTATGGCATTACGTTATAAGCGGAAAACACACTATGTGCCATTTTCATACACCCTTCGGGATGCTCCACTGTCCAGGGCCGATGATCTTGGTGTGTACTTCGACAAAACGCTAAGCTTCTCTTCACACAGATATTCACACAACGTGCCCTTCACGCTCTTGGAATTTTATGTCGTATATTGCATGATTTCCCCTAACCTGTTGCGTTTCTGAAATTGTATTCTGCTTCGTGCCTTCCACTACTAGAGAATGGCTCTGTATAAGGGGGTGCAACGTGAAAATCTAATTCTGCCCTCACTCAACGCGCCCAGAATAAATTGACATCTATCTTCAAGCGCCACTTTTGGCATTCTGGCGAACATAGTTCAGCCTTCTCCAATATACCTCGACTTTCACCTCTAGACTCAAGCATTAATTAATCAGACCTTTTGTTCCTGTTTAAGGTGCTCCACGGAATTATGCATTCTGCAAAGCTTCTTGATCATATGCAATTGTTTGTGCCACAACAGTATACCCGGTAGCATTCCACATTCTTTTCCTGGCCTTGGTGCATTAAAGACTGTGCTATATATGAGTCGACTCCAATAAACATGTAATAAGAATTGTGCTTGTATTGACGTACTTCAGAGTTCATTTTGTGTTTTGTGTATCCCCAGAAAATCATTTAGGATTAACTCCCTTTTACCCATCCTCGTTTTCTTTCTCCCTATTTGTTTCTCTGTCTCGAATGGTTTTGTCTACCACATTCACGTTTCTCGCTACATTTTGTCTCATATATTGCTTTTTAAGTGTACCAGTAGGAAGGCTCTATAGCCGTTCTTGGGCACTATCATAAACATCTGATTGATTGATTGATTGATTGATTGATTGGTTAATTGATTG
Source organism: Dermacentor andersoni (assembly GCF_023375885.2). NCBI lineage: Eukaryota > Metazoa > Arthropoda > Arachnida > Ixodida > Ixodidae > Dermacentor > Dermacentor andersoni. Next base: position 228,790,358 of record NC_092815.1, on the reverse strand, counting down.
ATTGATTGATTGATTGATTGATTGATTGATTGATTGATTATTATGGTAGTATAAAATCATGCTTTTTAAGTATGTTCTAGTATAATATTTAAGTGGGGTAGATATTGTGCAATTAAAAAAAAAGGCATGCACTAAGGAAGTGCAAGAAAATGGTATGTGTCTGATCATATGCATTGTGCTATTAATTTCTTCTGAGTGTCAATAACGCTTAGCTACTGTGTCCAGTGTTGTGCAATAAAATATGCCACAGCAATTATTGCCTGCCTCACAGAACAAATTGAATGTCTTTCGCAGTGAAAACATCATATTAGGCTGAAACAATATACTGGTATTTTTTGTGTTGACTTGAAATGTATGAATTGTGAAAGGAACCTCCTTATATATATATATATATATATATATATATATATATATATATATATATATACTTTATCGATTTTGCTCTCCGTTGTTGACGAACCTTGTATAATCTGACTGCATACGCAAGACGAATTGCGTCGTATCGCCGCGGTGTTGATCAGAACCGTTGCGGACTCGGATGACAGTCACAACCATGTACCAATCAAGTGAATACAATATTTCCTACTTTTTGTCATCTTCCCGATGCGCGGCTTCATCGTCGCTTCCTGATTCCTGCGATGAAGACCACTTCACCCGGTCGAGATCATGTCACAAGTCTATGAAGACAATTAAGACACATACGTAGGTTCACTCAATGAATTTTTTTGTTTAGCACTTTATACGACGAGGGTAGCTACATGTGCTTTTACGTTTGGCACCTTCTTGTAGCGCAGGCAGAATGAGAGGGACAAACACACAGCGCTAACTTTAGAAAAATTATGGGGGTTTAACGTGCCAAAACTACTTTCTCATTATGAGGCATGCCTTAGTGGAGAACACCGGGAATTTCGACCACCTAAGGTTCTTTAACATGCACCTAAATTTAAGTACACGGGTGGTTTCGCCCCCATCGAAATGCGGCCGCCGCCGCCGGGATTCGATCCCGCGACCTCGTGCTCAGGAGCCCAACACCATAGCCACTGAACAACCACGGCGGGTGGCGTTAACTTTCAACAACAGATTTATGTTCAGTTCCCACAGGCGTACTTTACTCTTCAAAACGTCATGAGACACGTGTACACTGCTCGACAAATATTGAAAAAAATGCGCGAAAATCACATTTCGGTAATTTTGCGGCCCCGCTGATAATTTAGAATGGTGTCATTTTAATGCGAACAGAGGTAATCTAGTACTTGTACTGATAAAGGAACTGATGGCTTACTGGCGCATGCCCTTGAATTTTGCTGACATAACGCAGGACGGTCGTCGGATTTTTCTACCTATAAGCCATCTAAAGCTGTCGCCTTAAAATTTACATTTATCTTTTGACTCTCTATAAGGGAGCCTTAAATGTTCACAATAACGACCAATGACAGACACACATCGTATTTAAATGCGCGTAGTTGTTGATGCAGGCCGTGACTATGCAACGTCGAAACTGACGGTGAATCAACCTTTCTTTTTTTTTTTTCTTCACGAATCAGTACGAGTTCAGGAAAGGTTTGTCATGTGAGACATAGCTTTTAGAATTCACAAGTGACCCGCACTTTGACATTGATGGCGTCTTCCTCGGCTTTTCTAAGGCGTTTGATCGCGTAGCCCATTGCCGCCTGATTTCAAAGTTGAGCGTGCTAAGATTAGATTCACTGACACTAACTTGGCTCCGGAACTTTCTTTTTAATCGCCGACAGTTCATAATCGTTAACAATCTTTCTTCGCCCCTTTCCTATGTCTCTTCCGGCGTACCACAATGTAGAGTTCTTGGGCCGCTGCTATTTTTAATATACAATGACGATCTCCCCAGTAGGTCAGCACAAGGACTGGTAATTTTCGCAGACGAGAGCATTATTTACCGCCCTTAAACTTGCCCCGATGACAACCTCCTTCTTCAAAACGGCCTTCAGCTTCTTTTGGATTGGTGTAATACTTGGTTAATCACTCTAAATTCACCCAAATACAAAGTAATGTCTTTCACTCGCAAGCACTCGATCTCTAAGTTACCATATCACATAGATATTAACCCGATTTTTCCCGCTACTTCAACAAGTATTTAAGCATTAATCTGCACCAAGCTTTTCCTGGACCCTATCACGTTACTACTTTGTGTGCTAATGGTTCAAAATCACTGATGTACTTACGCCGAAACGCACGTATTCGCCCTCCAACATCCGCAATCTATCTTGTCAGACTTTCATTCGCCCCCAGCTCGAATTTGCCTCTCCAATCTGGTCACCCTATCATACCAACCTAATCAGCTTAATATAATCAGTTCAAAACAGGGCCGCTAGGTTTGTTCCACGTAACTATACCTACAATTCAAGCATCTCACAAATACGACGTGATATTACACTTCTGCCCTTAAGTACCCGACATGATTTTTAAATCTTATCATTCGTTCATAAATGCTTTTATGCGGCTAGAAAATATTATTTCCGGCTTCAAGTCGCACCTTACATATCACGCAGATTACATAATTTGCTAAGCTTCAAGCACTTCTACGGGAACACTTACGCATTCAATTGGTCTGCGCTTCCTCGTGCCTTTCGGTTATGGAACGCTCTCCCTGATTTCATAGCCTCCGAAACAAATTCAAATTCTGCCAGCTGGTAAGTTAATATTCCACTGCCCGACTTGAACAAAATGCATGATGTCTTTTTGTGCTCCATACTCCGCTCCATAGATAGCAGTCAACGCTGTGGAAGCTACGCAAGAAGTTCGGTCAAGAAACGTCATCACTCCGCGCGTTCCGTTCATGCGTCCCTGCGCGCCAACAGCGTTCGCTCGCGCGAGGCAGACGGCTTGCAAACAAAGAAACCGTAAAGAACAACAGAGATGCAAATGATCCAAAACAAAGCATTAGCAACCGTATACCACAGTGTCTTTATTTCTAACGATTAAAACTTTTTCTTTCAATACCGAGTCTATACAACCAACAATTGTGCTCAAGTGTGAGCGAATCCACTGCAAGGAGTCTTTCTAGCCTCCACAATGTTGACGGCTGTGTATGGAACGGGGTAGCTATATGAGTTCTCTGTGCTCCTTTGTTTATGAGTTCATCCTTTTGTTTATTACTCTTGTGTTTTCATCATATGGCATTGAAGTGGCCGCCCTTGTACATTGTTTACTGAAAGAACTGTATCTTTTGTCTTTCTTCTAATATGTACGTTACCGTTTCCTGTTATTTCTATGCAATTCTCTAATGTTTGTATAAATTGTGTGTACATTCTATACTGTCCATTATTCGTGTTAAGTATCATATGTTTTGTTATATACCCCTTAAATAAACTCTTTTAGCCCTTCCATGACGCCCCCCTTCCTGAATGCCTCATAGGAGCTAGGCCTGTAAGAAATTTTTAAATAAATAAATAAATAAATAAATAAATAAGAGAATTAAGTCTCCCGTCATTTATACTCAGTGTCTGGACCATGGTCTGATATGTAGGGATTCTAGATGCAGGCGTGACGCGAGCTTCTTATCCATCTCTAAAACGCCTGAGCGGTCATTATTGTGGTATCCGTATGTTCACCAAGGGCACCCGAGGTTACGCGACGTTTCCAGACGCCGTACTCGTGCATTCTTGGTCGTTTTTTTTTCGTTTTTTTTAAGATCACCTGTCTCACCGATATACTTGTAATTACCTTACATTCACCGCTGCATATGATCTAGACAGTTGTGGGGGAGTTCTCACGTGCCAGCTTAGCTTTTACTTTAGCTACAAGTACAACGCTCTTTAGCTTTCGTGTTCGCGGATGCGCAATTTTGGTGTCATACCTGCGCATGATACGAGCGATGGTCTGCCTCACTTGTGCCTAGGGATTATGGAATCGGAGACGATGCAGAACGCCATCTTGCTCCGTCCGACAACTTCTGCCGCACTGAGGAGAGATGAAGGATAGCCACAGGTTTTTAATCAACAACGTCCGCCGCATCACGTGTCTAATTTTCCTCTTTTGTGCAAACGGTTCTTGCTCGACACAACAGCGTAGCAGCGGTAGACCTCCGCATTTGCACAAGGTAAAACGCGAGGGCACCGACCAGTGTGTGCCGACTTTCTGTAGGCGTTGAATGACAGGCTATTTTTAGAACGCTTGGCAAGAACGCCGAGAAGCGGTGCACGACCGTTCACTTCTTGATCGACGGTCAAATGACTTGGCTCTTCCCCACTATTAGCATAGCCCGCGAAAGCAGAGAGACCACTTTTCTGAATTATACAGAAGCCAATATCCACATACCGTAGAAATACCTTTGTAGCTGGTGTCGGAGATGTGAACCCCCGAATTTCTACGTCCTCCATGGCAAGACTGGTAGCAGAAATAGAACGTACACCTTGCCTCATCAGGTAAAATATAGATTCTGTTGGGAGACAAAGTATGGGCTCGACAAACAGAACCTAAGGATTCAGAGAAGCTGGAAGGTCAATTGGAGACCAGTCGGGCCGTGAACCGTCACTTTCGTGAGCAGCAGTGCAGACCTTTACATTCAGTTTTACTAGAACGCTTGTGAACAGCGACACATTCAGGTCGGTACACTGCGCATTAGCTCCGTACATCCGCGTTCGCACACAAGGTATGCTGGGAACGCCACTAAAGAAAATTCAACAATGAACTCGGATACGACATTCGACGAGCTTATTCGCATGGCAGCAACTCCAGAAATTATCGATAATATAATCTTTTAATACGACATATTCGGAACGCGAGCCAAAGCCAGAGTAGGTTCGTGGCTGATGCGCTGACAAGCGTCTCTCTTTACATCGCGCAAATCGAAGGTCAGAGAGAATAATAAGCTACTGACACACGCTTCAGTCATCGTGGTGCAGTGAAAGCAAGCACAAAAATGTGTCCTTCGACACAGGGAAAGCTTGCTTCTCTGAAACGACAGAATGCGACGCAGCTTTACTTCGGTGAACCTGTTATCCCATCTTTCTGCAAGACAATCACGATGAGATTGCGACCACTGCACCAACCCAAGTGTCACCGATTTCGCACGATCGCAAGCAGCAATGTTGGTAATGTGCATAGGATTTCATTAGTAGCCCGAAGACGCGCTACACTTTGCGTGAGTTTAGAAAGAATGAATGAATTCTAGAGTTTTACGTGCCAAATCTATGTTTTGATTATGAGGCATGCCGTAGGGGGGTACTCCGGATTAATTTTGACCACCTGTGGATCGTATGTGTTCAGAATCTGCCGCAAGGAGAACTTGTATAATTCTTGATTTCTTAGATGTTCTCTAAAGTAAGGCCTCATACCATCGCTACAGAGTAAGTAGGTCTATAAAAAATAAAGAAATCAAAAGAAAGAAAGAAGGAAAGGAAGAATGAAAAAAAGAAATAAAGAAAGAAAGAACAGGATTCGTAAATTTGGAGTCTGTTAAAGAAAAGTAGGATCAAAATGTTTTCGAAATCGAAAACTTTGACGTTCCTTAGAAGTTATTGTCCAATTTCGAAACAGTGAGTCCTGCAAGTTACTTTATTTCCACTAAGCAGTTTCATTGTGGCGCCAAATAAAATAAACGATAAAATGTCTATGGGCAGATATCCGCGGAAACCAGCGCATATCCGTCAATGATGGGTGCGTGCGCACGCAGGACAGAAACATTTGCGTGCGCGTACCAAAAATCATTCCACACTTTTTTCTTTCACAGCCAAATTATTGGCGGCAGCGTCCACTGCGGTTCCGGTTGGAACAAACTAGCCAGTAAACACGCGTCGTCAGACGGAGGGCGCGCCAGCTGCCGAGTGAGACGGCTTGCGCACGTGCGAGGAAAGTACGCAGCCACACCAAAGTAAATGACGACCTGACAAAATAATGTAAAAAATACCACTGCAAAGTGTTCATCTCTTTTGTGGCTGCCGAACAGATTGGTATATGGGGTGCCCTGGGAAATATGAATTATGGCGGCCTTCTCAGGTTCCGCTGTTCGATTCTTTCAGATGCGAAAAAAGTTGTTTCTTTTGACTTGTGTGCGCTGTATGTCTTAGCTATTGCTTGTGCGATGCCAACGATTTAATTTACGATTCACCATATAGATTTGGCGATATCGCTCATCACGGCCGCAGTCCCTGATTGCCTTTGACTTTCTTATTCTGCGACATTCCTTCCTCAGTTCGAGACACTGTAAAGCGGTGTCCCGGGGGGGGGGGGGGGGGGCGAAATACAGAACGTTCGTTTTCCGAAGCTTTGCCGCTCGTTGTACAAGGTCAGGTGGGTGCTAATAAAGCGGAGTCTATCACCACGACATGTCGCTGCTTTTTTTATTTATTCTTTAAAGTTAATCAGTTAGTCGGTTCATTAGTCAATCGGCCATAACTTTTGTTCCTAGAAGCATCCATAGAAGGGCGATGCTGCGGCTTCAGTACTGTGCCAGCATGACCACATATGAAAGCCCCTGGCTGTCGGTGTAGTGGCTGCCTAAAAAACTACTGTCTGCTTCTTCACCTGAATAAATTGGAAACATATTGCCGCGCCTAAGGCCGAAAGTGAAAGTAACTTACTGGAACTTTTGTTTCCCTTCAAACGTTTGCTATAGACACCGATAGCACTGGGCATCTGCATCACGTGCAGGTGCTGAACCGCGTGTTCGAGGCGGTCAAGGAGCGCCAGAAGGTGAAGATCGAGTTGCCGCGTTTCTCAGCCACCTTCGAGGCCGAGCTCACTGACGTCTTGCAGAAGCTCGGCATCCGCGAGGCCTTTACGGACGAGGCCAACTTCAGGTACGGGTCACCAATTAAAAGCAAAAAAACCAGATGGCGTTTCGGTTTTTCACCATGCTTCGCTAGACAAATGACACGGTAGCAAAAAATCTATTTAAATGAACCTGCAAGATAGGTTTGTGGCTCGAAAAGCTTCAAGTTGGTGTCCAAGTATAAAAACAACTATTTGCTAAGAGGGGCTGTAACATATTCAGCTCTACATACATATACTGACAGCGACTGCAACATATTCAGCTCTTAGAACGCGCCATTTAATCACTAGTTTAATGCGTCACCACTCTTACCGTTCATCGCGTACTTTCCGGGCTGATCTATGTTTGGATCTATGCACGTTTACCTCTAACATTTCTTCCCGCCTGTCTGAGTCAATGGGTAGAGCGTGGTCGAATGTATAGCGCACATGGCTGCTGTGCTGACGGAGCAGGGACAGAAACCAACCATCAGACCAACTTGGGTCACCGAACATGCGGTAAGGCGTCGCCAATACTTGCGCGGGCGCGTTGAGAACCCATGGCGCGTCGCCGGCTATCCTGCCGGCGTGCCCGAAGGCTCGCCTGGTGGCGGCACCGTAGCTTTTGCTCGTATCGCGGTGCCCGAGCGCCCGTCTACGCTGTAATCCTTCGTAAAGCGCCAAGTGCTTACGGCTGCGGCGTAGCAAACTTTTTTAAGTGGTTAACAAGTAGTCGGAGAATTCAGTAGCGCTATGTGCTGAATGGGGAAAAGCGATGCAGTCGACGAATATTTTTCTGAGGCTAGTTGAATTGTGGGGTTTTACGTGCCAAAACCACCATTTCACTGTGTGGCACGCCTTATTAGGGAGCTTAGGATTGATTTTGTCCACCAGGGGACCTTTAACATGCGCCCACAATGCTCGGGACCACGGGCGTTTCTGCACTTCGCCCCCATCGAAATGCGGCTGCCGCGGCCGGGTTTGATGCCGCGACCTCGCGCTTAGCAGCACAATACGATAACCGCTAAGCCACCGCGGCGGGTAGAGGCCCCTGATGGATGCGCCACGCAGCGTGGTTATATCTCTCGAGGCGACGCAAAACCCGCGCCGCGGAACTCGCGGGCCGCTGGCGTTCAGTGCTCAGCGGCAAAAGATCACAAGTGTTCTCTATCTGCCTTTTCAACGCCGCTATTGGAAATGACAAATAAAACTTCAGCGTAATAGAAGTTACAGCTTGAGTGATATTGTGAACAAACCTTATGAAGAACTCGGAAGCAACATTTTTTGTAACTTATTTGGGCAGTATCTAGCCTCTGTAACGCGGTCCTGTACGAAGACTTGGGGGCCCGAGAACGCATTTTCTCAAGTAATGACTGGTTATCCGGATAACTCCTTTTGTTCTCGCAAATTTGCCCTAATGTTCTCGTTTGAGTGCACAGATAACTGCTGTGGCTTTTGGCTCAAGGTCAATTGAAGGTCGCTGACAAAGGGAGCTGAAAGCATTTCGTGCTTAAAAACGCAAATGCTTGACAGCGCAATAGATGACCAACATCTGCATCCAGAAGGTGCTGTAGCGCGCTTCTGTGGGCTCGAGGCACATTGAGAAGAAGTCCAGCGGCCTCCGGTCTGTGCCATCGTGCGGCTGCAGTACTGCACCCACTGCCGTGGTCGACGCGTCTACCGTAAGGCGTTTTGCAGCGTCGTTGAACGGATGAGTCAGCAACACTGCAATCGCCAGCCACGTGTTGGCTCCCTGGAAGGAGTGTTCGTGCTCCGAGGACCAGTGGAAGCTAGACATTTTTTTTTGTAGTCGCGACGCAGCAGGTCGGTAAGCGGCTGAATAACTTGCGAATAAGATGGTATGATGTGCCTGTAGCTGTATGTTTTGCTTCCTGCGACACGGTCGCCGAAGTCATATTTTATTTTTTATTTATTTATTTTCAATACTGCTGCTCTCCTTCGAGAGCGTGGCAGTTGGGCAGTACAATAATTCAGCTGTACAATGCAAGGAAAAAGTATAGATTACACAAAAGTAAAAAAACGACATAAGCAGTGCAAGTTATACATAGTACTATACAAGTAAACCATGTTAAGATTAAACGGAATAGTAAATAATAAAAAAAAGGAAATGTAAAAGAGCAAGCTGCTTTATAACAATAGCACAGATATTACTAAGGGCAAGTAATAAAACGGAAATAACTAAAATAAACTCATTATGGCAAACGAATAAGCTGTCGAAAATTAGAGTGTTTATACAAATTTCCTAATGAATAAAGCAATCTGTGCCGGTGTCCCTGCATGCATAATAGGTACTGTTATTCACACACAGTTTTTTCTATTTGTAAGATAAATTCGGATAATGATTCAATGTTGGTGACAGTAGGATCAAGTTGGTTCCATTCTGCTATCGCGAGCGGGAAAGAAGAATACTTAAATGTGTCATTTTTGCATGTGTATTCTGTCAATGTGTGCGCATGCTTGTTACGTGTAGGTTGAGCCTCAGAGAATGAAATGTATCGGGAGGTATCTATTCTGTAGTTATTTTTTAGTAGTTCAAAACAAGAATTTTAAGCAAGCGTGTTTCGCTCTTGTGGATAGCGTTCGCAAACCGAACTGGGTTAAAAGATGTGTTGGCGAGTCTGTACGTCTATATTTGTTATGGATGAACCTCACAGCTTTACTTTGTATTGATTCTAGCTTACTTATGTTAGTCTGTGTATGCGGAAACCAGACTGTGTTAGCGTATTCGAGAACAGGCCTTACAAATGATGCGTAGGCTAGCAGCTTCGTTGGCTTGGTTGCGAGTGCCAGGCTTCTCTTTAAGAAAAATAGTTTGCGCAGCGCCTTTGAGATTATATTACTGATATGTTTGTCCCATTTGAGCTCCGAGGTTAATGTAACGCCTAGATATGTGTGTTCTTCAACTTTGTTAAGTGGAGTGTCGTTAATTGTGTAAACAAAAATTGATGATACCGTTTTTCTGGTTACAGTCATGATCGCGGATTTTTGTGTGTTTATTTGCATCTGCCATTTGGAGCACCAATCAGCTATGTCAGCTAGAGAATCATTTCATTTAATATGATCATTGTAATTGTTAATTTCTCTGTATATGACGCAGTCGTCTGCGAATAGTGTTATATTGCAATTGATGTTAGTTGTGATATCGTTAATATAGAGTAAGAAAAGCAATGGTCCAAGCACAGACCCTTGGGGGACTCCGGATGTTACTGCGACTGTTAGAAAGAGTTTTTTCCTAAACCACAAATTGCGAGCGGTTATTTAAGAAACCTTTTATCCAAGCAGAAAGTTCTCCTATACCAAAAACCTTTTCGACTTTAGCTATTAATTTGCTGTGACATACACAGTCGAAAGCCTTAGACAAATCGAGTAGAATCAAGTCAGTTTGACCGCGGTTATTAACTGTAACAGCAAGGTCGTGGACTAGTTCCGTTAGTTGGGTTACTGTCGATAGACCACTGCGAAAACCGTGTTGGTTGGGTGAAAAAAAATTTATGCGCTCTAGGAATACTGTCATGTGCTTTAAGATTACGTATGTGTTCTAGAAGTTTACATGACGTGCTAGTTAGTGAAATGGGTCTGAAATTTGAAGGTAATGTTGTGTCACCTCGCTTGTGGATTGGGATTACCTTTGCAATTTTCCAATCATGAGGTAGTTGTGAAGTCTTAAGTGATTTCCGGAAAACTAGGCCAAGATATTTACTACACCACTCTCCATATCTTTTGAGGAAAGTATTAGGTACGTCGTCGGGGCCACTACCTTTCTTGGGGTCAAGTTTAAGCAGTAGATTGAAAATACCTGCATCCGTAATGTCTAGTTTAGCGATTTCCGCGGGATGTTGCGTTGCAAATGGGGAATAATGTTATCATCTACAGTAAACACTGACCGAAAAAAATCGTTATATGCGTTAGCCTTAGCAGTTTTTTCTTCGGGAAGAGAATGTGATGTAGCATTTTTATTAGTACGAAAGTAATTCCAGAACCTGTGAGGGTTATTAACAAGAAAATTAGATAGTGTTACATCAAAGTAGTGCTGTTTAGCACGTTTAGCTTTAAGCTTGAATTCCGCGATGGCATCCGGTAATTTCTGAATTCTGGATTCTCCACCACCTTTTGTTTTTATTGCCCTACGTAACCTTTTCAAACGTCGCTTTGCTTGAATAACTTCTCGCGTGATCCATGGATTATTTTTTGGAGGACGCTTTGTTTTTGTAGGTACGTAGTGAGTGATGCAGTAAAGTACAACCGATTTGAAGTGACACCAAAGGGAATTTACATCTACTGAAGCATCTGAGCCAATTTCTGAAAAATGCTGGAATTCATGAGCGAGGTGCATTAGTATGCTGTTATCGTCAGCGTTTTCGAAGTCGGTTACTACAGATACAGAAGGATGAGCGGTTATGCTGCCACCAAGAGGCACGATGCACACTGGTACGTCGTGGTCTGATATACCATGAATTACATCAGTTCTTATGCGATTTATGTCGAAGTGGTTACTGAAAAAGATTAGATCTAGTATGTTCTTAGTATTTCCCTGTGAGGTGGGGGGGGGGGGGAGGGGCATGAAACGATCTGATGAAGATTGAAGGTTAGCATGAGGTCAAACAATGCATCCGAAGCTGACGATGAGTAGCACATACTATTCCAGGTAATTTCTGGCAGATTAAAGTCACCCAAGAGGACAACGCGGGAATCAAACACGTGGCGTTCTATGTAATCATGAATGACACTGATAGAGGCATCATCAGAGTTTGGGCTCCGATAAACACAACCTATGAATATGCTTGTGCCGTCACAAAGTAGTTTACAAAAAATGGCCTTTGCGCCTTGTACCTCTGGAAGGGCTTAAAGGAAAGGCCGTTTTTTATCAATAACGCCACTCCACCACCACGTGTGGGGCGGTCCTTCCGGACCACAGGATAGTTGGGCGGTGCGAACTCGTGATCAAAAATGTCAGGTGTGAGCCATGTTTTTGTTATGGCTGCTAGGTCAGGTTCACGATCAATGATCAGATTTTCAAGTGATTCAGTCTTGTTGATGACGCTTCTTGCGTTCAGCGTGAGGAGTGTTAGTTCGCTAATTTTGCAGTGCGACGAGTAGTAGCTCCCTTTTTTGTTTGGTCGCTGGACGCACTCACCGCCTTTGCTGCACCTGCAGTAGCTACTCTACGCGTTTTTCATTGAGTGGTATCTTGTCCTCTTTCTCATCGCTCCAAACATATGCTCGGTTATTTACATATAACTTATCAAAAACAAGGGAAACTTTCTAATTTCTTTGTCGGTTTGTTTTCGCTTTATTCCAAAGTTTCCTTCGAATATCGCGTACGCGTTTTGAAAAGTCTTCTCCAATGGATAGGCCTGTATCTTTAAGTTTGTATCCCTGTTTTAGTATTGAAGATTTGTCCCTTGAGACAAGTAGCTTAAGATTTACAGGCCTAACCTTGTTCGGTGCTCCTCTACCAATTCGGTGTATACGTTCGATTGCTACTGGTTTTAATTCTAGAGTATCTACAATTATGTTTTTGTTCGCCGAACTTTCAAGTATCAATGGTGTCTCTCCCTCTACCTCCGGTAAGCCATATATTAACAGGTTATTTCGCCTGCTACGATTCTCTAGATCGTAGATTTTTTCTTGCATGTCTTTGATAATAATATTCATGTTTGCTATTTGTTCTTGACAAGAGTCAACCTTTTCTTCTAGTTTTGTTAGTAGATCTAATTTCTTGTCCATTTTAGCCAGGCGACTTTCCTTAATCTCTTTTATATCCGCAGCTATTTCCTTTAATTGTTGGCTGATTTCAGGGCCTGGATTCGTCTCAATGTATCCGCCAGGAAATAAGAGTTCATGTACATGCATCGCATGCTCAATCACAACAGCACATAGCCGTGGGCACGGCAGCACAAGCAAAAAGGGGTCATTTGAGCGGATACACTTTCCATATCGCCTCCTCACCTGTAGGATGAAGATAAGCGGATTGTTAGCTGACCGCATTCCGTGAGTGCCGCCGCGCCCAATGGCTCGGCCTTGCTTGAGGTGGTCTTCTATAGCTGGGTTGAGTGGTGGCGCTGGGCACAGGTCATGCGCACAGCCCATGCTCCCAGCGTCCACGCAGGTGGATGACGAGTGATGCAGCACGGGGTCCCATGACTTGAGCGGCACGGAATCTCGTTGTAGGTTGATAGCGGTGGCATTCACGACGCATGTTGTTCCGGCTTGTCCTGGTGGCTCGAAACTTGGACCGGGATAGAGCAGCAGTCCGGGCACAAGCTGTAGGATGAAGATAAGAGGATTGTTAGCTGACCGCATTCCGTGAGTGCCGCCGTGCCCAATCGCCGTGCCCAATATATGTGGGGAAGGGGATATTGACACGCAGTAGTGACGGCATTCAAAGCTCGGCAATTACCGAATGGCTGCCAGTCGCCACTCTCCTGCTTTAGCACCCGATGAAGTGGTGAACACCAGTTGCTGGAGGAAGGATGAATAACGCCGAGCTGAAGCATATGTTCGAACGCACGGCGTGTGACTTCCAACCTCCGTCCAGTGAGCCTCCGTGGGCGCGCGGCGACAGGTGGACCAGTGGTGGGATATGTTGCGTCACCTTGTGTTTCACGGGCAGCGCATCGTTTTGGGGCTTCGTGAATTGCGGGTACTCAGCAAGTATCTTGTCGTACGTTGAGACCGGCCGAAATGTACGGATGCAAGATGAGGTGAAGATGGACTGCAGGCCAAGTAGATCGAGGGATCTGACGTTATTCTTTAGGCGCCGATCTCGAACACTCAAATCTAGGTGGAAATGGCTGAGGACGTCCGCTCCCAGTATGGCAAAGCTCACGTCGGTGATCACAAACACCTATCTGTGCAAGCGCCGGAGTCCGATATCTATTGTTATTGACCGGAGCCCATAACGCGTTAGCAGTATGGGCTCCGGCGAGTTGGAGCGTCGTTGAACAAATGAGTCAGCAACACTGCAATCGCCAACCGCGTTTTAGCTTTCTGGAAGGAGTGTTCATGCTCCCAATATCACTGGCAGGTAGACGTTATTATTTTTTTTTTTGTAGTCGCGACGCAGCAGGTCGGTAAGCGGCTGAATAAGTTGCGAATAAGATGGCATGATGTGCCTGTTAAAGTATATGAGCTCCAGAAACTGATGCAACTTTCGGAGGAGGTTGGAGAGGGGAAGTCCTCGACTGCCCGCACCTGTGATTCCAGTGTCTTGATGTCTCGGGGTGAAATGCGATGGCCGAGAAAATCCGCGCTTCAAATCCGAAAGCGCATTTCTGGGTCTTGAGGACCAGGCCGTGTTCACCCAATCGCTCAACTAGAAGGCGAAGGTGCTCTTTGAGCTCTTCGTCTGTGCGTCTTGCAACGGGAATGTCGTCAAGGTAGACAAAAATGAACGGGAGTCCGCGTTTTACCTCATCCATGAACCTTTGAGAAGCTTGCGCCGCGTGACGTTGTTCACCGCGTGGAGCGTGGGTGTGGACTTACCGCGTGGGCGATGTCCTACCGTGACGGGAACCATAGGCGTAGAGGTTCTCTTTTGCTGTTGTGGGGGGGGGGGGGGGGGGCGACCAGCTTTCCGAACCCCATATATATATATATATATATATATATATATATATATATATATATATATATATATATATATATATATATTTCTTGCACTTGAAGAAACTGCGTGTGACTTCGAACCATTGAGCACTGAAATGACGGCGTTTTATTAGTATATACAAGACCTCATAGCGGGAGGCAGTGCAATTTCACAGCCTGACTCCTCCTGGTGTTGTATTCTTCCTTTGTGTAATTTCGCATACTTTGCTATCACTAATACTGCTTCGCCTTTCCGGTGAAACTGCAGCCTCCCTCTCTCTCTCTCTTTTTGTGTGAGTCCGAGTATAATTACTGCTGCGCATGACCTCTGTTGATCCTGATTTCGAGTGAATCCCGTTTGGTCTCACTTTGGTTACTGAGATAATTGTACAGTGTTGCCCATTTATTATGCACCAAGACTTTAAAAAAGAGCAGTTGCGTTACCCGAAAAACACCCAATGCATATTGTTTCCAGTACAATGGAATCGCCACCAGCAATTATTTCGTTACTGAGATTTAAATAAGTAATTGCAATTAACTATCTAACTCGAGAAGTGCTGTCCTAATTTTCAAAGTGTGAGTGATGCGTTTGTAGTCTCCCGAAAATGACATCTAAATGCGGTGTCTCTCAAAGCCGACTGATCACATTGATAACAAATGCACCTTGATAACGCGGCCGAAGCGCCACTCTGACCACGCACGAAATGCGAAAAGCAATTTAATAGGCACAGAATGTTTCAAAATCCCGGCATTGCTCCCACTGCATCGAAAATGTGCGCGCCAAGCTATATTTCGCGCCAGAAGCTTGCTGCGGACCAAAGCCAAATTAAGTTGACCGTCGTATTTTTCATGAAAGTGCATACTTGCTGCAAAAAATAGATTAGTTTCAAAAAATATAAGCTGATTAAGCAGACCCGGAAGCGACCAACGTGTAGAGACAAGGCAAAACTGATGCGTTCAAGAACGTAAATATACCTCTAAATATACTTCTAAATGAGCCAAATTGGCAATCAAGATGCCTGCACAAAAAACAGAAAACATCAGATTTCAGTGTGCTCTTATGGTATATGAATTCGTAAGCTCCGTTGAATATCAGCCTAAAGGACGTGTTCGAATAGGTCTCCTTTTGTTGCTACGCAGTCTTATGTCCGTTTTATCACATCTTCTGCGACTTTTTTGATGACCGACGCTGGAATTTGGCGGCAGACATCCGCTATCCTTGCCTTGAACTAATCTGACGTCCGTCTCGTTCATGTAAGCACGATGTTTCACAAATCCTCGAAGAAAGGAATCGAGTGGAGACAGGTCAGGTGACCTAGCCGGCCAATTTACAGGCCTGTGCATTCCATTCCTTTGCGCATGAAAAGTCGCAGCCAGCCAGTTGCGTACACGGCTGCTGCTGTGTCCTGGCGCCCCATCTTGCTGATACCACAGAAGTGGAAGACGTAACAGCGGGACTTCGCTGAGCAACTCATCCACCACTCCTTCAATGATTTCGTTCACGTAAGGTTGTCTAGTTCAGTGTGTGATCGAAAAAGATGGGACCGATCATAGCACCGGCGTAAATTCCGAACCGCCCATTGAGCGACCACTGGTACTGGCGCCCATTGCGCTTTACCCAGTGTATATTAGAGTCCCTCCAATAGCGTGCATTATGTAAATTTACCTATCCGTTTCTGCGAAAATTGGCTTCATCTTTGCACATTATCTTGCTCAAAAAGTCCGAAGACTCAGCGGCTTTTGTGACAACCCAATTAGAGAAATCTTGACTTTGCAGGACCATACCTTCTAAACATTGGTGCTGGTTAAGGTGGTATGGGTGAAAGGGCGTCATTTGAAATTCTCCAACCGATGACCTGGAAATTGGTACCTGGGTGGCCACGTCCCCCACGCTAGCATGAGGGTTGAGACCATAAATGGTAGAACATCCCTGCGTACTAGGACTCAAATATGGAGCCCTCATCTGCTCTTTTCTTGAAGCCGCCGGTTTGTCTCAGATTTTCATAATTTCTGACGATAGTCGATGCGTTTGGTCTAGCTCCATGACTGATATATATATATATACTTGCGGCCTTCCTCTTGTTGCCATTTGCAGATCCCATGGCAAGGCAAGCTCATCACAGAGAAACAAATGGCGACAGGGACGAAACACAATGCACCTCTAAATCTTTGTACTGACGTTGTTAATTCGGTTTTGTGGTGGTAGGCTTCGTGAAAAAAAAAAACTGCATTTCATCTACGCTAGGACAACAGCTATCACAGCTTGTTTCCAACTAACATCAAACGCGATGTGTTACTTCGGCCGGCCGCGGCAGATAAGGGATTAGCTCGATCACGATATTTTTCTTTATTTCCGTTATTTCGTTCTGAAGAACTCAGAGGGAGCCTGTTCGAGCGCGCTGCTTTATGATCCGGGGGGGGGGGGGAAGGGGGGGTTATCGCAGTGGCGCGGTATTCTCCATATTTCGCGGGGTTTATTCATCAGTCAGAAAAAAAATTTTGTACGCAATTAGTACGTCGCTGAAAATACCACAGTTAGATGTTCCTTGGCTGTCCTTCAAATGCCTTATTGAGACTTTGATAATTAGGATTGCACGTATCGAGTTAGATAGTTATTACAATTACCTAATTAAACCTTAGTAAAGAAAAAAATTACTGGCAGCTACTCCACTGTACTGTAAACAAAATGTACTAAGCTTTCTTCCAGTAACGCACTGCTTTCTTTTTAAATCTTGCTGCATATTAGTTAATTCGGAAACCCTGCATATATTTATGACCTCTGCATGCAACTGACGACGTTTCCATCCCTAATAAATGATGTACATTATTAGAAATAATTTTTTCATGAATCTTTAGCTTTGGCTACTGGAAAGAGAAGCAGTACTGGAACACACAACATCCACGTGCATTTCACACACCATTGATAAGAGACTGCTGAAGGGGTCATTGAAGCCTATAGTTTTTTTTCATGGTCAAAAAAGCGCGCAAGACAATTTAAAGAAGGTTGAACATACAACAACATATTCATTCTCTAGGCATAGGCTATCTATACCTTTACAAATAATCTTTTATTCTCTACCTTCATCTCTTTCAAAAATATAATAAACTTTGTTCCGTGTGCATATTTAAATACATTGTGTTCGCGCATGCTGTTTATAGCGGAAATTTAAAGCAATGTTGAAGTGAGAAAATACGGGTGACGCAGCCGCCGCTAGTGTTTCTAATGTGCGTGTCCTCCTATTGTCATTATTTGCAGAAATAAAGCGAAAGTATGATTTGAGAGGAAGCTTTAGCTCGGGTGCTGCTATATAAATACATGTAAAAGGGGAAGTCGTTTTTCTCGGCAACCAGTGCACCAAATTTAACGAGGTTTCTTGCATTTAAAAGAAAGACTATAAATGTATTGACTGTTTGTTTTGAATTTTTGATTTATTTTGTCAATGTTTTATGAAAAATTGGCAAAATCAAAAATTTTCAGAATACGAAACTATCAAATTTACAACTCTAACTCCACAGCGAATAATGTTAATAGAATTTTGTGAATTGCATCTAATAGTACTTCTAAAGCGGACGAAATTGATATGTTACACATTAATATCGAAAAATTTAGTAATATGGAAATACAGCTTTTGCAGAACCCCCGTAACTCCGGAACCCCGGTAAGAAATTAAATGTAAAGTGAGAAATCGAATTTGTCTGCTTTGAATGACCTAATAGATGCCGTTTACAGAACCGCGATATCTGTTCTTGATGCAGAGATATGAATATGGAAATGTGCTTCTATGTTCTTTTTCAAACTGTCCAATGTTTGAAATTTTTTTTTGTCGATATTCAAGCCTTCATTCGAAATTCCGCTCGCAACAGTCACTTGAATTTGACTTTCTCTCTCAAATGCAACAAATTTCATTCATATCGGTCCAGGGGTTATATCAAAAAAGCGTTTTTTCTTTTTACGTGTATTTGAATAGGCCGCGTCAGAGTTGGGCCCGAGCTAAAGCTTCCTCTTAAATGCCGTGCACGTCCGCGCCAACAATGATGCAGTAAGCTATTAGCCGCACCAAAATTTCAAGTAAAAAGGTCTAGGTAAGTCAAAATAAACCTCAAATTGTGTATGTTTTTGCCTGCTTTGCTGTTGTCGCCCTGTAGAGGGGGGGCTGTGGGCCTTTGTCATAAAACCCCTTAAACTTCGTAAAGTAGTAACACTCTCCTGCTTCGCCTTCACTCCTCCTCGTTTCTCCTCTCTTTCATGCTCCTTCCTCGACCGTGGCGCCGCCTACACTGCTCGAGCGTAGCAACGGCGCCAACATGCGCTCCTCGCCACTCCGTAGACGCTTCTCGAGCAAATATGGCTCTGATGCACGGCGTGAGGGCCCGCGTGATGCTATTAGGTCAATAGCGACGCGGCGTCGGCCCCGGCCAGAGCGCGCGAGGAGGAGGCGGCATTCTTCAAAGCGTGGCACTACTTTACGAAGTTTAAGGGGTTTTACTTTCAAGCTGACGTTTACGAGCAGCTTTTACCCGCAACCTCCTCCATCATCCGATGGAAATAAATATATTATTATTATTATTATTATTATTATTATTATTATTATTATTATTATGTGGTTGGCAAAGCTACAGTAATGACACTTTAGGTGTGTGTGTGGGGAGGGGGGGAGCGCGATTCGGCATCGCCCGCCGCAGGGGTGGACCTAGGGACCCGGAGTCTCCGCCCCCCCCCCCCCCCCACCCTTTGTCGGCGCCTATGGCGGGAACGATAGGCAGCTGGGCGGCTCCGGTGCGGACAAGGAGGCGGGTGCCGGTGATGCTGTCGACTATACCAATAGGCGGCGTGCGCGAGGGCTGATGTCGCATGCCGCAGTTAGCGACAGGCCGATGCGTTTCCCGTCCACGAACAGGATTTAGTGGAGCAACTTGCTTGTTCGCGAAGGTGACGATGGTTCTAGCACAAGTACACCGCGGCAAGTATCTAGGTGCACTGCGAGACTGTGAAGCCGAAGGGTTGCGCCGAAGTTGGTCGCCAGTGTTGCCACCCGTCGACAGCTATTTCAGTTCACTCATAAGTTGATTGTTTCCGCCAGGCGTGTGAGTCGGTCTCCTGGCTCTGAGACTCTCGCAGCGGTTATAGGTAACTGTGCCGCAGGCCAGCATTCGCATATGCGGTCAGTGAGTGCAGCTAGCCGATCGAGACACATCTCGTCAGAACTCGCCAGTAGCATGCGTGCGGACTGTGGGACGCATTGCAAGAACAGCTCGCGCAAAATTGGAAGCTGACTCTCGTTTGTGAAGTACTCACCCAGTAACTGACGCAACCAGCGCAGAGTTGTGACGGTTGTTGGTCGCCGAGTTCCTCTGAAAAGAGCTGTTGAAACCTACTGAAACATTCGGTCATTATAGCAAAAAGGAGCTTTTCTATTCCTCTTGAAAAAAAAAATGAAGCTGGTAGTACCAATATCGGTCGATAGGTAGACACAGTGTTTAGACGATCACTACCATTTTCAATAACACAAATTTTCGCGTGTTCATTGCATCAGAAAAAAAAAATTTAAGACTGTAAAATTCAGTTGTAAATGTGTATAAGTGGAAGAAAAATAAATAGTAATACATATTTTATAGGTTTCATCTGCAAATTATTTATATCAACAGCTTTACTGTTTTTAGCCCCATATACTGTATACTTCATATTCATCAATAGGCACAAAGAATGCACTTTCGCGAGCAGCATCGCTGTGACAAGCCACCGCTATGCAATAATTGCCTTCAGTAATATCTCTTTGTGCAGTTACGATGTGATGGTTAAAGTAATCGGAAAGTGGCGTGCCTATTATCTCACGTGGACCCACCTTAGCGATGTCAAGAGTGTATCGTCCTTCTGGCGAACTAGAACAAAATTAATGGTGTGCCACGCAATCTCTGCGCGTTGTACAGAAACATTTTCAAATAAGTCGTTATAGTACGGCACCTTTACCCTTCTGACTTGAGCATTCAGCCTGTTTCTAAATTTTTTAATGCTTGTAATGCTATGTCACACCGTGTGCTCAGGAAGGAATGATAGAGATTATTTTTTGTGTAGATAATTTTTGCAAGCTCATGAAATCTTATTAAATTCTTATTGATCATTTAGATTTCTAATTTTTGGGAATGTTTAGCTGCTTTCCTTGGAAAATGTCTCGCGTACATATGGGAAAATCTTCTAATAAATTAGTTATGTGCCTTATTAATCTGTTCAACACGTGTGACCAGTTGTGATTCATAAAGTAATTCTAGAATTACTCTAAATTTGCTTGTAGAATACGCTAACAAGTGAACTTCTGACAGGCATCAACTGTTTTCTTAAGGTCGTCGGTGTACATTAAAAAATGGGACAGTGGTCGCTTATATCACCCAAATGTACCTTTGTGGCATACAGTAGTAGAAATATCAACAATTAGTAAGTAAAAAAGATGTTTGACTTGCAATGCGTGTTGGTGTGACGATTTTATTGCCAAACATGAAAAGTGGAGGCACGTGTTCAATTCGACAGTTTACCCTGCAACATAAAACATTTTGTGCATGTAATTTATACGGGGTGTTTTATTTCCTCGTAAACAGAACTTTTAAAAATTTCCTGTGCCGTTCAGCCTTCTTACTGAGCTGTTATACGAGAAGACGTATACATAACGTGTCCTAGAAATATATACGTAAAATTTAGTGAACTAGAATTTCACTAATTATTTTTCAAACAATTACTTCAGCGCACATATTGCATCACACGAATAGAAGTCATTGATTTTACAAGACGCATCCACTTGGAACGCAGCTTGAAAATATATTGCTACGTTCTACTGGAAGAAGATGTCGACCTTTGCATTTAGTATGACATTATTAGAGAGACAAAGAGAGTAGCTTGCTGAATTTGTAAAATTATCAATTGTTTCTATAATTTCATTTCTTTATGTTTACTTGTTTCATCAAATATCTAACATCTTTATGAAACTTCTAAATCACGTTTCTTTAGTCCCACGTTCTACTATTCAAATTTAGTTTTGTTTTAATTCTAAACACACTGGAAACCGCCTGCTTCTTGTCCAATCCACGATAGTGGGTATGCGCCAGTGTTTGGGAGACAAGACGTACCCATAAGGGACTACTGGCTGATCTGAAGACGAAGACGCAACTTGCATGATGTTGGCTGGCCTCCATGTTTGCCAGTGCTTGTTACCTCTTGTAAGTACGCCTTGTAAATAGTTTCCCGACTGGGCTTCCACGTAAAACTTCTCTCGTGGAGGAGCGGGGGTACTACTTCTGACGACGGAGCTGTGCAGTGGACGCCACCTCGAATATACCGCCACGCCACCAAGTGACGACACGTCGCCGCCAGCTACTCCTGCTACCACTAACGAGTTTATCGAGATCTCGCAGCCCCGCGATCCCGGGACTTTTTCCAGGGCAAACAGCGTTGACGTGGACGAGTGGCTCAGCATGCACTAGTGTTTCAGAAAACAGAACGGCTGGGATCGAAGTGTAATGCTGGCCAAGGTCAGGACCCCTCGCGTCTGGTTTCGCAATCCCACGAGGGGGATCTCACCAGCTGGGACACACCGCAGATCCGCGGCCACTCGTTCGGCCGATAGCTTGCCGCCAAGAAACAACTGGCGGCACAGGACGTGCTGACCTTGGGTCAACAAGCTGACCAGATGATGTTCGAGGCGGACAAGATGCCCACATTTTGAAGGGTATCGCAGACGACACGATCAATCTGCTTGCCTTCGCCGCCATGGACGCTGTGATCAAACAGTGCCTTCGTCTGGAGGAAGCATCTCGCCTCAATTCGAGCGTCTCGCCTCGAACGCCGCCCTGCGAGGCTTGCCAACCATTCATTTATTTATTTAAAGGTACATCACAGGCTCCGTTCGGAGCATTGAGTGATGGGGGATTATACAATAAAATAGGTGATGAGCATGAACAAGAACAAAGAAAAGTAACAGTAAGCACAGCAAAAAATGCATCATTATACAGTCTCAGTTTGTGAAATGTGTTAAGCGCTCACGGAAATGTTCGCGGTCAGTGATTAAAACAATGGCATCTGGAAGATCGTTCCAAAGTGCGATGGTTTGTGGCAAAGCTGAGGAATTGAAAGCTTTAGTTGTACCAAATATGCGTTTGATGCTGAGGTGATTATGAAGGCGCCTGGATGTACGTAATGGTTTTTCAAGTGGCAGTGTGGATGGCGTTACGCTGTGAATATATTTGTGTATTAAGCATAAAAGAGCAGCAGAACGAAGAATATTTAACATCTGGAGTGAAATGCCTAGCTTAAGTTTTGTTATACTCGAATGGCGGTTATAGTTACATGAAATTAATCGAGCGGCTCTATTTTGTACGGCTTCCAGCATTGAGAATCAATACTTTTGATGAGGCGACCAGATGGATGAAGCCAATTCAAGCTGTGGGCGGACGAAGGTTAAATATGCCAATTTGCGTGTATGAGCTGAGACTGAGACTGATGAACTGATAAACGTGTATGAACTGAGACATCAGACTACGCGACGCGCATCGTCCGCCGAAAACTCGAGGCCGCCTATCCGGCTTGTTCTAAATCCACGGTATCCGAGGCCTCGACGTCTCGTTCATCTCGTTCACCGACTCGCCACCACTCCCCTTCGCCGTACTTTAGCCGTCGCTGTTTGCCGCAAAACTAGACTGCGCAGCTTCTGGAGGGGAAGCTGCACTGTCGACCTTGACCCAAAACCCTCTGTTACCATTACGTTCCTACTGGAACATTCAAGTTCACGTTGACGGCATCCCTGGTTGATACAGGGGCTCATGTCTGTCATGAGTGCCAGTTTTTGTCGTCGCATGGAGAAGATCCTTACACCTCCCACGACCCGAGTCGTAAGTGTCGCTGACTGCGCGACGGTCTCTCTTAGAATGCTCACAGCTCGGGCTACCGTTGCTGGTCACCAGGTGGTCGTCATTTTAGCGGTCCTTGCTCAGTGCCCTCACGACCTCATACTTGGACTTCATTTTCTTTCTTTTCACTCCACTCTGATTGATTGCGCCGCCGGTGTCCTTCGCCTTGAACTGCCTCGCCTCTGTGAACCAAGTGACTAATCTCCTCCGTCTCGCTTACAGTGCAGCGACTTTGTCCGCCTACCGTATAAAACCGTGACTTATGTCAAATTTTCATGTTCGCCATTTGTTCCAGATGGAAACTACTACGTAGCGACTCTTACTGGCGCCCTGCCCACGCACGGGGTCACTGCACCCTACACTGTCCTGATCTTTACGACAAACAGAACCTGCCGTCCACTTGTGAATTTCCGCTTCATCAAGCAAGTACTTCTACGGGGACTTTCCGTAAGCCACCTTTGCCCCCCGCAAGGCTTTCAGCTGGAAGCTTTGGCACTATATGCTACAGGTCTTCAGAAGGGCAATCCGACGCCGTCAACTTGCGGGAGGCGCGAAATTCGAAGCATGTTCGCCAATAACCTTCCGCCGGAGCATACGGTAGCCCTTACGTGTCCTCTCGAGTCGCATCGAGACATTTTCGAACTTGGTAATCGGCCTGGCGATGTTCACCTTGTACATAGTTTCCCTACTGGGCTTCCACGTCACAATATGTAGCACCAGTTTTGAGATAAGTGTAGTCAAACATGCCGTTAAAATTTACTGTTGTTC
This sequence comes from Dermacentor andersoni, assembly GCF_023375885.2. Taxonomy (NCBI): domain Eukaryota; kingdom Metazoa; phylum Arthropoda; class Arachnida; order Ixodida; family Ixodidae; genus Dermacentor; species Dermacentor andersoni. The sequence continues at coordinate 228,766,364 of NC_092815.1, read as the reverse complement.
CCCTTACTTTCTTGCAAAGCGCCTTTTTATGCATGCAGTATCAAATGCTAATAGAAGACCAATGCATTTGTTCGCAAAATTTTGGAACGCATATCTTGAAACTAGTGTTAGCGCTCAAACTTTATCGGAAGCGTCGTCCCGACCCGCCTTTTGATGGTTTATGGGTGATTGGGGTAGCAAGAGGACGCTCATAATTTGCTCTTTGCAAGCCTCCCACAGCTTCGTTTACATATTGTTTCTAGATTAATTCCTCATCGATGAGTGACTTTATGTCTGACATGAACTTCGTTAAAAGATCGTGGAGATTCGCAATGCTACTCATATTTTCTTGGACTTGGTTGTGGATCTGTTTTATAAGGTTGTGCGTGTGCGTGGGGAAGCCAAGAAGTTCGTCACCTCTTCCCTCGCCTACTTCCATTTCCCTTTCTTGGGTAGGATGTATTTGTGTCTCGTGCCTGTTAGGGTTGACCGTTGAGCCAGAGGCCTGCAGCATTTGAACTGTGTTTTCGAACTACTTTTGCAATGAGGAGATTGCCAATTGGAATTCTTGGCGCTGGGCCTCCATTTGGATCTTGTTTCATTTCTTGCGTTAGTTTTTTTTTTTTTCATCTATAATTTTTCTATATTGCTGATTGTCTGTTATTGGAGCATTAGGAGACACGACCTCCGCCAAGCTCACCTGATTGTTTGGCCAGTTGGCAGCTGCTCATTCTGCTCCGGTTCCCGTCTGGGAGGGAGAGGTGATTTCATGTCATTTTTATTGGCCGACATGTTCTTGAGGTTTGGTTTCCAAGGGGTGTCCTCGAGTTTGTTGGCTTTGGTTTGGCATGCCCTCGATGGTGGTCTTGATCTTGATCGTGATCTTGATCGGGACTTCCTTCGACTCATCGATTCTTCCCCTTCCGGGCTGAACCATCGGGGGTGTCTCTGTTGCTCGATTTCGGGGAAGTCCTTTTTCGAATTAATCCACTCCGATTTCTGTCGAGGTTGCTCAATTCGAGAAGTTGGGGGGGGGGGGGGTGATGTTCTTTAGCTTCTTTCTGCATGAAGTGTCACCCGTCTCGTGTTTCTCGCGAGAGATGGCAGACTTTGGCGAGCACTCGTGCCCCTGATTTGCCCCACATTTGGAACACATACTGATGTCGGGTGTTGGGCACACATGGGTACGATGACCCGTTGAACGGCATATTTGGCAAACGTAGATTGGGGGTTCGTATGGGTAGCAGATCACACACACACACCTTGGAAGCACCTTTCCGGTGAAAGTCACTACCGCCGATTTGGACGAGCCCAGCATGCGGGCTCTCAGTCTTCACACCATGAGTGTGGATCCGCAGGTTCTCCATTAGTTCTGCCTGAGGTGTTCCGTGTGGTAAGCCGTGAACAATGCCTCGCAGAACATCTTCTGGGTCTGCCACATATGTATTAAAGGGGCGAAGCTGCCCCCTGATCTTTAGTTGTCTGATTTCTCGCAGCCATCGCGCCACTTGTTCGTGTGGTGGGGATAATATGACAATATTCGATCCGGGATGAATCCGCAGGAAAAAAACTGCTGCTTCCAAAATCATTCAGGCAGACCTCTATCACTGTCACAGCGAGCTCCGATCCAAGCAGATCTTTAACCATGAGGTCCTTGTGTGTCCTCAATATGACCTTGATGTCATCCTTCGGGAGAGGCGGCGGTCCACGGCGTTTCCTACGTCGGAAGTCGCTGTTAGCCTGGCTCTCTCTATTTTTTATGGAGTCGCCCTCAGATTTCTTGATATTCCTTTCGGTTCCCTTTTCGGGTTCCTGTTCGCTTTCCTTCCATGTTTGAGACGGTGAGATATCCGTGGCGTTCTCGAGAGACGCGTCGTTATCTCCCCGCGCCTCATTATTTTATGTTACATGTTGCAGGATGTCCCCCGCTTCATTTGGTTGAAGGTCTGACGCCTTAGAGGGGCCCGGAATTGGCTCATCCACGTCCATATAGCCTTGAGTAATTGTTAAGCCCCGTCCGGCATGCTCGATGGCCAAAGAAAAAGGATCGACCGTGGCCGTCCGCAGCGCTAAACCTAATTCTAGGCTTGGGCTTTTCCGTCAAAACGTGAGTCTTTTCCCACTCAAAAGTCTGAAAAGAGGCGGGAAAGGCTCACCTTTGGCTTTCTTCGCGTTAGGAAAAGTACGTAGAGTCCGTAAAAGTTGATTGGACTCCTGTGAGCACACACAAGCCCCGCATCCCGCACGTGCGAGGGTCTTCCCACGCCGCGCCACCGGCTGAAGTCGACGTTAGCGTTAGCCTTTCCGCATGTGCTTCGAATCTTCTGGTGACGATAGTTCGTCGTGAAGTCGTCATAGGTCGAAGAATTCGGTATATTCGGAAACCTTGTGACTTTACGAACACGACGACATGATATTTTCGTAGTGTTCGGCAAGATTTCCGCACGATAACATTTTAAGAACGGAGCCTGAGGCGATCTGGTCCTCACTGCTCTCAGACGCTTGGAGCGTCTCCGGGCGTATGTAAGATTTCAATATGCTGGGACACGCTGGCTGTGACAGTGCTTTAGCTTGAAGAGCAGTTCTTTTTGTCTTCCTTCATTTTCCTTATTTGATGGTTTCCTATACTTAGTGAACTGTTTCAAGCTGGGGATACCAGCTCTTAATTCTCCTTGTCTCTCATTTCTTCCCCCTCAAACTTACTGAGCTGATTACCGCAGCTGCAGATTTGTCAATTCTTAGAGTTGGCATTTTCGTGTCTAACTTTTCAACACGAATTTCCTCATCACAGGAAGAGACGGAAGACAACACGAAACGAGCGCTGTGATTATGTTGAAGGAGGGGTTAAAGGGCCCCTCACCAGGCGACACACCGAATTTCGTTTATGCGCTGGAAGTCGTTACGTGCCCTCTAGAAAACGTTCTGCTACAAATATTTTTGAAATTAGTTTATTACTAGCCGAGGTATAAATATTTGAGTGCCACGAACCCGTGATTTCGGCAGGTGAGCTTCAGCGCAAACATAGACGCTCTCTCCAAGTGCCCAGTCTAGCTCCCTCAAGCAAAATTCCTTCCCTGCGTTCTCCCATACCGGAGCTACGTCACGGGCCCCACCTTCATTCTTTTTCTTCCTCCATTTTTTGTTGCGCAGCGCACTTCCGCTGACGACGTCGCGCGCGAGCTGTTGCGTTTGTGCCATATTGCGCAGCGCATGATTTTGCGTGCAGTGCACGAGGACACCTGACTAGCGCTATAAGTCAGTGCTACACGAATACTGAGGCAGACAAAAGCGTATCACAGTGCATGATCCCGCGCTGGAACACGGTAGAAAATGTCATAGTTTGGGTGTCTCCGGGCGCGAGTGCACGACGTGGTAACAAGCAGAGGAAACAAAAGTACCACTCTCTTGCTGCCCTGGGAAGTGAAACAAAAAAGCACCCATACATATTGTTTGTGTTTCATTACTTCTCTAAGCTTTAATTCGTCTATTGAAGCAGCGGATTCCATAAAGAACAGATACTGCATCGAATTGTTTTTGAAATCACGAGCCACTGTGAGCCACGTCACAGCACTGCCATGTACACACGCGCACTATTACAATATGCGTCGACTGTCCGGCTGGGAACTCGGCTTTCGTGAGGAGAAGGGCAAACCGCAATTGGCTTCAAATTGCAGCTTTTTCTGCAGAGTAGTGATGTAACACTTGACACGATCGTTAGCGCGCATTGTATGCACAGTGCTTGCCAGCTCAAAATGACCAGACCTGGTGATCAGGGTTAAAGAACAATATCTCTGAACGTGCAAATGGGTTGTGCACTAGTTCTTTCAGAGGGACGGGATCTGTGACCCAGTCCTCACTATTAGTGCGTGACAAAGATGTATCCTTTCTAAATGACAACACATCGCAGACGTATTTACCTTTTCTGAAAATACTGTGTATTGTACTTCTATGCCTTCGTAACGCAAGCTATGTCCTCCCTCTCAAATACCTTGTGCGCAATACAATCGCGCATCCAGTGCTCCGGTTGCTCTGTTGAACGCTTCCTTCGAGTTGAAACGTCCCTTTAAAAGTAAGCGTTCGTGTCGTGTGGTTTCTCTTTTGTCCTTGCGTATTCTTTTGTGCTCAAAAGTTAAACGGGAACATGCTCCAAAACCATGTGAGTTTACTGAATTGCTAGAATTTTTTTATAGCGCCTCGCCGAGCTTGTCGGGGGGACTGTCGCTCAGCGTGTCGAGATGGCGGTATGCCTGTCGCAGAACGGTGACGACGACGACGCCGGTGAGCCTGACGTGGGTGCTGCACAAGGTGCAGGTGGGCGTCCACGAGGGCGTCACGCCCACGCTGCCGCAGGAGTGCGAGGAGTCGGCCACCGCTCCGGACGTCGAGTTCCTCGTCAACAAGCCGTTCGTGCTGTGCGTTCGCAAAGGGGACATCCTCGTGCTGCTCGGCAGCATACAGAGGGTGCACGTGCCCTGACATCGAGGGTGAGCGACGTTGAGTGAGCAGAGCTGATTAGTGTGGAAATAGCGAGTGGCTTTGTTAGCCTATGCTATCCGGGTCGCAGTATGCGGCTGCAACCGTGTGGACCCGTTGTGGCACCGCATGCGAACGCACCATGAATAGTCAGCTTCTGGTAGAATCGTTTAAAGGGATTAAAAGCGCCACCCTTCATGAAGTAGGTTAAGCTTCCCAGCACAGGCTTTGTAATTGAGGTTTTATTTTCTAATCGAGTTTTCCACGCACGATTATAATATTCCTTGGTGTAACTGAAACATAGGCCTAGAAGAATGAAACCGGCCATGCATTGCGTGACTGTTGACCGGCGCCACCATTAAAATGCACTGCGTCATATACATATTCTCGCCACTATACATATGTAAATAAATAAATATATATATATATATATATATATATATATATATATATATATATATATATATATATATATATATATATATATATATATATATATATATATATATATATATATATATACCCGAGAAGAAGCAGTTCTGGGTTCGGGTAAGTATTCACAGTGAAGCAGACGCGCGTATAAAGCGGTTTATTGACGTTTCGGCCGGGGTCCGGCCTTCATCAGAATACATTGCATGGTGTCAGTACAGTTAATATACATGTGCCTATCAACCAACTGAAGATACGCTTACATGAAACACGAATAAAATGGGCGAAGAAAATGCATCCGAATCTTTCAAAGGATAGCTGACACGTGTATAGACCGATGGCGATTGCAAACATATCATCTAAAATACAAAGCATAAAAACGCACCGAAATGAATTGTAAAGAACCAATCGCCACGTGACAACAAAACGTCAGTCAATATGTGCTCAATATGTGCTATGTTATCAAGCAAACACAGACACAGAAAAAGGGGGAATAGCGACGTACTAGTAGAAGGGATAAGTGACGGGCTACAAAGACAGGCAGCTCAATTTTCCTACACATTCATTCATACCACACGCGACGGTATCAAACTCATAGATAAGGAAGGATTCGCGGGCTTCTCTATCATAATTTGAACGAAATCCAGATTCAAGCAACGTGACTCTCAGTTTATCAAACGAGTGGTCAGGAAGATGCACGTGTCTTGAGATGGGCAGGCTGGGCAACGTGTTAGCGTGGGACAACAGATCGGAAAAACAGAAGGGTCTTTCAGATTCCGCTTTAACAATCATAAATCCCACGCTAACACGTTGCCCAACCTGCCCATCTCAAGACACGTGCATCTTCCTGACCACTCGTTTGATAAACTGAGAGTCACGTTGCTTGAATCTGGATTTCGTTCCAATTATGATAAAGAAGCCCGCGAGTCCTTCCTTATCTATAAGTTTGATACCGTCGCTTGTGGTATGAATGAATGTGTTGGAAAATTGAGTTGCCTGTCTTTGTAGCCCGTCACTTGTCCCTTCTTCTACTAGTACGTCGCTATTCCCCCTTTTTCTGTGTCTGTGTTTGCTTGATAACATAGCACATATTGAGCACATATTGACGTTTTGTTGTGACGTGGCGATTGGTTCTTTACAATTCATCTCGGTGCGTTTTTATACTTTGCATTTTAGATATGTTTGCAATCGCCATCGGTCTATACGCGTGTCAGCTATCCTTTGAACGATTCGGATGCATTTTGTTCGCCCATTTTATTCGTTTTTCATGTAAGCGTATCTTCAGTTGGTTGATAGGCACAGGTATATTAACTGTACTGACACCATGCACTGTATTCTGATGAAGGCCGGACCCCGGCCGAAATGTCAATAAACCGCTTCATACGCGCGTCTGCTTCACTGTATATATATATATATATATATATATATATATATATATATATAGGTCGCGCTTTCAACGTTGATAAAATAAGCGTGGCTCATAGGTATGAACGACCGGTTGGACTACTGTAATGTGTACCGCAGGCATGTCACAGACGGTGCGGATATGCTGTGTACCCAATGCGAGGAAGGCCCAGATTTCTTACCTCCTCTGTGCTCACATATGCAGTTCTCGTTTCCTATCGGGTATCTTTAGCGCGTCTGACGTAATATTTGTTATTTGTGCTACGTTAAGCTGCTGTGCATGCTGAATCCTACTTTATTTTCAAGTTGCATCTCTTGCGAGTGCAATTACACATATTCGTTTATTACGCGAATTCTGCAGCACTATGGACGTTTCTCTATCGCAAACATTGCGAGAACTACTATCAGCATTGCCTGCTTGTCTTTTTCGTTGCTTTGGTGTGTTCGCTTCAGTGGCTGTTCGTATGAGCTACAAATAATGGATCTTTGTTCACTTTCCACGTTATCTTGCAGCTCCTGCAACCGGGTATGACGGCCCCGCATAACAACACCCGACCCTCGGAAATCTTGTGCCTAGCCTCAACGCCTGCCGGTGCGGTGTGCTCAGACTTAGCGAAAATGCTGACGACGTGACAACGTGCGTCAGCAGGTGCGCATGCCTAGCGGACGTTGACAGAAGAGCTCCACATCACTGGCTTTATTCACACGCAGCGGAAGGCTCTTTTCCCGCACGTATTGCTGGATCGCGTTGGCACGTGAACCCCGTGCGTTTGTATACTGAGCCACTGTATATAAAAGAGAACGTTTAATTGTCACGTATTACGTACACACGTCTCGCTTCTTTCAGAAAAAAAAATTTCGCATCCATTAGTGTTCTTGTCTCCTTATTACAAGAAAATGTTCCTATAGACTAGGAAAATTCTATAAAAATTTGCCGTGGTTTCCTGTTATTGCGAGTTCTCTGAACAGAAAATGGCTGATCTGTTTTTAAATCTCTTTTATATAAAACTTAGACGTAGCTTAGGAGCTATGAGTGGATGGCTTAGTTTCATGACTATCTTAATTTACTTACGTTGTAGTCAACATGGTTACCTTTGCGGTCGTCCAGCTACCAAAACACATTTTGCTACGAGCGGCAGACTTGGCTATCTTTGCATAGCACTAGGTAAGAATTTACCTATAGCGGTAGGAGTAAGTTACCTATTAGGAAGGAGGGTTGCTAGCATGTTGTGAAGATGCATATAGCCAGGCACCTTCATTTTCTTGCGGAAGTAATGCACTTCTCTTTTATATTGTAGAGGAAATATTTGAGTTATCCATAATTTTAGATTCGTAATGATATATTTTACACACGGAGCACACTCTTGAGCTGACAAGCAACATGGTACTCTTGCGCATACGTTGAGGATACGCGGTGTGTTTTGTAATCGTACCGTCAAGCTCGGGGGTTATTTCCCTACACCTCCTTTTCTATTTCTTGATTTTTTATTTGAGGGCGGGCCTAAGAAGGGGCAGAGGCTAAGGGCCCAAACATGGTCAAACATAGTAGTCTGTTACGCCCTCGTCCGCCCGCATGCGGACGCCCAAAAGGTGGATGATGTCGCAAAACTCGGTGCATGCTCAATCCGCACGAGCGGATCGCACGGACACTCCTATTGGGCGGCGCGACCTGTTGACAGCTGGCAACCATTCGGCGGAGCAAAGCTGTTCAAGGTTGGCAACTACTTTTGACAGCAGACATTGCCTCCTTCACGTAAAGGAGGCGCTCCAGCGGACGATGCTGGCATATTTTTATTGCGAAAGCAATACTGCTCGAGGTTTCCGCTCTTGGCCGTCGTCCCGGAGAATCCACCATTGACCTTTAGCGTGACCTATGTGTGACGTTATACCAGTTGTCGGCTCGGCTCGTCGCGATCGTCCCAGCGAATCCTCCATGCTGCAGCTGCGCGCCGCTGCCGCGAGGGGCGCTCGCTGTGCGTGACGTCATGCCAGCTGTGGAAAAGCGGCCCCCCCAACTCGGCTCGTCGCGATCGTTCCAGTGAATCCTCCACGGTATGTCGGATGATGTGTATAGGGTGAAGCTGCAACGATGTGCTGCAGCTAAGAAGCGGCGGCGTACGGAAGAAACGGATGAAGAGCGGGAACAACGTTTAGCTAAACGGCGTGCATATTATGCAGCCAGGCGAATGCGTTCAACATCTCTTGATCTGCGTGCATCTACAAGTATCATGCATGCTCTCAATGCTGACGCAACTTTGGCGACACCTGATCGTTCGACAGCAAGCCTTATGGATGCTTTAAATGGCGACGAGACTGCATCTACACGTTCGATGAGCAGTATGGAACTCTACCACCTGAACAGAAGATTGCTTTCGCAATCCACTAGGCTTAGCCAAGCTAAGCCTCTGCCAATTTTTGGAGATGTGATTCAAGTTTCCGCGTCACGGTGAAAATGCGACTCTAGGCTGCCACATTCCGTTCTGCAGCCGCATGTGTTGCATTGGCACCGTCATCCTTCTTCAAAACACTGCACAGTCATCTTATCTGCGCCATCTTTTACAGAGGTATTGCAATGTCATCATGTCGCAACATGCGTTTTATTCTCGGACGATTAGTTTAGGCACGCGCTGCCTTGGCTGGTTTAGCAAAACCTCTCGAATTATCCAACGCGCTGCGTTCTACGTCACGCGAAAGTGATAGTGTCGCCGGAAGCGATTCGTCCGACATTGCCATGTTTGGTGCGATGGCGCAATTTCTTTTGTGCTAGCGATACCTTGTAAGAATATGGAACACAAGCACATCTGTCGTGGAATGCAGCTGCTTAGGTGGACAAGACATGCCTCTTCACCACTGAGCACGCGTGCGAGGCTCCGAGTACAGCTTGCTGATATGCTTGCATTTGCTTGCTCATGCTTTTTTTCCACTCTGCCAATTTTGAGAGAGTGCTTAAAGCACTTGGATGCATGAAATTCCTTTTCCTTTTTTTACATATATAAAGCCACCAAAGATGAAGCATCAAACAAGCATATTATAAATTTAATACTTGCTGCTTGTAAACTTTCAAAACAAAATATAACCTGAAATGAGGTGCTCAGCGGTGAATGAAGTTCTCACTGTGTACAAAAAGTTTGTGCATAACTGGTTGACTTCATACAGCAAGGAAGTGAAGGTCGAGCACTGAGTGTACAATTCATTATTACTGGCATAAAAGCAATATGTATGTATAGCGGTGACCTTATGCAGATATACACTCATGAGATGTTTCCAAGGGGAGTAGATATTTGACAGCAAATAATTTATATTGCTGATAAGAAAGCTTATTTTTAGTAAAATTAAACAACTGCATTCTTTCTTGCCGACTGGGGGGAGGGGCAATCTGTTGCCACCTTGCTACTTAGACATACCTAATTTAACATTTCAACAATGTGCAAAACATTACCAAACTGCACGAAATTAAGCAGTACCATGACAGGCATGCTCTCTCTCTCACCCATGGCAGCAAACAAGGATGATCGACTTGAGGCTGTTTGATACTGTCAGCATCACACATGCGTGTACTCTTTTGATTGCCTCGACATATAAAACATAACCTCACACAGGATGCACATGATACATGAACTATTGTAAGCTCTACTCATGTTATTTGAGGTAATTGGGCATGGGCTGCATGTTGTTTATATATTTATGCAGAAACAACCCAGCTAGTTGATGCACAGACATAGGAAAATAAAAATGCATAGCATAGCATAAACAGCTGGCCAGCACCGGTAATTTATTTGAAAGCGAACCGAGATTATACTGTGACTTAGCTTAGCAGTGAGTTCAGTGACCTCTCGTGCTGTGAAAACGTTCATGTAGTTAGCGGTATTGTGTTTGTCTTTCTTAATTAGTAGCTCCTTTAACATGCGCATGACAATGAAACGAAGGCTCGTATGGCTGAAGGCAGGGCTGCACAAAAAGTGAAGAAACAGTGATTGCCATTTTTTTATTTGCATAACAAATCAGCGAATTGTTCCTTCGGTTCAGTTTTGTGAATAATGCACATAGTATTCTGCGTAAAACTGAAAGATTATTGTGCTCCATTATCTATTCACTATTGGGGTAGCCAAATGAATTATACCTCCATTAGCACTGCGAGAGCACAGAAATTTGCAGTCAAGAGGCTACAGTGGCTCAGCCTCTGAGCCAAATGTAAAATTGTTCAAGAAGAAAACACGCATACTGGTAAATTGGGTATGCATTCACATTACTATTCAAATCCACACATCACAAGTGATATTTCATTCCTTGGTGCATTGTTCACCATTGTACAGACTTTGTTTCAGCGCTGTGTGTGTGCAGTAATATAATTTGGCAAATCAAAGCTGTGGCTATTCAGTCCACTGAAAGCAACTTTGCGTGTGGGTTAGATGAGATAATGCTGCTACATATGGGTCAGTTTAGTATTATCAGCCGCTTTGTTTACTAGTTGTTCACTGTTACGCCTAGAATATGCGGGGCCACTGGACAATGCTGTATTCCAGCAGGCGCACTAGAACAGCTTGGCTATGCATAAACGTCCCTTTACATCGCACTTAAATTAAGGTGGTGTAGATTTGCTGTCACAAACTGCTTATAAACATAACTGCCGAGGATTCAGAAAAGCGTTTGAAATTTAAGGGTGGATGCTCAGCTTTGCAGGTGTGATATCTTACATTTATTGTGCAAGGCCATTTCGATGGACAGGAAGGATATCACACAAATGCTCGTGTTGTGACCTCGCAGTCAAAATGCAAGTAGTTTTCTGTGGTTTTTAGCTATAAACATGTCAAGCAATCTGCAAATTCAAAACTGCATTAAGTAAACTAAGACAATGAAAAACAACATAACACTGAGATGTACACATGTTTTGTCACATCAGCTCTTTGTGGGGCAGGTCAAATATATATATGTGCTATTTGCAACTAAAAACAGCGTGCACTTCACATTTAGAGCTGAGAATGTTCAAGGGCAAATATTTTCAGTGTGTCAGACATACATATGGTATCTTGTCGAATGCTTTGCACACAGATAGCTGTTTGGCCCAACTTCAATAGCACATACATAATAGACTACTACATACAAACATCTGTTTTACTCCTATCCTTTGATATTCTACCTTCCGACACGGAAGTACACACTGTAATTTTTCTTTACGTCAATATTCATAATGCAAACAGGTTTTGGGCATCACACCTGTCAATCGATATATATATGTATATATGAATTCGCATACGCATACACACAAACGCATAATACATCACGAAAAGATATTACATTCTAAAACACTACAATGTAAAATACAAGCAGACACAGGAGGATTTAGCTTCTGGTAAAGAAGAATTATTAATGTATGTAGCTTCACGGCAATAGTGGCAGGTATGATTTAAAAAAAGGGCTCATGAAGTAATGCTAGTGTAGGCTTCACTATATCTTCGTATTTATTGAGGATTAACGGAAGATTATATTACAGAGACTGCACTTTGTAAAAAGTGCAGAAACGTGGTATTATCCAAAAGTCACGACAACATGTACGAACATTGGTATATTGCTGAAGCAGCGCTATTGTGTTAATAAAGTTTATAAAAGTGGGGTGAAGACAGATAGACTAAACGCAAAACACGAAATTCATAAACATTGTGACACGCTGACGAAGATGTTTTCAGCTTGGTCGGAAGAACACGACGCTCTGGGCTTCGCGCGCTGTCTACCATCTTGTCAACTGCTACAATCATTGTAAATATCCTCTAAATACACGTCTGACTGTTTTTAACCCCATAACATTTTTGATGGAGGTTGCGGGATCATTATCGGATTTACGCAGCTGGCCCTCCTTGGATGTATATACAATGCCAGCACAAGGCGACGATGCTTCGCGCCCGTCGGCACCCACGCCCACCGTCATTCTAGCACAACACCGCCACCCAGGAAGCTTTTCTGGCACCGACGACACAAATGTTGAAAACTGGCTTCGACTCTATGAGTAGGTGGGCTCCAGCAACCACTGGGATCAGGCCATCATGCTCCCTCATTTAATATTTTACCTCGCGGGACGGCACGCGTCTGGTTTCAAACCCACGAGGAGGAACTTACCAACTGGGACATTTGTAAACATAAACTCAAGGATTTGTTTGGCAAGCCTGTTGGACGTCAGCGCGCCGCCCAAAAAGACCTCGCTTCACGTGTCCAGGCGTGCACTGAATCCTACCTCACGTACATCCAGGACGTGCTCGCTCTGTGCCGCCAAGTGGATCCGAGGATGCCCGAACCTGATAAAGTTGCACATGGCATTAAGGGCATAGCAGATTATGCTTTCCACCTCCTTGTGTTCAAGAATTCTTCCACTGTGCGAGCCATTATTTCCGAACGCCGGCGGTTTGAAGAAGCAAAGCGTCGCCGCATTGTCCAGCCATTTCCCCGCCTTCCCAACATGGCTGCTCCGTCCAGCTGCGAAGACCTCCGCAGTCCGCCCACGCTCCATCACTCTGATGACATCCTACATGTCACCCGACGTGAAATAGAAGCCGCATCTAATGTCACAACCCTGTTGCGATGGTTGACGGGCGGAGGCAAGGCCCCTCCCGTAGTGAACGAGACAGTCGTTCCAGCCGAAGAACGCCGGGTTTATTTCACGCTCGGAAATATAAAGAAAAGATAAGGGGAGAGGGAAGGTGTGACAGAAAGAGTGCGCACATGCGCACTGAAGGAAATAGCTTGCTTGTCATGTTCATGGGTTACCGCATTTCTTCACCCTTAGTAATCAAAACGCACGACAGGTTTCTTTGTTCGTGTGGAGCGACGTAGCTCCTGAGGTTGCGCTTCTGGTATTCTCTCAGGTGTTTCAGAGGTCTTTGGTTCCTTTAATACCGGGGAACCCGTTGTGGGAAGCCTGGACAGGTCGACGGCTGCTGGGGTCTCATCTGTGGTCCGCTTACGAACTTGATCCAAGTGGCGGCGGACAAACCCGTCCGCAGTCTTAACATCCAGGAGGCGAGCGCCAGAGGTAGCTTCCACAGTGCCTGGGGCCCACTTATCGCCGACGCCGTAATTTCGTACGTACACATAGTATCCCGGTGCAAAGTTCCAGCTTGAGTCATTCACAGGTTTAGCAGGGCAGGCTCTGGGAGGAAAAGACATGTCCAGTCTTGTGCGCAACCGGTAACCTAATAGCATCTCTGAAGGAGAAGGGCCTCCTTGGTGTGGTGCGTTTCGATAATTGCACAACAGCCGGGCCAACGACATTATGATGCAACTGCCTCCTATCTTCTTCGAGCCTTCTTTGACGGTGCGCACGGCTCGCTCGACTAGGCCATCACTCTGGGGGTGATAGGGGGGTGCGCGAATCTGTACTATTCCATTTCGCTTCATAAACTGCTCGAACTCCCATGCTGTGAATGGCGTCCCGTTGTCTGACACGACCGTTCGCGGTATACCGAAACGGCTAAATATTGTCCTGAGGGCATTAATGGTGCTGTGAGCGTTAGCCTGCGACATGGGAACCGCCTCAATCCACTTTGTGTGTGAATCGACGACTACCAGAATCATTTTCCCTTTGATTGGTCCCGCATAGTCGATATGCAAGCGCGACCACCTTTCGCGCGTATCGGGCCAACTTACTGGTTCTTTTGCCTGAGGCATCGGTAACGTTTGCACGCAGTTGTGGCAGGTCGCTGCAATGCGCTCGATGTCGTGGTCTAAGCCGGGCCACCAAAATAAAGACCTGGCTTTTGCCTTCATAGCGGACACGCCTTGGTGGGCTGCATGTAGTAGCTTTAGCAGCTTCCCTCGCGCATTTGTCGGCACTACAAGGCGATGACCCCAGTAGAGCACTTCTTCAGTAACAGACAGCTCATGCCACTTTTTGTAGAACTCTGCCATCTCTTTCGTTTCCATGTCATAACTGCGCGGCCAACCTTCCCGTGTGTACTTGCGTACCTGTGAGAGTACCTCATCAGCGACGGCGAGTGCTTTGAGTTCCTTTAACGGCATGACAGGCTGATCCCACTGGTCCATGGTCAGTACAATTTGGGCCTCATCCTCGTGGTCCGCTTCGTCCTTGCAGAACCTTGGTGTTGCTCCGTCCTTTATATGCAGCCGTGCGGGTGGCCCCTTGATGAGTGCCAAGCCCTCCGTGAAAAGGTCAGCGTACTGCTCCATCCCAGGTGCTGCTCCTTGGTTCTCCAGCTTCACTTCGGTTGACTGCGACGTGATCTGAAGAAGCGGCGCCCCTTTTATTTCGAGTTTCTGCAGTAAGTCACGGCCACAAAGGCTAGGGCCTTCGCAGTTCAACACTACGAGATTGCAGTCAACTGTCGCAGACTTATAGGAAGCTTGCATTTGCAGAACGCCCAGCACTGGTAGCTTTCCAAGGTAACATGAAAGGGTTAGCGCAGCCTCACAAAATGGTGGCCACTTATGACGATGAGCTTCGTATATTGCTTTAGGCATCACGCAGACAGGCGAACCGGTGTCGATTATCATTTTCAGCGGAATTCCATTCCACGCGACAAGTTTCTGTATGGGCGGAACCAGACATTCATTACTTTTTACTGACCATATTTGCAATGCATTGCTGCCGCTGTCTTCAATGTCAGCTGAACATTCGGTTATCGCCATGGTTCGATGGGCGGGAACTGTTCGCGAGCATACTCGCGCCAAGTGACCTTGTCGCCCGCATTTGTAACACCGGCGCCTTCGCAACGAGCACGCAATGGCTTGATGCCCTTGTCTGCCACAGCAGCTACATTGTTGCACTGACATACTCGGTTCATTCCTTGATATTGCGGGTTCCCCTTTCCACTGAAAGTTGAGCCCATCGATGGCGTCACCTTGACTGCTTATCTGTTGCGAACCTAGCTCTGCGTTTTCTGCTGCTAGAGCAAGTGCTTCGGCTTCCGCAAGAGTCAAATCCTTCTTGGCTAGTAGCTGTTTCTGCAAGTTTTTTGACCGCACTCCGCAAACGATGCGATCCCTCAGCATTCGATGCAACATCGATGAGAAATTGCAGTTATGGGCTATTCTACGAATCTCTACGATAAACGCCTGCATAGACTCTCCTTCTTGTTGGCTTCGATGAAAGAACTTGAAACTTTCCGATATCTCGTTAGGAGATGGATCATAGTGCTCATTCAAGGTTGAAACGACTTCTTCATAGCTTAGTGAGCTCGGTTTTCTAGGTGCTACTCTACCGCAAAGAATCTCCACGGTCCGAGATCCTAACGCCGCAAGCAACAAGGCTCTCTTCTTGGCGTCGTCTGTAACCTCGTTTGCTTCAAAGTAAGCGTCGACTTTTACGAGATGTACGTTCCACTTATCTGTGTCCTCTATAAAATCCGAAAGCTTGAGGGCCATGGTCGCGGCTGGGCTGATGGGCGTCTTCGTGTCGTGGCTGGTGCCCGGTCGCTGTTGCGTATCCGTGGGGGTTCTCGTCGCCACTGTTGCGATGGTTGACGGGCGGAGGCAAGGGCCCTCCCGTAGTGAACGAGACAGTCGTTCCAGCCGAAGAACGCCGGGTTTATTTCACGCTCGGAAATATAAAGAAAAGATAAGGGGAGAGGAAAGGTGTTACAGAAAGAGTGCGCACATGCGCACTGAAGGAAATAGCTTGCTTGTCATGTTCATGGGTTACCGCAAACCCCAACCCATGGACCCGACACTTGCCAGGCAACCGTCTCATTGATCCAGTCCGTCGTGCGCCAAGAATTGGCCAACGTTGGTGAAGCCAACGTCTGCTCACTTAATCGGCCTGACTACGCTCCCTCCAGCACTGTCATACGCACCCGCAGCCTGAATGCCCCAACACAGTATCGCAACCCGGCCGAAGGGCGCACTCTAGACGACAAGCCTATATGCTTCACTCGTGGCCGTATCGGCCATATTTCACGTCACTGCCTGTCTTCGTGGAATTCGACCCCCTGGCCCTACCTCCCATCACACGGCTCTCATGCTGCTCCTCAGATCCCCCCGCAGACATTCTCGATACATGCAGGGTTCCATCGCCCCGCTGTCGGCTAGTCTACTTCGGGCCGCCTCCTGGCGCTTCAACCCTCACTCCATCAGAATAGTCTGGACCCCAGGCCACATAGGTCTTCCCGGCAACGAGGCGGCGAATGCCGCTGCCCGCGCTTCTTTCCTCCGGGCCGCTGCCCCCTCATGTCCTGTGTCAGGTCCTGGCAACTCGAGCCTCACACGCTACAGCGGTATGCTGGATTATTATCGCACGTCGCGCCGACTCTACCCTAACCCTGCACGCGGTTTGGCGAAAGGGGACGAACGACTACTACGCCGCCTTCAGACCAATACTTTCCTTAGTCCGGCGGTCGCCCGGCACTTCATGCCGGAAATCTCAGGCACGTGCCCGACTTGTCAGGTTCTCGTCGATACCTTTCACGTTGTGGCTTCGTGCCCCGCCACTTCACTTTCCTTTTCATCCCCTTTCCCCATCCCTACTAGAGGGGCTTGGGAGAAGTACCTGCTCGGCTGCTCTACCTTGGAAGCTCAACATTCCTTGGTGGCGCGCGCCCGGGCAGCGGCCATCGCCAATGGCGTCCCGGAATAGGGGCTGCCACTCAGGCGCACAGCAAGCAGCTCTCTTATTAAGTTCTTGAATAAAATGTTTCTACCACCACCACCCCGCAAACGCAGCCAGTAAATTCTGGTGACACTTCTCTGCCTACCCGCTCTAGCCGCTCTCCTTCGCCACGTCGCCGCTTCTCCCGATCGCCCCCATCTCGTCGATCACCGTGCCCTAGCTCCTTCCGGCGCGCTCTTCCGGAAAACTAACGAGTGCAGCACCTGGAGAAGATGCTGCCAAACCGACCCGACGTAATAGTCCGTCCTCTTCTGACCTTGCCCACACACCGGAACCTCAATAAAGTGAACGTGGATGGTGTACCTGTTACG
The DNA here is from genome assembly GCF_023375885.2 of Dermacentor andersoni. Taxonomy (NCBI): domain Eukaryota; kingdom Metazoa; phylum Arthropoda; class Arachnida; order Ixodida; family Ixodidae; genus Dermacentor; species Dermacentor andersoni. The sequence continues at coordinate 228,749,159 of NC_092815.1, read as the reverse complement.
GCTCCGACTGACACTGGTGCGCACGTATCTGTAATGAATGCTCAGCTTCGGAATCGTCTCAAGAAAGTCCTCACTCCTGCCCCGTCGCCTGTGGTCCGAGTTGCCGACAGTGGAACACCAGCTGTTATTGGCATGTGTACGGCTCGCGTGAGTGACGCCGGACATCATACTTCTGTTTTATTTTATGCTCTAGGGCACTGGCCCTCACGACCTCATCCTGGGCCTTGACTTTCTATCTACACATTCCGCTTTGATAGACTGTTCTGCTGGTGCTGTGCAACTCGCTCTACCTGCTGCTATTGCTCCGATACGGCTATGTCTAGTGCTCCGATAGTGCTCCGATACGGCTATGTCTTCGATAGTGCTCCGATACGGCTATGTCCCACGGAGCATATTCGCCTCCCTCACCGTGCCGTTACCTACACAGGTGTCTCCCCCGTTCCACCTATATCAGACGGTGACTACATCGTATCCCCTAATCCGGATGTCCTGCTCTCGCATGACGTCGCTTTTCCTCACACCGTCATTACCATCTTGGACAACACGTCCTGCCTTCCGCTTGTCAACTTTGGAGTTTGTACACAAATACTACCGCGCGGGATATCCCTGGCGCAATTAACGCCGGCCACAGACTACCACATCACTGCTTTAACTTGTAACTGCTCCTCGTGTTCAACTCTTGCTCCACTCCCTTCAGACTTAAGTAACAAAACTGATTGCTCCCGATCTTCCGCCCCAGCGTGCTCAAGAACTACGTTGCCTTTTTGCCTCATACTGGGACATATTCGACCTTGGAGAGCGCCCTGCAGGACAAAAATCTGCCCTGAAACATCCAATAAACACCGGTGATGCGAGCCTGATCCATCGGCGACCCTGCCGCGTCTCGCCTACTGAGCGACACATCATCCAACATGAAGTTGACAAGATGCTTTCTCGAGACATCATCGAGCCTTCTTGCAGCCCATGGACATCCATCCCCTGTTGTACTAGTTAAAAAGACGGACAACAGTTGGCGATTTTGCATAGATTATAGACACTTCAACAAGATAACAAAGAGGGACGTCTATTAGCTACCATGCATTGACGATGCCCTGGATTGCTTGCATGGAGCACAATATTTTTCGTCCACCGACCTTCGCTCCGGCTACTGGCAAACTGCCGTCGAGGACATGGACCGCGAGAAGACATTTTTATTACTCCCGATGGCCTGTATCACTTGCCTTTCGGTTTATACGATGCCCCGGCCAGATTTGAACGAATGATGGATGCCCTCCTACACGGTTTCAAGTTGTTCATCTGCCTCTGTTACCTGGACAACGTGATCGTTTTTCCTCCGACTTTGGCGACACACCTCGAACGCCTATCAACGGTCCTATCTGTTTTCCGTCAGGCGGGGCTACAATTAAATTCGTCTAAGTGCCACTTCGGTCGTCACCGTGCCACTTCGAGGAGGAAAGAGAAAAGCAGATGGCAGGTAGGTTAACCAGAATAACGTCCGGTTGGCTACTCTATACCGGGGGAATGGGAAAGGGGAAAATAAAGATCAAAGGAAGAGAGAGGAGGGAACGAAAGCGTCAGCGAACTCACAGCAATTTTCTTCTTTCCTTCCCTCCTCTCTCTCCATGTGAAAAAGTTCATAAAGTGCCCAAAATTCCCGTTTGGTGGGCCATAAACGACAGTAATGACGTCAGCGTTTCGTTTCAGTGTTAGTACCTTGTAATCGTTTGTAATGCGTGTATATTCTGATATTATCTCATATTCTTTAGAAGCTTTAACATAAATAGCGACGCCACCGCCCCTACGACTACTACGATTGATAAAAATTTTTCTAACCATTAAGATGGAGCATTGCACACCCGTCGTAATACCATGTTTCAGTAAAGATTAAAATACTATACTGAAAAGAGAATTCGTCTAGGAAATAGGCAATCTGGTCAAGCTTAGCGAGAGCAGAGCGTGTGTTAATATTGAAAACAGAACCGTACAAAGAACAACCTGGAAGAATTTCATGGGGCAGTGCAAAATCGAGGTTGCGCATTTTGAAAGCTTAAATTTCACGCAGAAAGAGCAGGGCTAATTACACCGATGTTACTGAGGTCGTCTTCACAAGTTATGGATATTGCGCTAGAAATGTCTGACTGCCTCGCAAAAATCCTTCCATTATGAGTCCACATGGATCTCCACTGGCAGTCCTTCTTACGCCAGATAGCCATACTGAGAAGTCTCTTTAGTGTAATACGAAGCTGCTCATTTACATAGATAGGACTTGTGCTGCCAAGTCCTAGGCTGTCATTAGTAGGCAGGGCTTTTCTCGCTTTGGTTAATGTCATGTCGCGCTTCGACCGGGACTTGAATTGCACAATAATGTTCGTTTTATCCGGAATACGCGTGGGGACGCGATGGTAAGTCTCGATATCGCACTCACTGATTGGTTCTTCAATAGCATCTCCGATTGTGGACAATATGGCAACAACACTTTCATTTTCTGTCTTAAGGACTTCCTGGATTTCAAGATTGGCATTCCTAGAATACTGTTGCAGATGAACTATATGGTTCTCAAGCTCGCTGTTCTTTCAGTCCAAGGAAACGTACTTTGCATTGATTTCCTGGTTCTCTGTCAAAAGCCGAGTCTTTTTCATACCTGAGCTTCAAATCTCTTCTTTAAGTCGTGTATTTCTCTATGCATGAATACGATGCACTGTGTCATGTTTCGCTGCTCATTCTTCACATCACGAATTTCATTGCGCAGCTCTCGTACACTTCCAGTGACGATATCAATTCTATCTTGAGTTCAACTTTTAGTTTCTGAAGGATTTCGTCTTTCGCTTTCGCAAACTATTTTGACATTCTCTCACAAGCAAGGCGAGCCACACACTTGGCAGCAGCGACGAAAAAAAAGAGAAATTAAAAAAGAAAAAATCTAACTAACCTGCACCAAAGGAAATAGCAGGCTGAAGGCGATGGACACCGGGGTCGCCGCCACTGCGAAGTAAATGCAGTAAGCGCAAAAAGGCTCCTTTTGTAGCTCTGGAATGGGTGGCGTCAGGCCTTTGTTGCAGATATCGGCGCTGCCGAAAAATGCCGCGCCTCCAGTTGCCGATTCGTGCGGAGTAGCATGTCAGGTCACGTGGACTCGGCAGATGCTTCGATTTTGACGTGACGCAAAATTGCGGCTGCGCAGAGAGAATCTGCACCAAAGCAAATAACAGGCGTAAGTCGATGGACACCGGGGTCGTCGCCACTGCCATGTAAACGCAGTTAGCGCAAAAAGGCTCCTTTCGTAGCTCTGTAATGGGCGACATCAGGTCTTTGTTGCAGATATCGGCGCCGCCGAAGAGTGACGCGCCTCCTGTTGTCGATGCGTGCCCAGTAGTGTGTCAGGTCACGTGGACTCGGGCGAGGCTCCGATGCGGACGTGCCGCACAATTGTGGCTGCGCAGAGACAATCTGCACCAAAGGAAACAGCAGGCGTAAGGCGACGCACACCAGGGTCGTCGCCACTGCCAAGTAAATGCAGTAAGGTCAAGAAGGCTCCTTTTGTAGCTCTGGAATGGGTGGCGTCAAGCCTTTGTTGCAGATATCGGCGCCGCCGAAGAGTGCCGCGCCTCCTGTTGTCAATGCGTGCCCTGTAGTGTATCAGGCCATGTGTTTTTGGCCGATGCTCCGATGCTGACGTGGCACACAAATGCGGCTGCTCAGAGAGAATCTGCACCAAAGGAAATAACAGGCGTATGGAGATTGACACCGGGGTCGTCGCGACTGCGAAGTGAATAAGTGAACGCAGTAAGCGCAAGAAGGGTCCTTTTGTAGATATGGAATGGGTGGCGTCAGGCCTTTGTTTCAGATATCGGCGCTGCCGATGAGTGCCGCGCCTCCTGTTGTCAATGCGTGCCCAGTAATGTGTCAGGTCACGTGTTCTCGGCCGATGTTCAATGCTGACGTGGCGCACAATTGCGGCTGCGCAGAGACGATCTGCACCGAAGGAAACAGCAGGCGTAAGGCGACGCAGACCAGGGTCGCCGTCAATGCCAAGTAAATGCAGTAAGGTCAAGAAGGCTCCTTTTGTAGCTCTGGAATGGGTGCCGTCAGGCCTTTGTTGCAGTTATCGGCACTGCCGAAGAGTGCCGCGCCTCTTGTTGTCGATGCGTGCCCAGTAGTGTGTCAGGTCACGTGGTGGCGGCCGATGCTCCTATGCTGACGTAGCGCACAATTGCGGCTGGGCAGAGACAATCTGCACCAAAGCAAAAGGCAGGCGCAAGGTGACGCACACCAGGGTCGTCGCCACTGCCAAGTAAATGCAGTAAGCGCAAGAAGGCTCGATTTGTAGCTCTGTAATGGGCGACGTCAGGTCTTTGTTACAGATATGCGCGCCGCCGAAGAGTGCCGAGCCTCCTGTTGTCGTCGATGCGTGCCCAGTAGTGTGTCAGGTCACGTGGTCTCGGGCGATGCTCTGATGCTGACGTGGCGCACAATTGCGGCTGCGCAGAGACAATCTGCACCAAAGGAAATATCTGGCGTAAGGCGATGCCACCACTGCCAAGTAAATGCAGTAAGTGTGCAAGAAGGTTCCTTCTGTAGCTGTGAAATGGACGACGTGAGGTCTTTGTTGCAGATATCGGCGCTGCCGAAAAGTGCCGCAACTCCTGTTGTCGATTCGTAACGAGTAGCGTGTCAGGTCACGTGGACTCGGCAGATGCTCCGATTCTGACCTGGCGCACGATCGCGGCTCCGCAGAGACAATCTGCACCAAAGGAAATAGCAGACGTAAGGCGCTGAACACCGGGGTCGTCGCCACTGCCATGTGAATGCAGTAAGCAAGAAAGCTCGCTTTGTATCTCTGGGATGGGCGACGTCAGGTGTCTGTTGCAGGTATCGGCGCCGCCGGAGAGTGCCGCGCCTCTTGTTGTCGATGCGTGCCCAGTAGTGTGTCAGGTCACGTGGTCTTCGCCGATGCTCCTATGCGCACGTGGCGCTCAAGTGCGGCTGCGCAGAGACAATCTGCCCCAAAGGAAATAGCAGGCGTAAGGCGTTGCACACCAGGGTCGTCGCCAGTGCCAAGTGGCGACGACCCTGGAAAGGTACCCCGGCTTGCTGCCTTCGATTACCATCTTCGTGGGTGCCAGATAACTCTAGTAAAATCACAAGAAGGAGAAAAATGATTATTTCTGACGGGGCTATTGCTTAGGCTTCGCGTCTCTGCTTTGCTTCGAGCAAGCGCCATGTTTGCTGTGACGGAACCCAACGCCGTCCGCCTCCGACCAGCCGATGAGAGGCGAGCAGGCGTGCGGATGGGAAAGGTGCGACCGCTAGTCCGTCTCGACTGGAGAGCCATCCGCGCGCAGTGGGACTAGGGCGGAACGGATGGGCGGATCTGCCATGTTTGGGCCCTCAAGGCTATTCAAACGGCTGGGATATCCCTGGCCCTCTATTCACAATCACACATATTTAGTCACATACAGGAGCAGTCTCTGCGTGTCCGAGTTAGATAAAATGACAATGCATCCCGACGCAAATTCTAGGACGGAAAGTACTTTCTTGTTAATGCAAAGAACCCATAGTTTGCAATCGCATCACGTTTGACATCTGAAAAAGAAAATTTGTTTAATATGGCAGACACGAAGTAGGTGCCGTATAACGTAAAACTATTGTAAGTACAAAGTGCACGTAGCCTCGGGCACTAAATTGCGGGCGTGAGCATGGAAGACGCAGCAGCAGAAATGAAATTGGCGTTCGCAGAGACGGCCACCTATCTTTTTCGCTCCGTGACAGTATACCCTTATGACTTTACTCCAATCTCCTAACGTCAAATTTACGTATTCGTCGACGTAAGAATCGGGGAGTTGCCCCTAGCGTTGTTCGAACAGCCCATAAAACGCTCTCTTTGTTTATAGAAAGTCACACTTGCTTGCTTTGAAAGCGAACAGCATTGCCTACCGTGACTGTTTCTTTTGGCTATATGGTTGACAAGAGGCGAGGAGCGCACCGAAAGGAGAGGGTTTCGGTGGGCCCGAGCTAGTGCAGAGAAATTAGACAACCGTTTGCGGAGGTCGCGGTCGGCGTCTGACATTTGCATTTTCCTTAATGCGGCTGGTCGAATATCAGGGCATCGTGCAACGGCACGTTAAAATGGCACTAAAACGGAAACTCAGCAATGAAGTGCCAAACGAAGTTGCAGTTTCGCACGAAAGGCCAAGCATCGATTGCGATAGCAAATTATTTGACAGGTATACGAATTAAGGATAGTAGCTTCATCGGCCGCATAAACTTACGAACATTCGCTTACTAAATTAACAAGCATGGTGTCACATGTGCACAGCAAACGTGAACACATATCACTCAGTAACCGCGGACACTCGCCGTCAGCCGCCGTCGGTGTAGGACGCGCTCATTGCGCTCCCATGCGCGCGATGGAAGACGGCGCGCTTACTCACCACCTCCCTGCCTTGCGCGCGCGAGGTCAGGCCACCATCCTCGGCTCACCTTCGCACGCTTTTACTCGCATACACGGCATACGGCGCGCTGCCATGGTGTTATCGCACTTGGATTCGCAATGGAACATCACGGCGACGCCCACGGCGGCGGTGGAAATGCGCCTGGAGTGTCCATATAATTGATGTCACAGTCAAAATTACATTTTCGTGTTTTATGCTGCGGCAGTCAGGATGTGATTATGCAGGACGACGTATTGGGGAACTCCAGAATAATTTCTACCCCCTCTGATTCTGTAACATGCACCCAATGAACGGCACCAGGGCGTTTTCACATTCCGGCGCCATCCACCGCCGCTACTTGATAGCTCAGCGCCACATTCGCCACTACTCAGCGCCACTACTCAGCGCCACATTTCGGCGCTGAGCTTAGCAGCACAGCGCCGAAGGCACTGGCAGAGCGATGTCGCACACGTGGCGGAAGGGCTCGACATCGTTATAGTGCCAGGAGAATTTTTTTTTTATTATTATAGGCAGAAAATTTCATTCACCCCGGCAGCTGGAGCTGCGGGGTATACGGTGCGCTTTTCGGCTATTTGTTTGACATATTATTGCGTCTTTAGCGCCGACGCTTCACATTAACGCGGCGAGTTCTCGCGGCTTTGGGACGTCGCTCTATACACGGGCGAGTGGGCACAGCCCGAAAAAATTTCACTAAGAGCGGGCGTCTAATGCGAGAAAGGCGTAGAAAAGAAAATAATTATTTTCCTTTCGTTTAGCCTAATCATGTATAATAAGTTTGCACACATCATATAGATTGGAAGTTATCGAAGTGTGTGTGCGGTTAACTAACTTTGCGAGTTAGGCAAACAAAGGGGCGGAGAGCGAAGAATGGTCGACGAATCTTGAATGGCTAATGGCAAAAATGAAAGAACATTGTTATAGCTTTACACTATAGCGCCCCACAACGTGTTGTTCTGATTAATCATAATTAAAACACGAGAAACATTCGTACACAAGACGGGAAAAGGTTAAAAATAAAACTGTAGGGAATAATACACTGACAGCACAAACACTTGCGGATACAATCTAACATAAAGGAATGCAGCGAATGACCATATGCGTCACAATAACCCCTTCAGTAAGCTATGCGAGTGCAAAGCAAATATGCACAGCGCACTTCACAGCGTGCATTATGATCTCCTCGAACCGAGCAGATAAGCCGCGCATGCCGGGATAGCAGCAGCCCTGCTCGCAGCAGACCCTGAAACCTCGGAAAGGTTCAAGACCTACGGTGACCAGTTCAATCCACAAAAGGCTTTGTACAAAGCTGCCAACAAGCATAGGTCCACAAAAGTGATTGCTCGAGTGGGCACTTCGTACACATTCGCCTCTTTTTGATAAATGGGAGCAAGAAATTGTTCCTGATTAATAACCTGGATCTTGCATGCCTTCTTCGTGCACACTAACAAGCACGAACTTTGCGTTGGACATATTTTGACGGCAAAGGTTTATTCGTATGCTTTTTCATTTTCTTCTACAATTTCGGACAATTAGGTGCAAAAGATAATAATATCCACTTGCGGCTTCCATATAAACTCCGCTATCTCCTGAAGTACCCTTCTCTTTTGCAGCGAAGCTGTTACCTTTCGTTGGCAGGCATTTTTCGTGGCGTCGTCTGCGGGCAAAATGTCGACGGATCTCGGAGGTAGTGCAATATCGGGACCCGGCAGAGACTTCGAGCACTCGGCAAAATGAAGCGAAAAGTGCATACATTCTTTGGAATCACGCACAGAACGCACAGAACAACATTCGTTTCAATAAAGAACAAGCGCAAAACAAGCATCTGAACCACTTAATCGATAATCAGGCACTCCTTATAACAATGCGAAGCACGTAGCGCACTCCGCATAATACGTTTCCCGTTAAAGATTACTGTTGCGCAAGCTGCCGCGGAGACGGCAGCTTGCGACATGGGCACTGACGTCACCAGCCTTTTGTGTATAAAAGAACGAGGCAAGCCATTGTTTTCGTTGTTGTTGCAGCACCACTGTGGGTAGAAAACGCAAACTTTAAATTAAATTACGGGGTTTCAGGTGCGAACACCACGATATGATTGAGGCACGCCGTAATGGGGGGACTCAAGAAATTTGGACTACCTGCGATTCCTTAACGTGCACCTAAGCACACGGGTGTTTTCGCATTTCGACCCCATCGAAATGCGGCCGCCATGGCCGGGATTCGATCCCGCGACCTCGTGCTTAGCAGCCTAACACCATAGCCATGAAGCAACCGCTGCGGGTACAACTGCAGTGAGGTACATACATTGTGTCACTACCAAAACTTCGTACAAATATCACTGACATATTCTCTATTGTTGACATAAAATAGTCCCACGTAGTAGACCCATTGCAATCTTGTTTTCAGAAAGCTTTCCTTTTAAGCAATTTCTAGCCATCAACATCTTACATATGGAATGAAAATGGCGTGAATTTTACTTGTTGGTGCATTGCTTTGTTGGATGGTGGCAACGACACTGTGAAGAAGAGGGAGGATAAGAAACTGGACATGGCGCACTTCTATTTCCCTGTCTAATTTCCTATTATGATGCAGTTCGCTTCTTCCACCCAGGGCTCTTGTGCTTGTTCCACCATGCAAATCGCCATACAATGAACATATATAACAGAATGCTAAAATTAGAAAACGTAATTTATAATTTATTCTTTTTTATATTCCTTGACTATTCTTGTTTGCGAAAATCTTGTCCGCCCAATTTTCATAAATGTCAGTTGAAGCAGCGCTTCCTTATTAAGCGTATCATTTTTATTGAGATTACTCGGGGTTAATCTTTGGAGGCTCATTATTGCTGTGCGCGTCCGTTGTTGAAATAGCGAGAAACCTTGTAATTGCTTGTTTATTAATACAACTATTGTCATGCGTGCTTGTGTGGCGTTGCTGGTACTTTAATGAGAGAAAGCTTCGGTGATAGTTGTCAACTCTAGACCTCCTGCTTGCTGTGCTTTTGGAATAGAAGTTTATTGGGGATCGTTCATCATATCGATCACAAGTTTATAAAAATTGAAAACGTTCCAGCTTGCACCGTCGCGGCCGCTCAGTTCTTACAGTTAGTGACGGCTCTCACTCACCCCACGACAAAAATAAAGTAAATGTAAGGGAGCTGGAAATCACACAGAAGCGGGTGCATCTAACGTGACAAACGAGCCACCGCATTTTCGAATGTAAACATGTCCCCGGCCGCAGACCCGTTTAGCGACGGGGGAACAAGCGCGAGTCACGGTGGGTCGCACCAAGTGGGGCGGCCCCGTGCTGAGGCTAAGCGCGGCCACGTGGCTCGTGTTGAGCATCGTTTGTGGGCGAACCCCACTGCACGTGTCAAAGGTTCGCTGTTTGAACGGTGACACGAGCGACTCCGGTTGAGCCCGATAGCGGAAACCTCGAACACTGCGGTGCAAGCTCGTTTCGTGGTTCGACCTGGTGGGTCGCATTTATCACTGGCCAGCTTTTGCTTCTTTTTCTTTTTTTCCCTTTTTATGTTCTGCGAAATCCAGCCACACTTACCACTTTATCCGCACTGTCATCCTTTGCAACGGATCAATGGCAAACAACCAGAGGCAACACCCGTATTGTAGCGTCTTGTCTGCAGAGGAGTCGCAAAACAGCTAGGTGGGCAAGGTGACATCAAACAGAGGCTGTTTGCACAATCTATTACCCACAGTTGTGGTGCCTCCCTTCGTTCCTCTTTGCCCTCTCCCTTTTCACGCTTGCGACGGAGAAGCGAAGCGGTCGAGTGAGTGTGCTCGTAATTTCAGATCATCGTTGCGCGGTTTGCTCGGCCAGGAAAGAGATACGGCGCAGGTGCATCGGTACATTAGCGCCGATAATGTTTCGGCCCAGTTTGATGAACTCGCTATGAACGGATGCGACACAGTGCGTGAGGCACCCCTTTGTTTGAACAGAGGTGCCGTCAATTTTACAGCGAAGCTGTTTATGCGGACCCTGTGGAGTCAATGTCGGACTTTTCTAAAAAAAGGAGCCACATGACCTAGCGGGAAAGGAAAGGACGAACTCAACACGGGGAAAGAGGTTGGAGTGACCTCACTCTCCCTGGGAGAAAGCGCGGATCTTATACGGCTGTCACACGGTGAACTTTCGGCGATCTAGCCAGATCGGCATCGAATTTATCGGCCATTGATTTCACCTTGCCGCGAAAGAAACAAATGTTATGCTGCTGGTTTGCGGCCAACGAACGGTGCCCACACTATAAAAGAAGTTTTCACCCTTTGGGGTGTATATCTGCCACACAACGAAAATAGTCCTCTGTCTTGCTTGCGTTTTCTTTCTTGAAAACGCCGCGCCTGCTACTTTCCTTTCGGCAAATCTATGTCATGCTGATAACGCGCATGCCGTTCGTTACTGGGAATTACCGGGCTCGCAGCGTTAAAGAAAGGAAATGCGGACAAGACAGATGACGATTATCGTTGTGTGGCAAATATACACCCCAAGGGGTGAAACTGTTTTTAGAGTGTAGGAGCGCGTGGCTTCCGGCACTTGTTGCTGGCGCAAGAAATGCCGCCAGCCACGTCAATCGTCCAACCGATCCAGCCAATCGTCTAAACGATGGCAGCGCCCGCGTCTCCAGTGGTGCGCCTTCCGCCCAAATATACGGAGCTTTGGATTAGTGGTTCCGCACATTGCATCCCAGCTACAACTATGAGAAGACCACGAGTAGTGCGTGCTCTTGAGGAAGAAGCTACCTATTGCAAAAGCGAAAATGAGGTGAAAGAATGGTCAATCAAAATATTTACAATGTCGACTGCTTGCGAAGTATGACTTGCATGGTGTAACACTCGGTGTAACTTACACAACTTCGCTGTTCAACCATCTTCACGGGCGGTGATTTTTTTGTGAGCCGGCTCGTATGCGTGCAGACGAATAGAAAGCAGTGCTGCGCGCAAGAATTTTCACGCGCGGTCAATGAAGGGCCAGAATAAGGAGACCATCGCCTCGTTTGGCAGTGTCCACAAAACATAAATGCAGCAAAGCCCATGCACTTTAAAAACTCGCCATATTATTTCCGTAGTGAACTACCGCCTAAATGGTTTTTCGTTTTTGTGTAGTAATATTTATTCCAAGGTCTAAGCACTGTCAGCGCACTCATGCGTTCTTTATTTACCGTGCTCGAATTAGTCATCTCAGTTACCAGAAACAAGCTTTACCTCAGATGAAATTTGCAAGGATAGCCGTAAGACAGCCCGCTTTGCCGTTAAGTACGTAGGTAGTGCACGGACAGTCTGTTTGCATTTATCTTAATATAAAAAATACATATTTAAACACTACGGCAAGGAACAAGAGAAATAACTTTATTTACGGATGAGCCTTAGAACAAGGCACCAGTGCCAGTAATTTGGTCATTAAGGCAAGGAGAACTAGCTTAGTCGCATTTGCACCAGGGGATGCAGGGGGTGAGCGTATAATATTCATCATACCGTCAGCCTCGAGAACTAAACACGTGACGGCGCAACAGATTCATTCAAGCTGGCGCACATAAGCTGAAAACTTGTAGGCAATAGAGAATATTAAGGAGCTCAAGATAACGCTAATTTTAACGAGACGTGAAAGAGGTGCTAGTTGACAATCTCGCATTGTGAAAAACAGCGCTGCAAGAAGGGAGCGAGGAAACAGGAAAGACTGGGACCACACTGAGCTAACCTACTGACAGAGAATGCCGTAAGCCAGCAGGCCTAACGCTTTGCTGGCCACGACACGCAGCGGTTGCCAACATTAGAAACCGTGTGAGAGTCGCCAATGAGCCTTTCTATTGGCGATTGCCAGTAATTTACACTCTCATTATGCCACATTGGGCTCACTTAGCTATTCCCAAGTACAAGCCTGTCATACATCTAGGTACGCTTATATATATTCAGATTACTTATACCACCATTTAAAATCATTGTCGTCGCCATAATCAGCCGATTTTATATCCCACTGAGCTTGCCGGACTACATAGTCGGACTGACCAGAGGTGAGCGCCGCACGCTGGCGTAAAAATTAAAGTTTTCTCTCTCTCAGCGTGCCTTGGGTCAACTGGCTCTGTCATATGTCGGAGCGCCTAATGCAACGCCGTCGTTATACTTTACGTTGACACTTGTTCTGTTACACTAATAGGATGGTTCAATATCTACAAAGACCAAATTACCACGCAGTTTTTACTTCTCGATTCTAAATAAGGAGCTGCATGACCGCCCGTCCTAGTGTTTCTATTATTACCTGTTTATTTTTTATTTGATTTATTTTTTTTCAAGAAAGAGAATTACTATTTCACTCAGAGGCAGCGCTGTCCGCAAGTGCGATGATTGGTGATTTTTCGTTCAATTTTCTTTTTGACTGCTACTTCCTGTATACTGTTGACAAATACTTCTTATGTCTTATAAAGCCAGTCCAGTGCTTTTCCTGTCTTGTTGATGGGCCCGTTTTTATGGCGATGCCGCCGATGCGGAGCCTCGAGACGGCCTCGCGACGTCGTGCCGTGCGGGCGTCGACGGCGCGACCCGCGCCCGGCGCGTCAGAAGGCCGCCCGAGGTGCGCCGTGTATGTGACGCCACGAACAGAGTGGGCGGGCGCACGGTCGGGCTCCACTCAGTCGGCTCGCTTCCGGTTCTGGCTTCCGATGCGGGCACAAGATCTGTGCGCACACGCAATAGGATTGTTACTGAGCAGCTGTGCACATAGTATGCACACCATGGCGCCTGAGCCTACTGCACGGTAAACGTAAAGGTAAATCCGTCTACTTTAACGCCGACGCTTTTCGGCCCGTCGCGGGCGTCATCGAGGTGGGGTGCCTGTAACGCCGCTACCGGCGTTCCTCATCGCGCTAACGTTTCGACAGGCCCCCCCCCCCCCCCCCCGGTATATCTGTCGGGATGCTGTTCCAGCTGCTCAGCAGCAGTTGTCTCGCGTGCTGCGTCACGTCACGCCACTTGTGAGAGGAGCTGGAAGACGACGCCTGCTATCACTCACAATGCTTCGTCTTCGTGCGAAACTGGCATTCTCTTTTTGTTAAGCTTTAACTATGGCAGAATACTCCGAGTAGCCCAGCTTCCCCCTTGAAGGATTTTCGCAAGGTTTCTTCCAGATATATTAAGGGTATACATATGGCGTTTGGATAGCTGTGAAGAGATGTAAGGTACCCTTGTAAGTAAGTAGGTATTTTATTTACAGTAAGCAATATGCAAAGCTCACTGCAGGGACAAAGGCTAAAGGCAATCAAGCCTGACAAAGGTCCCTGTCCCTCCACAGTTCACGACAGCTCACACGCTTTGAGTTCAACAGAGTCAACAGTACATTGTACATGAGTACATTCAACAATACATTGTACAACAGTACATCAGTTTCAGGAAAAGGGACAACTAGCAAATTGCAAGAGTACACATAACAAATCACATAAACGAAATGAAAAATTTACATAACATCTTAAGATAATCTTACAGAACAGGTCGCGCACGCCAAAATATACAGCTACACAAAATAAATTCCGAAAATTTGGAAACGTAGAATGCACGAGGAAGCAATGAAATTACATCATACATGGAAACACTCAGAATACTAATTCTTGAATGATATAAACATTGGTCGAGGCATGAAAATCCAAAAGTTAATGTTGATATTGTATACATGTGGTAATTAATAAGTTCTTTGCTTGTTTTTTTTAAATGCAGCACTACTAGCTTTATAGTTCAATCTATCTGCAAGGATATTCAAAACATGATGTGTCTGGTACGCAGCACTTTGTTTTCCATAATTAGTTCTTACTTTAGGTGCTCGTATCCTTTGTTCTCGTAAACAATAGTATGGTTTTGCGATGCGGCTTTGTTCATATAATTTACTTTGTTGGGTTACTTGGAGCAATTTAATATAGTACAACTGATCAACCCTGAGCACGGAATGTTTTATGAACTGCGTAGCCGTTGGCAGGTCTTGTAATTTTCCCCTGTACTTTTCGAAACAGCGCAATATTTTCTTCTGCATATTAATAAGCCTATCGTAATTTTTTGCGATGTTGTACCCCAGACTAAAATCTCATAAGTTACCTTAGAATGAAAGAGTGCATAGTACATATTCTGTTTTAACCTCAATGGGATTAAGTGTACTGTTTGTGAAAACAACCAACTATTCGCGCTAATGCTGTAATCAGGTGATTCACATGTGTGTTTCAGTTTAATTCTTCCTGAAACCACACACCAAGAAATTGTTGTTCCCTAACGTGTGTAATACAATTTCCTTCAAATGTGACACTTGTATTACTTATAGGCTTGTTGATAGGTCGGAATATCATATAGGTTGTTTTTGGCATTTAAGCGTAGCTTATTTTGCCTTAACCATTCTGAAAGACGCCTTAAATAGTTATTTACACTCACTTCAAGTGATATTAAATTGTCTGATGAAAAGAAGACGTTTGTATCATCAGCGTACATAATAAGTTCAGGGGAATCAAGAATTTCTACAATATCATTTATATAAGCAAGCAACAATAGTGGCCCCAATATGGACCCTTGGGGGACTCCTTGGTTTGACTTTATTTTTGTAGAAATTGGGCTATTAATTTGTTCGGATTGATAGCAACCTTCAAGGTAACTTTTGAAGAGTTGAAGTGCGACTTCGCGCACTCCATACCTCGACAATTTATGAATTAATAGTTGGAATTGTATGGAGTCAAATGCTTTTTGAAGATCAAGAAACAGCCCAAAAGTCTATTTTTTCTTTTCCATATGGTCGATTATCTTATCTGTGATATACAATAGAGCTTGTTCCATTGACTTAATTTTTTGAAACCCATATATATATACTGTTTGTTATTATTTTATGTTCATCGAAAAAGAATGCAAGTCTGTCGTAAATTACTCCTTCAGATATTTTTGATATTATTGGAAGCACAGATATTGGTCGATAGTTTGCTAGATTATTGACATCAACACCTTTTTGTACTTCGTGGACTTTTGCCACCTTTAACTGTTCCGGAAATATACCAGTAGCGAGGGTGAGGTTGATAATATAGGCCAATACATCACATATCAATGGTGATATCAATTTCAACTCAGCAGAGCCTCTTTCATCAATCTCTGAAGCAACATTATTTTTAAGCTTTCTGATTAAGTTTTTTACTTCAACCGGATCTGTGGGTACCAAAGAAATAGGATAAGGCACAGTAGACTTATCAGCAGTTCGGGCACTTTCCGTATTTCCATCGGTTGCAACATAGGAGCCCGCGTTTATAAAGTGTTCGTTCATGACATTGGCCAACCTTTCGCCGCTGAGTGTTTCGCCATTAATTGTTAGGTACTGTGTCCTATGACAGCCTTTATTCCTCTTCGTAGGCCCATTTATGACTTCCCATAATTTCCTGCGATTGTTGTAATTTTTTTCGAATAACTTTTCATAGCATTTTGTTTTGGCCTTCCTTATGTCTGAAGTTAAAACTTCTATATGTCTTGTATTTAGTGAACGCATTTGTCTCTCTCGAGTGGATTAAATCGTGGTGCAACTTATTCTTTATTTGAATGCGCCTGTAAAGATCAGATTTTATCCAAGGCTTTCTGCATTTTTCATTACTATCACGTGAGCACTTCTGAAGTGGAAATGCTGCGTCATAACTAGCACGCAACAGCTTTAGGAAGGCGTTATAAGCTTCATCAGGGTTATTTTGCCTATAAACAGTGCTCCAATCTAGGTTCTGAACCAAGTGAAAAAAAAATTTCCCGAGTTTTGCTGTTTTTAGTTCGATAAAGAAATGTCTGGGTTTTCGATATGCAGAGGTGAGAACTAGATAATACCAGAAAGAAGATGAGCACATGATCACTTATGTCATACGAAAAAATCCTGGTTTCTATATTCTGCGAATTTAAATTTAAAGCACATATGTCAAGCAGCGCAGCGGCGACGCATCATCCTCAGCACACCGCAATGTTCGGTAGTCAACCATTGGGGCCATGGTGGTGCTTATACGGGCAGAGTGCATGCGTGAAACGCACACTGCTGGGTAAACATGTACTCTATGTTAACATGCCACGACATCAAAACCAATCACTGAACAACTCCACCGTATGCAATCTACACAGCCGACAAAGTCACTTTGAAGCAATCGGCTGCTTTAAGCACAAGTAGGCTTATCGCTGCCACCAAAACGCTGGGACGTTTGGTAAGTGTTTTTCAACTCAAACAATCTTCACGTCACCGTCAGAGCAGTGAGACAAGCATATGGACATACCAATGCAACTTTCGCAGTCATTTACCACGTAACGAGGCTGGAACCGCACACAGAGACTCCGCGTCTAACTCGCATCCAATCTGTTTACATTCGGCAATCCCACGACTGTACTCCATGGAGAAACTCCTCCCGTCCTCACGATCTTTCGCGAGGAACACGTTTACATACGAAATCATCCAGCGTCTCTGGCATCGAAAGAACTCCTTCCAGTTGGTGTGAGTGTGGCGAACGGACACCGAGGCACAGAACAAATTGCGGCGACTGGCTGCCACGCTAACAGGGCCAGCTGTTCCCCAGCGTCCCTAGCCTCGGCAAGAACCCTACTGTTTGACTATCGCAAAGAACAACGTTTCTTTTCTCAAGCAATGAAAGCACGCCATGTCTTTCAGCACCGGCTGCTGAAAAAGTTGACCACAATATTCTTGAAATGTGCCTTTGTTTTTTCAGTGGAAAACATGCTTTACTTTTGAATTCACACATGGTGATACCACCGGTTCGTTCTAAGTTTGCCACCCGAGTTCGTTTCGCAATGTTTTGCATTAAGCGGCGACCTTGTGAAGTGATAAACGGACCAATAATTTTACTGAACTGTTGGCTAGCTGCAAAGGGGCGGTTATCTAGGAAGCGTTTAATAACGCGAAATAAAGCCGTTATTATTTTGTTAATAAATGTTCGTGCAAGTCGCCCTTGAGACAGGCCTTATGGCTTTGCTAAGCTCAGTTTGGATGCTTCTTGTCAATCTCAGAAAAACTAAAAGCTTCCTTTATAGATATATTTTATTGATAGGAAGGACAGAAAGGCCCGTCTCAGCTAGTGCATTCCAGTCTGTACTGGGGAAGACGGAAGGGGAAACAGCTTCCTTTAAACACTAAGGTGCGCTTATGCCGACGACTGGCTGGCGCATTTCTTAGCATAGAGCGCAATGCCATTACCTCCGCAGGTTTGTTCACTACGCATTGAAACAAAGTGATGTCTATCAAATAACTTGCTCGCATTAAGAGCACAAGCAGTGCTATCTGAAAATTTCGAAAGCGACTGTGTATACTTGGCATGCCCGACGATTAGTTGCGTGCCCGAGCGGCCAGGTCGCCTCTCAAGAGACTGTTCGATTCGGTCGCTTTGCTTTCGCCTCTGTTGTTAATTAGTGTCGAATTAATCACAATTTGTTTGTGTTCTTGTTCTGTCATTGTGGTTTCAGGTATGGTGACTGCTCATTTTCGCTGCAGCAACGGAGAATCCTAGCTTCTTCGCACGACAATCAGGATGCGCAGGCGCATGCACGCAGTAATAGCACACGCCAAGAGCAAAACACGACTTTTTCGATATGTATGTGCAACGGTAGGGCAGCCACATTAATGCGCCATTCTGTAGCGTATCGTCTGTATTTTCTCTATAGTGGTGGAACCACAGTTAGTCAGACTAACCTAAGAAATATTGGGTCTATACTTCTGTAACATATGTAGATGACGACTGTACTCAATCATTACTATTTAATGACTGTAAAATTCCACATGCTTCTGCATGAATTTTGGCCTTGCAGAAATTGTCGAATTACAGCATTAGACCTCACTTCTCCATTTCACGTCGTCCTACGTGACTACCTTCTTTTTAAAAAATGATATCGCATAAAAGCATAACAAATGAGTCTAGCAGCCTCTGGATCCGTAGCCAATATGGCTACTTCCGCTTCCATTACAAAGAGACTTCGTTAGCACGACATCTAAATCAGAGTATATTATGAATGTGGCAAGTAGAACATCAACAATAATTTATAAGTAGATAATCAATACCATGACTGTAGCTTCCAGGAAACATTAATCTCTCGAGCTGCGGCGCAATATTTCGTAAGTAGGATCTTGATTGTATTTCGTAGACACTTAATAACGTTACGTACATATAAAAAAGGACATTTTTGTGCTTACAACTACGACGGGCGTGAACATTGAAGACTATCGGGAAATTAAAGTTATTAAGTTACACTTTATTTCAATAGAACTGACTCGTAAATTATTTTATCTGCAATAGCGCACTTTTGTACATAACGAAATTAAATCCCGATATTTCTTTAGCTGGTGTGTTCTCGGATGCACATGCGATGATTTTGCAGCGTAATAACGTAATAACTTATTGCCTATTTATCGTCGTGCCTGCTAATACAAACGTCTTTATTATGTTGAAATACTTTTGCGCGTTGCACTCCAAGCACGCGTGATGAGAGTTCCGTAATTCCTTAAACAGTCCATATGTTGAACAGCACCGCCGTACTTGCCACTAACGTCGGGATAAACAGATCATTGATCTTGACCGTGCTTACTTCTTTAGTGCTCCCGTGTGTTTTTATGTGCCACTTTCGAAGATGAAGCATTTCTTTATTGTCAGCACCCAGTTCCTTCACTGTCCTGCGTGGTGCTGGCGTTTTTGTTGAAATGAACTACGGCATTCACCATTGAAGTTCGTCCCTAACCAACACGCTCCCTTTGACCTTTCAATTTAGCTGCTTCGTCACTACTCCTAGGGTGCAAACATTCACTCGTTCCTCGGTGCAATACAGCTACCTCAGCTAGTAGAGGCGTGGACACTTCCTGGTTCTTTCTCCTGCCGAAAAAAGGAAGATAAATAACAAAAGCTACGAGTGAAACGGGCCTCCACCATTTTGTCTCTGCTAGCCTCGAACGGCTAGATGGCGCGAAGGAGGACGCGGCGCTCCTCAGCGTAGGCATCGATCGGCGCCGCCGGGAGGCGGAGACCATGGTCGCGGCGGCTCGGTCAAAGCTCGTTTCCTTGCAGCTGAGTTCCGTGCAATAAGCGCTTCCAGAGCGGAAATCAATCTCACGCTCACAGTACACTAAAACCTGTGGGCAAGGTTTTCAACTTTTGATGATTCTTAACGTTGTATTTACAGAATCCATAGTGCATAATAATTTACCACCATGTGTGTGTTACCACAGTTTCCTTGAGATGCCTTAGGTTTAGGCGAATCTTATTGTGGCCACAATCCTATGCATAATTGAGAACACAGTCAAAACGTTTTTAATATAGCGAGGACTTAATCAGATCTTGAAGTTCATAATTTGATTTTTTTTTTCTGCTGCAATAAAAGACTCACGTAATTTTGTGTTGAAACGCTACACAGAAAGGTCGTTTCGTTTGATGGCAAGCATAGCGTTGTAGTTGAGGGCTTCATTCGCATTTTCTTACCAGCGCTTGCTTCTTGTGCGCCAGCAATGAATCGAGCATTTTTGTATTTTCCCACCACCAGTATGACAATCGCGATCGGTGACTGAACACGTAGATTGTGTCATATAAGATGACGTTGTAGAGTGATGTCTGCAGCGCCCAAGTCTCTAGAAATTGTCGCTTGTAGCGGTCCACCCAGTCTGGTTTTTTTCTAGAATATAAATCCTCTTAACTAGGACGAGGAGGTAGTTTTTTGAACCTTTGAGTGGAGCAGTGATGGTCAACCAACAATATACAGCCCCGAAAACGCATGCTTCTGAGAAAGTGTAATTTCTTGTTCATTCTTAAAACAATGGCCATCCGATATTGCGTCGTTGCCTGGGAAAATATGAGTAATATTTAATCTAGCAAAACGTGAAAAACCCATCCATCACATTCACGCTGGCTCGAGGTATGATGAATATGGCCGTACGTGTATGTACATTATTGGTCAACTCGCAACGGCTGGCACTCCAAAGCAGTCAGAAATGTGAAGAAGTCACCTTGCTGTTAAAGGTGGCTTCCTTTTAAATCTGTTCTAGATGGACAAGAAATAAGTGTTCTCCATATGTAACGTAACAACTGGAGATTTAATTCATTCGCGCATAGTTTCCTTAAAACTTCGTACGCAACTTTTCCCTAGTTTACTTTGTATGTTATAATGGCCTTCCACTCAAGAATCTGCGCTCATGGAAAATTACTTAGTTGCGTTGAGGATACATCTCATGTATATATTTAGCAAGGAACACAAGCATTACCTACTGCGTGGTATACCACACTGGACTTTAGACTGGCCAATTCGCTCAAACCAACCTTTGTAGGAGCATTCTATTTTTTTAATAGCTATCGACAGCACCGAACGAGTTGAACAATAACAGCTGCAAGCGCCCGTATTAGATCAATGTTGTATTAGTGATGAAAAGTTGCAAAACTGCAACAACACTAAAGGAGCATCCGAAACGTCTGAGACCTTTCGAAAAAACAGGTGCAACTATCATCCTTCAACAATGATAACACAAGGTTTATTAGTAGGAAAGATACATTTCTCCGGCGCGTTTCCCCATCAAGTAATAAACCCACGCTGTGCAAGCTTGTTGGAATATATTTTAAAAAGAAAGAGGGTGGAGAAACTTGGTCACAGTGACAATACAATGGAAAGCGCAATGTCCTTCTCCCTGTGCTGAAGCACTGCACAGAAGTTAATGCCCTGCCTCAAAGCAGTCGTCCCGCCTTTCTCTCCCTTCTCCCCTAGGGAGTTGCGCCGTGATATTGCACTTGCCATTCTCCACAGCTGTCGCCTTCAGAGGCGGCAAGAGTCACGTGACAGCTTGCTGCATCAGCGTGCACGGCATTTCTGCCGGTGGCGGCGCACCCTTCCTCACTCACCTCTCCCCCTGTCCCCGACTTCTTATCCGGCCCTGTATTTTGTTTAAATAAAATCAAGCGAGCAGCAGCGTATCTGCGCTAGCATGGAGATTTCTTTCCCTCTCTTCTGTTGCGTGGGATAACACCAGCAATAATTTGCGTTGTGCATAAGGGCGAAATTAAGAAAATTGCTGTTATTGTTTTTCAGGTGTTGTTGTTTGATGTGGGCCCAAGGTGAAGTTGGTCCTAAATTGTACTTTGACTTGGTTCACGGGCTGTTTCACTACGCTGCTTAGGCTTCCGTAGATTAACAAACTGACGCTTCGCCGAACCCGCGGTGCCGCCATCGCGCAAGACCAAGCCAGAATTTATGAGCAAGTGTGACGACTATTAGTCCATGATGATCATGGGGATGATTATTATGATGATTTAATGGCATCCCCTTTGAAACGTGGCGGTGACAAACAGTCACCTAACCTGCTTTATTTAATCAGGCACATCTGTAGCATATATGCTACAGACGTTTTTATTTAGCATTTTTATACGTCTGTTTAACCTTTTTTTTCTTCAAAATCTACGTTGTACCGCTAGCTATGACTGAGAGAGATTCAACCGGGATGAATTTCTTGCCTGCTTTTTTTCCACCAACGCTCCAGACGTCTCTTGCTTATCTCGACTGATGACCAGTTGATGCTTCCGTCCGCTTTAAACCCATGCGCTTCGGGAAGGTGTAGGTTTCCTACGGTTCTCACTGGGTGATTTCCTTCGCATTCCGTCAGGATGCGCTGAGTGGTCTCCGGATTTTGGCCGCAGCATACACATTCATCTAGTTACGAATATTTTCTCCGCTCTGTTTTTGTCCTTAAGCAACCGGCTCGAGCCTCACATACCAAGGCACTGCTCTTTGTGTTATCGTACAGATTTTCCCTTCTACTTTCTTTCGTCTCATTCTTGTAGATCTCCATGGTCCTTTTGTTTCCATTCTTTGCATCCAATTAAATGTCTCTGTTTCTCTAACTTTCTTTCTGATGACTCCTGGTAGTCTATTTACAGTTTCGATTGCTCTGTACTTGGTTGCCAACTTTCTTGACCTCTTCCTCTATTCTGTGTCCACGATTTTCGAGTGCAGATACTTGTGCGCTTTAGATGCGCATGAGTCTTTTTCAAAACTAATTTTGCTATGTGCTTCTCTGATTTCAAAAAAGGCCCAACCCATGTAACCCTGCAATGCTTCATTTGGGATTTTACCGTGGGCTCGCAAAGACAACCGGACCACAAATATTTGGTTCTCTTCCAACCTGGACTAGATATCATATTTTAAGCATAGAATGGCATTTTCGAAGGTTAGTGCTGGCACCATTACTCTTTTGCAGATACCACGCGCCACTTCATACCTATTGTGGCCCCACAGTGCTCTGTGTTTCATTGTTTTAGCATTCCGCTTCCCCTTTATCTTCAGATTCCCTTTGTGGTTGCTTGAGAAAGTCTAATTTGTTTATGTATACACAGATGTATTTATATTGCATGACTATGGATATGACTTCCTGTTGAATTGACACCACGCAATTACTCGTCCCCTCACCAAAGATCATAATTCCCGATTTCTCTGTGCTAAACTTGAGGCCTATATTTGTCGCTGCGTTGCTGCAAATATTCGCAAATGCCTGTAAATGTCTTTTATTTTCCGCTAGTAGCACTATGTCGTCCGCGTACATCAGTACGTGGAACGTCTGTCGCACAATTTGTCCATTATGCATGTAGGACAAATCAAACAATTATTTGCTATTTTCCAGTCGTCTTTCCATGGCCTTAACATAGAGCGTAAGCAAAAATGGGGATAGAGCACATTCTAGCTTCCGTCCTTGGTAAATTCCAACCGCTTCATTACCTTTTCGACCTTCCCATACAACTTATACTCGGTTGTCTCTACAATCGCTCTCAGCTGCTCCACGAAATCGTTCTATATGCCTTAGTGCTTAAGGACATCTTATGAAAATTCCCTGTCTACATTGTCATAGGCTCCTTTAATATCCAAAAATGCTGTCGATAAAGGTCTATTTTCAGCTACTGAAATCTCTATACACTCTGTCAGTAAAAACATATCCTCTAAGCGTCTGGCTGGCCTAAACGCATTCTGTGGTTATCCCAGTAGATCGTTTTTATCCACCCACTTCGAGAGTTCCAATTTTTTGGCTTGCATTGTGATTTTATATATCACCGACGTTACTGTAACTGGCCTGTACGAGCTTGTCTTATCCTTATCGCCTTTGCCATTGTAGATGATGTTCATCTTGCTTTCACGCCATCCAACCGGAATTTCGTTCGTTCTAATCACTTGCTTTATGGCATTAGTCAGCTGTGCCTTGCTGTTAACTCGGGCCAAGGTATTTGATTAGCTATGCTCGGATTTCATCATACCTTGCTGCCATGTTATTAGGTCATTTTCTTCTCCTTTTGTCGAGTAAAAGTTTTCTCGGCTAAACTTTTATCTCTCAGGCTTCTCTGTTTTGCTGGATTTCCTTGAGTCTGAACTACGTTTCCTTTCGTGCCAAACTTATACCTAATAACGTATGTGGTGTACCGCAGCGCATTGTCTCCTTCTATATGTTACCGCCTTTATCTCTTATAACCATTTGTGAATTTATGGTTAGAGCTACGAATGCTCTTTTATAGTTCCATAATATTTTTGGCGCTCCTTTGCTCTTTTGCAAATACTCGCGCAAATACTCCCGCATTTAACTTTCTCTTGCATGAGCTCACTCGCCAACCTTTTCTTTTCTCGGTATGTGTTCCATCTAAGCAGCGCCTCTTCTTCGGGGAATGCCAACTTTTTTGGCTTCTCCATGATCTCTGGACGCCTGGTATCGCTCTTCTATAGCTTGCTTTATTTCCTTGTTCTACCACTTAGGCGGTTACCTCTTTCCAATTGGTCCAACGAGTATTTTGCTGTGCCTTTCTTATTTCCTGCTGCATAACGTCTATCAGTTTCTTATATTCCTAGACTGCTCTATGAAAAGTCTCCATTTTCTTTTCTATGTTTTTGCGATCTCTGTTATTTGCTCTTCTTTCACTTTTAGAAATTCTGATGCTATTGCGGTCTCGTATTTCATTATTATATCTCCCAAATTTTAAAGGTAAACGTTTATGTTCGCTACCCATGCAATCTTTTTTATTTTTATCTGTTAATATTTTGTTTAGCCGTTCTTAGATTGTGTGACCCGTCCACGACACTTATGTTCCTGTTAACTGCTATAAGGTTATATTCCTCGCACAGATCCAGCACTAGAGAACCATTGTAATCAGTATATTTGTCTAAATCATCCAAGTGCGCGTTCATATTTCCCACGAATATCCGCTAGCCAGATTTAATGTACTAATTATTATCGATTCTAATACAGTCAATCGATTCTACATTTTTATTGCTCCCCGCACAATAATCAAGACAAAGTTCTGCAGCATCCCTCGAGAGCAGGGGGATCGCATCACTGTCGCCCCGATCCCACGAAACGTGCATTCGCAACTCAACATGGCAAGACGTCGGGCGCGCGCGAGCGCCCTTCTGAAAAAGGTCGGGGCTTCGAAGAACATTTTCGTAGACCCACAGCGCTACGCTGACGGAGGGGCTTTCGCTGCGGTTAGCGTAGACCATGAAAGTCAAGTGACGAACTCAATCTCGATTCGGATGACGTCCTCTGAGATCGCAGAGATGGCTGCAATAGCGATGGCCTTACTTGACGACAAGACGAAAACGATCTACAGTGACTCGAGATCAGCGGTTAGGGCATTTGCCAAAGGAAACATATCCGAGCTTGCCCTGCCCTCTGCTATCCGCTTGGTTAGCTCAGATGGTACAGCAGCTGCCCCGGAACGGCGGTGGTCCGGGGCTCGAGTCACGGAATAGGACGAATTTTCTTCAACTGACTACGCCCTGCCATCTCCTTGCCGCCTGGTTAGCTCAGATGGTAGAGCGGCTGCCCCGGAAAGGCGGTGCTCCGGGGTTCGAGTCCCGTGTCAGGACGAATTTTCTTCAACTGACTTCGCCCTGCCATCTGCTTGCCGCCTGGTTAGCTCAGATGGTAGAGCAGCTGCTATGGAAAGACGGTGGTCCGGGGTTCGAGTCTCGGGATACGACGAATTTTCTTCAAGTGACTTCGCCCTGCCATCTGCTTGCCGCCTGGTTAGCTCAGATGGTATAGCGACTGCCCCGGAAAGGCAGTGGTCCGGGGTTCAAGTCTAGGGCCAGAACTAATTATCTTAAACTGACTTCGCCCTGCCATCTGCTTGCCGCCTGGTTAGCTCAGATGGTAGAGCGGCTGCTTCAGGTTCCAGTCCCGGACCAAGGACGAATTTTGCTTCAACTGCGAGACCTTTCTTTCGAAAAACCCGTATGGGTTTCGTTTGCGGCAATTGCTACGAAAGGGTGGATGTATGATTTTCCCTTTATTTATTACTTTCCTGCACCATGCGGGTTTCCGCAGAACTATTACGTCAAGCTCTGGTCCTAGGGATACTCGGAAGCAAGGTGATCAAGCGACACAGTCATCATGTTTCCAGACCACAGGACTCCACTGCCGAATGCGCGTAACGGCAACTTGAAGCCGTCGGCTGTTGTGCTCTGCTAGAATATTTGAAATGTGAGTCGGTAGATCCGCAGAACAGTATGGAAGCTTTCAGTGTTTACAAACGTAGGCCCTGAACGGCTTCCGGTTTTGCTCACTGATGTAGCCCGCTAAATCAAGGGAGAAGAAAAAGCATTGGCCGCTGTATTGAGTTGTAGGACCGCGTTAAAATCTAAGCCTGCAGATTTTCAACACTTTCCTTCTGTACAGAAGCGCTTTCCTTCTTTGTTCCTGCAATTGGTGCCAAGTAAAGTACACGGGTGAAGTTGGCCCACTGATAAAAATTTGCGCTATTGTGTAACAAATGCAAGCAGCAACCTTTGGTTAGACCGCCGCTTTCAAAATATTTTGTTCTGTAAATGCTTCATACGAATTTAGAACTAAAACAATAAAATTGAGAAGCCAGGGTTTGTTGGCACTTGACGCGCATTCATCATCCTCATCAGCCTGGTTGCGCCCACTGCAGGGCAAAGGCCTCTCCCATACTTTTCCAACTACGCTGGTCATGTACTAATTGTGGCCATGTTGTCCCTGCAAACGTCTTAATGTCATCCGCCCACCTAACTTTCTGCCGCCCCCTGCTACGCTTCCCTTCCCTTGGAATCCAGTCCGTAACTCTTAATGACCATCGGTTATCTTCCCTCCTCATTGCATGTCCGGCCCATGCCCATTTCTTTTTCTTGATTTCAACTAAGATGTCCTTTACCCACGTTTGTTCCCTCACCCAATCTGCTCTTTTCTTATCCCTTAACGTTGCACCCATCATTCTTCTTTCAATAGCTCGTTGCGTCGTCCTCAATTTCAGCAGAACCCTTTTCGTAAGCCTCCAGGTATCTGCCCCGTACGTGAGTACTGGTAACACACAGCTATTATACACTTTTCTCTTGAGGGATAGTGGCAACCTGCTGTTCATGATTTGAGAATGCCTGCCAAACGCACCCGAGGCCATTCTTATTCTTCTGGTTATTTCAGTCTCATGATCCGGATCCGTGGTCACTACCTGCCCTAAGTAGATGTATTCCCTTACCACTTCCAGTGCCTCGCTACCTATTGTAAATTGCTGTTCTCTTCCGAGACTGTTAAACATTACTTTAGTTTGCAGATTAATTTTTAGACCCACTCTTCTGCTTCACCTCTCCAGGTCAGGGAGCATGCATTGCAATTGGTCTCCTGAGTTTCTAAGCAAGGCAATATCATCAGCGAATCGCAAGTTGCTAAGGTATTCTCCATCAACATTTATCCCCAATTCTTCCCACTCCAGGTCTCTGAATACCTCCTGTAAACATGCTGCGAATAGCATTGGAGAGATCGTATCTCCCTCTCTGACGCCTTTCTTTATTGGGATTTTGTTGCTTTCTTTGTGGAGGACTACGGTGGCTGTGGAGCCGCTATAGATATCTTCCAGTATTTTTACATATGGCTCATCTACACCCTGATTCTGTAATGCCTTCATGACTGCTGAGGTTTCAACTGAATCAAACGCTTTTTCATAGTCAATGAAGGCTATATATAAGGGTTGGTTATATCCCGCACATTTCTCTATCACCTGATTGATAGTGTGAATATGGTCTATTGTTGAGTAGCCTTTACGCAATCCTCCCTGGTCCTTTCCTTGACAGATGTCTAAGGTATTCCTGATTCTATTTGCGATTACCGTAGTAAATACTTTGTAGGCGATGGACAGTAAGCTGATCGGTCTATAGTTTTTCAAGTCTTTGGCGTCCCCTTTCTTATGGATTAGGATTATGTTAGCGTTCTTCCAAGATTCCGGTACGTTCGAGGTAATGAGGTATTGTGTATATAGGGTGGCCAGTCTTTCTAGGACAGTGTTCCCACCATCCTTCAACAAATCTGCTGTTACCTGATCCTCCCCAGCTGCCTTCCCCCTTTGCATGGCTCCCAAGGCGTTCTTTACCTCTTCCGGCGTTACTTGAGGGATTTCAAGTTCCTCTAGACTTTTCTATCTCACCTTATCGTCGTGGATGTTACTGGTACTGTATAAATCTTTATAGAACTCCTCAGCCACTTGAACTATCTCATCCATATTAGTATCGATATTGCCGGCTTTGTCTCAACGTATACATCTGATTCTTGCCTATTCCTAGTTTCTTCTTCACTGCTTTTAGGCTTCCTCCGTTTCTGAGAGCCTGTTCAATTCTATCCATATTATAGTTCCTTATGTCAGCTGTCTTACGCTTGTTGATTAACTTAGAAAGTTCTGCCAGTTCTAACACGCACTAAAGACAAAGACAAAGGTACAATAAAATGTTCACAGGCATTCCGGCGTTTTCTTATGTAACAATATTTTTGTAAAGCTGATGAAGTTATGTTTTCGGAGTCGTTTCCGGTAGTACGATAAGTGCGTTGAACAGAAATAGTCGTATGCTACACTGAAAAAAAAAATCATAAAACGTATGCGTTAGAAAATTGTATGGAGGTTTATTAGGAGATTTACTGTAAGCAATTTATTAGAAATTTGTAAGGAGATAATATATAGCGTCTGTTGTGGTCCTCACGCTGGCATTTATAAATCCAACAGTGGAATTTATAAATCTAACACTAGCCCAAAATACAGAGAGTAAAAGGACAGCAACGGTGCTAAGCGAGCGCGCAGTCAGAGCGCGAGCAAACACATGAAATTGAAGCTATTTTAGGCGGGGCGTAGCAGACGACAAAGGCGAGTCCCTCGTCCGATGTCATCGGAGGGCTGTTCGCAGGGCCGCCATCGAATGCACGCGAGGCCAAAGACTATGGGCACTTTGCCGAGCTAAACTGCGATAGGCGAAAGCCTATCGATGTCTGCCTCTGTTGCTGCGGTCTGACCTGTTCTGCGAAAGGACATCGCCGTGGACACGAGCATGGTAAGCAATCACAGCCGTATGGTTTCCAGGTTTGTCACCGATGCGCGCGTACCCCCACGCGCGCACTCTCACAGCGCTACTGGCATGGCGCCTCCTCTCCTTGCTCCCCTCGCCGGTGATCGCCGCTTCCCTGCGTCCACCACGGACTGCGCCCGGACACTCATGAGCCACTAAAGGCTTACGCCTTAATAACTGGTGTAGCTGTCGAGAGCCAGAGGGATTATGGCATATCAATCTGGCAGGTCAGTAGGCGGTGCTAGAAGCCGATGGAAGCCAGTGACTACAAGTCTGACAGAATAACAGATGAAAAAATAAAGAGCATTATCTACCGCTAGAAAGATAAAAGCTGTCAGGAATACCCGGAGGGGGAGTTTCGGCTAAACATGGGTTTCCAGGAATGGAGCACAACGACTGTTCTCAGTAATTTGTCCGTGAGTTGGCAGTGCTGTACCAGTGACGGCGAAGTTAATAGAGAGGTTTCACTTGGCCCGAATTCCCGTAACCGCAGGCGGTTATACCAAGTGTATTTTATTTTGCTGCGTGAGTAAATTTTTGGCAGCAACATGATTACGCCAGTGCCAAAAATTTACACAGCAACGAAGCAGAATACGCTTGTTTATGCAATATTAGCTCTTTTAGTCTCTTTGAGCTCTGCACCACCAGGTGGCTGCACCATGCAGACCGATCACGCCCCGCCGCCTGCGGTTACTCGAATGCCGGCCGGACAAGCTGAGCCTGTCTAATGTGTCTGGAGGCTGAGCACGCCTTGGTAAGTGTGAGCCGAGCACACCTTAATTTTCCGTGCGTAGTGCGCACTTTTACTCTACAGACGCTGTCACGTGGGTAAGAAAGTAATGAAGCCTGACGCAGAAGGGGCGACTGGGTTCGCGTTTCGATTCTGACGAGCATTAGTTACAGCCTACGTTGAGAGCTAAGAAGACAGTTTCGAGTGCAAATAATTGAACACATTTCGGACATTCCGTGCCAAACGCAGCAGCCGTAAACTTGATCCTCTCCGATATTGTTCTTTAAAATTGTGTAATTTATTTTGGCAAAACATGTATTCTTTAAAAATATTGTGTGAAATAAAATTTTGCCTGCCTGAGCACCATTTGAATTCTTCTCGAAGAGCAATACATGAGGTAGATAACAATATCATTGAAAATTATGCTTTATTCAATGAAAGTGGTAATTTGGTCTCAGTGAATTAGAAACATTGTGCTTTACAATGTGTTCTTTTTTGAAAGCGCAGGCATTATATTAAGTGTAATAATAAAGCCGGTGTCAAGGCTATTTGGGGCATATTTGAGAGTTGTTATCGTTTGGTATCAAGTTCTTTTATCTAATATTCATGGCAGTCGTGTATCCAAATGAAGGGATAAAATATTTTTTGGCATGCAACAACTATAAAATATTTAAAAAAAAGTATTCCAAATCTGAAAAAAGAAAATGCATTTGATTAAGCAGTAAGTTTTCCGTTGACGTAGTCAACCAAAAAAACATGAAAGCTTGTGTGTTTCATAGAAGGTCATCTAATAATTTCCTTCAAAAAGTTTAAAAAGAATCATTTGTTATTGCTGTTGAGAGAAAAAAAATTGTAGTTTAACTATTTATTCCATATGGCTCCGTTTGTAAATTTACAATAATTGTTTTCAGAGAAACTCTCCCAGAAGCGATAATATTTCAAAGAAAAAAAATGTAATGACCTTGTAAGCGCAAACTGTCACGTGTAAGTTGTCATGCACCATGCTGTTAGGGGAGTATATTATAAGCATACATAATAACTTCATATTGAATAGCAAAAACCTGCAAAGAATATCACAAGCCATGGAAAAACTTGAAACTTTGCTTTAAAATGCACTGAAATTCTTGCGCATCTCTCGCGCACAAGTTTCTTAGCATTACCTGATGTCATCACCGAAGAAGCAAATAATAACTTGACTACTTATGACGCTCATATTCTGCACTTACTTTTGGATGAGCGGTTCCTTCGAGCAGTCTTTCACTGCTTGATGTAAGAAGAAACAAATATTTGATCCCTCTGTCTCCAAGAGTTTTTTGTTGCCGCTGTTGCCATTACATGGAGGAAGATGGCAGGCGCCGCCACACGTTTATCGTAAGCGCCGTGGGATATTTTCACTTTCTGACGTAGTCGTCACAGTAACGGTGCTCTTGGGCAGTATATCCTTAAAAACGTAATTCTTACAACATTGCTTTGTGACTACGAAAAAAATCACTGTACGTCACGAAACAGCCTCTAGTGGAGCAGTTGTCTTCGTCGTCTTCCAGCTGCGCTTGCAACGCACCTGAGCGCCTCTCGCGGGCTCGCCGAGTGACGCCCCATCGCGAGCGACTCGCTGTTTGCTGGCTCGATCCGCGTCCCACGACGCGTTCTTTGGCAATAGGACCCGGTTTCCGTCTCAATGGCGCTGTGACTTGAACGTGATCCCTTGGGCGTCGACGCTGCATGCGTGGAAGTGCCGGTCAACAGCCTGAAATGGTCGAGCGGTGCGACTGGTTGCGGGGAGCTGTGGCACAACTGCCTGCTGTGTCATGAATCGTGCACATATTAGTGCTAGTCAGTTTTCTTCGATAAAACTTCCTTCCCCTTCCGGAAATGTATGACTCAAAAAACCACCACAACGATTTTTTTTCGTTCGAAACACTACGGTAGGCCAATAAAGAGAGACAAGAATGCGTGGTTCACTTTGCTGGGGTGTTTTAGGGTGCACGAATTATCTGTTTGTTCAAAAACGTTTTTCGCGTTATGCGGAACGAGCTAGGGCCAGATATTTTTCAAGCCAAAAAGAAAAAGAAATGGAAAGCTGGAATATTTTCTGCAGAATAATAGCCACTGGGTGTTTCGATTGCAAGGCGTGACATAGATTTCGAATAAAGACGTAAGTTTTCTTTTTCATACTATTGAGTTTAAAGCAGTTGCTCTGTGTTTATATCTGACAGCATATACTGTAATAGCATAACGTGAAAAACACACACACACACATACACACCGTTTATCAAGCGAACCTTGCTTCTACAACTACATATTCCTGCAATCCGTACACATTCTTCGAGCCACGACCCGCACTGCTTACACCAAAAGATAAAACGAAAAGAGCTGAGGGACTAATGCAATTTTTTAGGTATCACTTCCATTCAGTAACATGTCAACGGAAAAAGAATAATTTGGTCGGTGAAAAGCTCTCGGATCCGTCTCATTATATTTCTTTTCCAGATTGTCAAAATTTCGAGTTTACTGTCGTTTGGAGATTCACTGCCGTTTGCAGCCGTATAATAGGGAAATGGCAAATGTACGCTCCATTGAAGAAGTTGCTAAGCCTAGCAAATTCCAAATGACCATCGGGACCACGTTTACCAACTAGTTGAGACCAACGTTCCTCTAGGCACTAATATCTGTTTCATGACATTCTAGGGCCATGTAGCTTTGAGCAAACGGAGCCATAATCAGTGTTCTTACTGGAGTCAATACGGCCATAGCGTGACCATGAAAACTTTTGTCTTTGCGTCTGTGCTAGCTTATGAAAGCTTCCACTTACAGCAAAGCTTTGTATTTCTAGGAATACCAATCTGCCGATAGTACTTTATTTCAACGACTCCTTAGTTGAAGTTTCGCGGTGCCCCGCTTTTACACAAGAACTTTGCACAGCATAAATATATTTTCTTCGCGGCATCATTAAAACTTCAACACTGGACACACATAAATAAAATTTTGCCTGTTACCTTTCGCACTATACTGCAGTGCTGATTCGCATCGAGGCACGCTTTCTTGTCATCCATAGGGTAAGGGAAGGGACAAGAAACATAGTTATTCAAGGCAACTAGCATATATATATATATATATATATATATATATATATATATATATATATATATATATATTGCATTTTTGAAGACTGAGAAAACCTCTACCTTGGGTGATATCATCAAAGTACAAATATTGTGTCCTATTGCGTCCTGTCCTGCCAGTGTACACTCATCCCACTTCTATTGCGGTCGAGTTCGTCCCATAGTGTCCAGGGCCATGAGCAATGTTTCACACCATAGGGCCCTCTAAACTTGTAAGGACTAATACAAACAAAAGTGAGAAAACGCTAGAAGTTCTGAGCCGTTATTTAAGCGCGGAGTCAAATCATGCTAAATCCCATTTTCGTAACCAATACGGGCGTGATTCAAGTGCCGCTAAATTGCGTTTTTTTATACAGGTTTCTTATATAATACCTGTGGTCGTTAACATTGAAACAGCGAGACCTTCTTTATTAACTGCGGAATGGTGTGGATTGCGCACAGAATTTTGTATATTACAGAACGGAAAACTCAGTAACGAAATATTCCTTCTACGTTATAAAACAGACGAACAACTTCTGGTGACATGCCAATGCAGCGTTCATAATATCCGAATGTTATATGACACGTGGAGTAGTGGTTGCCGATGCAGGTTCGTCGCACATGCTCACGATCATTTCTGAAAAGGTTGGCAGGGTCGTGAACGGCATTACTGCTACAATCATTGGAATATCTAATTGCGTTCGGAGCATCCCACGCTTAGTTCTCACTGGCTATGGTGGCCGACATATTAGTCTTTCTTTGAGCGTTGAAAGGTACTGCCATGGTCGGCGCTGACGCAATATTTTAATTGCGAAGCATTCCTTGGCTTTTACCACGCCCCTAGAAGTATATAGCTAAATTCTTAGGTTCCTGGTCTCCTATGATCTGGAGTTTGTGAAAAAAAATTCAGTGCCCTTGCTATCTGTGAAGGATGACCAGCGAAGCTGTGTGTTGGCCCCTTAATGGCGAACTGCACCTCCGCCGCGTGTCGGCCCGGTACTGCACTATATTCGGAATCGGCCCATGTATGAGGAGTGCTTAACACCTGCTTCACCTCTGCCGTAGCTCAGCCCGGTATTGCACCATATCCGGGATCAGACCAAAAGTGCATTATTGTCACGTGGTAGTGACGGTCAAGAAAACAGTGGAACGAAACAGTGCCTGAGTCGAAAGGGTCGCTCCTCGTGAGGGGCCATCGTAGGACTCGGGCCTGCCAGATAACTGAGCAGAATCTCAATAAAGTTGTTGCCACCACCACCAGTGGAACAAAAATATGCAGGTCCAACGCACTGTGGGAATCGATGTAAGCGAAGGTTTCCGTGCTGTTTGCTTTAATTGACGATAATTAGCGGTGATTTTGACGGTGAATCTTTATTTTCTTCAACCTTTTCTCTAACACAAGAGTGGTAAGTTGATGTTAAACGTTTTCTTACGTGCACCACTGCTGTTTGCGTAGTGCACAAAACACAAAGGAAGGCATAGTAAGGTTCGTTACAGCGCAACAGAAGAGGTGGACAAAAGATAGTATAAAACGACGACACGGTGCTGTGTCGTCGTTTTACACCTTCTTTTGTCCTCGTCTTGTGTTGCACTGTAACGAACCTTACTATGAATCCCAACCAACTCGCCCAACTTGCCGTCTTGATACAAAGGCAGTGGTGTTTGTTTAAGCTGTTGTTGTGCCCCATATTTCGTAACCTCTAAAGGGTTGAGCATCGTCATTGCCTCACATGACATCTCTCATCATGTAAGAAGCATTCAACTTGAATTGGGATTATGAAGCTGTACGTGCCAAAACCACAATCGCATTATGAGGAAGGACTCAGGACGCACGCCGGATTGGTTTTGGCACTGTGGTGTTCTTTAACGTGTCCTTAAATCAAAGTGCGCGAGCGTGTATTTTTTTTTTTTTTTTTTGGCGCCCCTGTCGAAATGTGCCTGCGTCGGTCAAATCCACGACCTAGAGCAATGCCATAGCGCCGCGGCAAAGCTACCGCGGCGGGCACAGAAGTGTTGATTTAACGTACGACCGCTTCCGTTGTGTCACCTAGACCCTCCGGTGGGCTTTAATTAATGCGGCTCTGCTTTTGCACGCCCTAGGTAAGTTGTCCGCTAGACGTATTCGCATGGTCTTATTTTTCAGAAATAGCAGAAACGCATCATACCGTACCTTAAACTTAAGTTAATCCAGCGTTTTCTGGCATTCTCACGTCACCTTGTCCAAAACCCCCCTCCCCCCCCCCCCCCGTATTTGTATGGGAACTGAGAGCGAAGAGTGGCAAGGCTGTTACACACTCGTTTCGCGACTGCGTCGGTTCTACCCATTCTGTGATTTCCTATACCCACTCCCGGCTTCCATTTTCATCTGGCTTCCCTCTGGACTGGCAGCTCCGTAGAAAGGTAAACGATTGCGAGGGGTCACGCATAATTACAGCTGTCAATAGGCTAACTTTGCGACGACGGCATGACTCCAGAGGGCACTGTGCACATTCGACGCGGTGCGGTCCAAACGAGTTCCTCGCGTCTTTTCTCTGCCACGCTCCTTGCATGCTCTGAACCACCCGCTCTGAACCACTCTCCGACGCGGTGTGCCGGACAGCAGCAGCAGCAGCGGCGGCGGCGGCAGCGGCAGCGGCAGCGGCGGCGGCAGCAGCGGCGGCAGCAGCAGCAGCGGCAGTGAGAAAATCGAAGGAAAAGGCAAAAAAAGCTTTGATGAGCTTTGGTGTACGCAGCTACTCGGGCAGTCCTGAGCCAATCCTGGACGACAAATCGAAGAGCACCCACCGAAACCTACATTTGGGGGATATACGAGCTGACGGATGTGAACGTTTAAGGTGGTAGCAGCGGTAGCTTGCGACGTCTGCAAGGCGCTGCGTCGCTGAGGCAGCAGCAACCGCCGTCATGTTGCGTAGGCAGCGGTGGCGTAGGAGGCGGCCGTCGGCGCCGCCCCCCCCCCCCCCCCTTCCTTGACCGCATGCTCGCGCAATATCCCGCTGGCGCTCGGGACGACTGGATTCCATCTTTCGGAGCCGCGCGCCGCACAGAAACACCTGCCCATCGCCTTTCTTCCTCGCGCCCTCTCAATGGTCGCCTTCTCCTCCCTCCTTCTCCTTCGCCGTCCCTTCTCTTATTCGGGTGAAAGCACCTTCGTAGGTCTGCCCATCTCATCGGTGGATCAGACACTAATCTCGCCGGCGCTCGCCGCGTCTCTCAACTAGGAGTGCTCGTGCACGTCAGAGCATCGGTCATCGCTAGATGCGGCCAATCCCCCACAGCGCCCCTCCTCACCCAAACAACTGCACCCTCAACCAACACCTCCTAGACAAGAAGGCCTCAGTGCTCGGCGAGTGACGTCACGGAGAAGAGGCCGGCGGCGCGCTTGGGGGTATGGGTTGAATGAAGGGATCGCGGCTTGTTTCACCTAGCAGCAGTATGCTTATGATAGTATGCAGCAGTATGCTTAGTATGCAGCAGACACCTTACAAAGCATTTATTTAGAGGCACAGATACAAAGCAGCTTTCTAAAGCTTGTGCAGGTATTGATGCCAGCAGCTTTTATAGCGTCGCGCTTTGTCGTCCTTGTAATGTACGCGTTCTGTGAATTATTATTATTAGTATTATTATTATTGAGAAGAGGTTTGTTGGCGGCTCCTAATGCAAAGGCACAGCGACCGGTAACAGTGAGGCAGCCCGAAGCACTGTCCAAAAAGGACGCCAGCAATCAACAACGCGAGCCGAAACCGAGCCGCAAGTTGGCGATGCGGCTGTGCCGAGAGGCGCGTCTTCTTCACAATCTCCCCCCGGACAAAAAGAGCCGTCCTGGCGCCTTAAGAATCGGGAGGCAGAGAGTCGTGGTAGGGCTTGAGACGCGAGACGTGGTCAATGTCACGTCCACGCCGGCGCAAGTCTTCAGGTGGTGACAGGGGCTCAATAAGAAAATTCACCGGGGATGTTTGCTGCAACACTCGGTAAGGCCCTTCGAATTTTGGGAGGAGTTTCGAGGAAAGCCCCGGCGTTTGGAAAGGGACCGACAACCACACAAGAACGCCTGGAGCGTAGGTGGTGCTTGGAAGCGTGTCGATGCGGTTTTCTTTCTCGCGCTGCTGTTGCTCTGCCGTAAAAGAGCGCGCGAGCTGGCGGCATTCTGCGGCTTGTCGGGCCACGTCGGACACAGGTGGACACTCGGAGGCGTCAGGACGTTATGGAAGGAGCGTGTCGATGGTATGCGTAGGCTCGCGGCCATACAGGAGGAAGAAAGGTG
The DNA here is from genome assembly GCF_023375885.2 of Dermacentor andersoni. Classification (NCBI taxonomy): domain Eukaryota; kingdom Metazoa; phylum Arthropoda; class Arachnida; order Ixodida; family Ixodidae; genus Dermacentor; species Dermacentor andersoni. The sequence continues at coordinate 228,712,281 of NC_092815.1, read as the reverse complement.
AAAATCCCGTAGTGGCCTGGATCGCGGTGTTGTACGCGAACGTGATGAATGGAAGCATGCGGTTCCAGTTACCATGATCAGAGGCCACGTACAGAGCATATCACCAAGTGTGCGGTTAAATCGCTCTGTGAGCCCGTTAGTCTGTGGATGGTATGCCGTGCTTGTCCGATGAATAATATGGCAATCGGAAAGCAAACTTTCGACGACTTCTGAGAAGAAGGCGCGACCTCGATCGCTGAGGAGATCTCGAGGTGTGCCGTGTCGAAGCACGAAGCGATGTAGAACGAAAGAGGCTAAATCCCGCGCTGTAGCACTTTGTAAAGCAGCAGTTTCGGCGTAGCGTATCAAATGGTCAACAGCAACTACGATCCACCGATTGCCGTCTGGCGTCATAGGAAGCGGGCCGTATGGGTCGATGGCAACGCGATCGAAGGGTGTGGCAGGGCACGGGAGAGGCTGCTAGGCACCAGAGGTGCGTAAAGGCGGCGATTTGCGACGTTGACAGTCAAGACAGCACCGAACAAACTTGTGTACAAAATTGTACATGCCGCGCCAGTAGTAGCGGCGGCGAATTCGTTCGTACGTCTTGAAGACTCCGGCGTGGCCACACTGCGGATCGTTGTGGAAAGCGGCACATATTTGAGATCTTAAGCTGCGAGAAACCACCAGAAGCCAGCGACGACCTTCTGGAGTGTAATTGCGTCGGTGCAGCAGCTGGTCACGAATGGCGAAATCAGCTGCTTGGCGTCGGAGGGTTCGGGATACAGGAATGGTCAATGATCCAGAAAGATAGTCGAAAAGAGAAGCGATCCACGGGTCACGACGTTGTGCGGTGGCAAAGGAGTCCGTGTCGACAGATGACACGGAATGTGCGGAAGTTGTTCCGGAGGCCGAGTCTGGAGGTAAAGGTGAACGAGACAAGGCGTCTGCGTCGGAGTGTGTGCGTCCGCTGCGGTATACGACGCGAATATCGTACTCCTGGATGCGTAGTGCCCAACGGGCTAGGCGGCCAGTGGGATCTTTCAAGTTGGCGAGCCAACAAAGCGCGTGGTGATCTGTGACCAAGTCGAATGGGCGCCCGTACAGGTATGGTCGGAACTTGCCAAGTGGCCATACTAAAGCCAAACACTCTTTTTCGGTCACGCTGTAATTGGCCTCAGGCTTCGTCAGCGTGCGACTCGCATATGCGACTACATATTCGGGGTAGCCGGGCTTCCTTTGGGCGAGGACGGCGCCGAGACCGACCTCGCTGGCATCTGTATGTACTTCAGTTGCAGCTGACGGGTCGAAATGGCGAAGAATAGGTGGGGAGGTGAGAAGACGACGCAGCGTAGCGAAGGCGGAGTCACATGCAGGGGACCAGCAGGAGAGGGCGGCGTCACCGCGTAGAAGCTGAGTCAATGGCACCATGATCGATGGGAAATTCCGAACAAAGCGCCGGAAATATGAACATAGGCCCACAAAGCTTCAAAGTTCTTTGATCGTCTGAGGCTTCGGAAACTCAGCGACTGCTCGAAGTTTTGCAGGATCGGGTAGAACGCCGTGCTTGGATAGAACGTGGCCTAAAATGGTAAGCTCTCGCGATGCGAAGCGGCATTTCTTGAGGTTGAGTTGAAGGCCAGCGTTCGTCAGACAGGTCAAAACTTGTCTGAGGGGGAGAAGGGGAGTAGGGAAATCAGGCGAGAAAACCACGACATCGTCGAGGTAACACAGACATATAGACCACTTGAGGCCACGCAGCGTGTTGTCCATGAGTCGTTCAAAGGTGGCAGGGGCGTTACAAAGCCCGAAAGGCATCACCTTAAATTCATATAAGCCGTCAGGCGTAATGAGTGCGGTTTTCTGGCGATCTGCCGCAGCAATCGGGACCTGCCAGTACCCTAAACGCAAGTCAAGGGACGAGAAGAATTCTGCTCCCTGAAGACTTTCGAGGGCGTCGTCGATGCGCGGAAAAGGATAGACGTCTTTGCGCGTTACCTTATTTAACCGACGGTAGTCGACGCAAAAGCGAATAGACCCGTCCTTCTTGCGAACGAGAACGACAGGAGATGCCCAGGGACTTTGCGAAGGTTAAATAACATCACGGAGCAGCATATCTTCGACTTGGGTGGTAATGACACGACGCTCTTCGGCAGAGACGCGGTACGGTCGTTGACGTAACGGCTGATGTGAACCGGTGTCAATGTAGTGCTGCACTTCCGACGTGCGGCCCAGGCGAGGTTGTGAAACGTCGAGTGGAGTTCTAAATTTGTGCAGGAAATCGAGAAGGTCGGCGTGTTCGGCAGGTGTGAGGGTATCGGCGATGGCATTCGAGAACGCATCACTGGACGATTCCTCAAACGCGGAAATCGAACATGGTTGGCCGGAGTCGACATCAAAAGAGTCTCTGGGGACGTCAACCAAAGACGAAGAGTCGAGGAGTTCCACGAAGCCAAGGCATTCACCAACGAGCAACGTAATAGGCGCGCAGAGGGGTTTGTAAAAATATATATTGCTGCAGCCGCCAGCCATGTGAAGCGTCGCGAACGGTAGTGGGAGAGATTTACGGCTCATGAAGACGTCGGACGGTGTGAAGAGGACCATTGCATCAGCGACGGCATCGCAACAGACGGGTACGAGGGCGAAGAAGCCAGGTGGAATATCTGTGTCCTCGCGCACGGTAAGTTTAGAAGGGCGATCACAATCTTCGTCCAAGGTTGCGTCACAAGGGGAAAATTCAACTTCGGTGCGTGCGCAGTTGATCACGGCTTTGTGACGGGATAAGAAGTCCCATTCGAGGATGACGTCATGCGAGCAGGTGAGAAGACCAATACATTCAACGATGTGAACAATGCCGTGAATAAGCACACGTACAGTACAGGCTGCGTGCGGAGTGACGTGCTGCGCGCTTGCCGTACGAAGCGACAGTCCAGAAAGCGGCGTGGTCACCTTGCGCAGCGAACGGCACAGTTTGGCGGCTATCACAGGAACGGCGGCGCTGGTACTGACAAGAGCGAATGCAGGAATACCTTCTACACAAATTTCGACCACGTTAGCAGCAGAGGCGCCAGGATTTAGACAGATCCAATGGGGCGCAGTTCTTGCCTCTTGAACTGCGACGTTCAGTTTTCCTGGTCAGGTGGTGCGGGTCGCCGACGCATTGGGGAGAGTGAGCGTCGGCGAGGGGATGGCGAGCGACACGAAGGAAATTCTGCGATGTCAGCACGAGTGTTCGGTTGGGGGGAAGGAGCGGCGTATTGGCGAAATGACTGGCTGCCGTATTCGAAGGGCCGAGAGGCGTCGCCGAACGCTTGAGCGCGACGGCGGCAATATCGGGCCATGTGTCCGGGAGTGCAGCAAGAATAACAGATGGGACGATTGTCAGGTGTACTCCAAGGATTAGCTCGCGTTGCGGTCCAAGATGCAGCATGGGCTTCCGGTGGCACCGGTTGGGACTGGGTCGCGAACGAAGCCGGTGCAGGCCTGCGTACTGCCTGCGCGTACGTAAGAGGCGCGGCCACAGGCAGGAATGGCTGCGCATAGGTGAGAGGCGTGGCGACAGGCTGCACTGCCAGCGCAGAGTTGAAATTCGCGGCTGCAGGTGGCTGACGGTGTGCGAAGGGACAACCTGAGCGACCTCTTCGGAAATGAGGGTGCGGAGCGTGTTTGGAAGACGGGAGGTGGGCTCCTGAGTCAAGGGGACTAAAGAAAGTTGGCGGGCAACTTCCTCACGCACGAAGTCCTTGACCCGCTGAAAGAATGAAGATGGGTCGTACATGCTGTCAAGGCTCGCCAACAAGTCGTCGCTTCCCAGAGCACGCCGAGTCGAAGCGCGTTGCTTCCTTAACTCATCGTAACTTTGGCACAGGCTGACGACTTCAGACACAGTGCGCGGATTCCTGGCTAGGAGCATCTGGAATGCGCCGTCAGCAATGCTTTTCAGTATATGGTGAATTCGCTCAGCTTCGGGCATAGCGGCGTTGACTTGTTTACAAAGGTCCACGACGTCTTCAATGTAGCTCGTGAACGTTTCTGCCGTCTGCTATGCTCGGACGCGCATGCGTTGTTCGGCACGCAGCTTGCGAACAGCAGGTCGGCCGAACACTTCCGTAAAGGTTGTCTTGAAGACTGACCATGTGGGTACGTCACTTTCATGGTTGTGAAAGCAGAGTTGGGCAACACCAGCCAGATAAAAGATGACATGGTTAACTTGGCTGGATCATCGCACTTGTTGTGCGCGCTCACCCGTTCATATGACGCAAACCAGTCTTGGACGTCTTCGTCGTCTGCACCGCTGAAGATCTTGGGGTCCCGTTGTTGTGGAACGCCGGTGCAGGTGGCGGACTGTGGCGTCGGCGCCGTTTGCGATGAGCTGTCGGTCATGGCGGACGGTAGCGTTCTTGATCGCAGCTCCAGGGTTTCAAAAGGCGGGGTTTGAGTCCCAGCACCTCCACCAATTGAGAAGAGGTTTATTGGTGGCTCCTAATGCAAAGGCACAGCGACCGGGAACGGCGAGGCAGCCCGAAGCACTGTCCAAAAAGGACGCCAGCAGTCAACAGCGCGAGCCGAAACCGAGCCGCGCGTTGGCGATGCGGCTGTGCCGCGAGCCGCATCTTCTTCACATTATTATTATACCCCATACTTCATACCTATTACTTCAAATAAATTGAATCCATAAGAACTTTTCCTTCTGTATTTTTGTACTTATGGTTTTTATGGCGCGGCAATGATGAATGTAACGCATTCGATTGGCTTCACAATTGCGTATGAACAATTTTATTGGGACACATGTGTTTATTCCAATCTAGATTATGCTTAAACGAATAATTTCGCTTTCGATGCACTAATTACCGCAGTCCACTAACTTACAACAACTCAAATAAGTTGAGAAATGGGATTTAAAATATTCGTGCAGCTATTTACAAGGAAGCAGGTGGCTTATTGCGTAGAGTCTCATCTTTTCTCTTCCTTGCCTTAGCATTGACATCCAATATTTTGTCATTCATCTTGACGCAGTATAGTTCTTCAATGAAACATTTGTGCTACACCACAAAAAGTGCCTTAACACAAATGCACATTAGTATCCATCCTCGCAGGCGTCGAACTCTGAGGAATCGTCACTTTCTGTAATTGAGCAATTAGCCTTTTCGTGTTTTTCAAAAGTAACTATTTCAAGAAGTTCGGAACATGTTGACCTGGAGTGCGGTAATACAATGAAGTCTGCACGTGGCAGCGCCTTAATCCAGGCACTCTGGGCTTCTTCATCTTGCGGAAACTTGAAGATATGATTTTTCTGCCCCGATTTCTACATGTGATTGCTCCGGCAATTGGGCACGCGGCACTTATTAGGCATATCTTGGCATGGCACTCCCCATTCCGGGGCAATGAAGACTCGCGGAACACACAATCGCAAGCACAGCACAAGTGTTGAGACAATATGCACTGGTCACGTCTAGAAAAAAATATGCGTTCGGAAGCATGCAACAGCATGGCCGAGCATGGCGGGACTTCGTTCACCCCGAAGCTATTCAAGGAGCGGCAGGGCTCCCGGAAATAATCGAATTGTTGTCGCCGCCGTCGTCCCCTCTGTCTTCTCTGAATAGCCGGGGTTAACCATTGTGTAGCTTCCGCGCTTCATTTTAAACACAGGTGCGCCGCTCGTAGCTACGTAGCACGCTGCACGGAACTTCTATGTAGGCCTCTTTTGCGTGACGTAGCTCAAGGGGAGAGGGTCAGCCAGACGGGCTTAAGTTCGAGAGTGTGTTACCTCAACGCGCGCTCCTAGCTGTTGCTTCTATATGTCTCGCCTAGCATTTCCCTCTCTCGCCTCCCTTTGCATAGCTGCACCGTTTTGAGCGGTCGCCGGGCTCGACTAGAACTCACTGAAACAGCTCCACCCTTAAAAAAAAAAAGTAAACGAACTGTCTGACAGCTGACAGAGTGCTTTCAACCAGGGTCCTTCGCGCACTAGCCCGGTGATGTGTTGATTAACCCATAGACCCTTCAACTCAACTACACAACTTGCACACAATCATTTCCTCGTGTCAGCTCTAGGTTTGAGACCATTGGCGCGTAGGCCACGTCGAATAGGAGCGTTTTGCGCGTACAAGCGAAAGCGCTCCTCTTTTTTCCAATGTGCTAGCTAGCACTTTGAAGAACTGTGCGACACTGCAGTGCCGGTGAAACTTTCGGAATCAGACCAGATTGGAAGGGAAATGTTCATAAGTTTATTTAGTTAGCAAGCAATAAATCCTTCGTAATTCAATTGTCACAACCGTCGTCACCATGACATCGTGGCGAGAGTCATCGTCAAGCCGTCCTTGTCGCCATCGTGCCATCGGCTTCTCATTGTCGTCACACACGTAGGAATCACGCAAAGAATTGCTCGCCTTAAGGCCAGAATACATGGTGCGAATATGCGACGAGTAGTCGGCGTTGGACGCCCGGCGGCGGAGAAAACGTCGTTCGCCGCCGATTCAGCTGGCGCAGAAAAGTTCGTCGGGTGGCGACGATACCGGAAGCGGCAAACGAGCGGCGCTCCAAAGCGAGCCAATCAGGTCTCACTATCCGCCCCGACTTCCGGCTAGGCTTCCCCGCTTGTCCGTGTATCCCGATCCCGCTCTATCGTTCACGCCGGTCTCCCGCTTTTCGTATTGATGGCATCCAAAGCGGCGCGGCTGGAATTTAACAAGTTAATAACAGCCATGGTTAGACAAGCTCACGTGCGCTACTTTCGGGTCTGCTTGCTTCGGCCGCGCGCGCGTTGAGCCACAGAACAGAGCCGCGGAGTCGGAGGAGCCGCAAGTTGTTTACCCGCCCAGTGTTGCCACAACGCATAGCATCGCCGCTTTCTTTAAACTACATCGGCACATGAATGTCTCAAACACATAAAAAAGACTAGATATCATTTCTGAACAAAATTTTACGCGTTTTTAGACTGTTCCGTAATTCGAAAGCGATAATAATTGTCGTTAAAGTTTTTTTTTTGTCATGCGTTTCACGACAGCGCATTTGCCTCGTCTAGCCACACTGATAACAACGCAGCGACTCGCCGGCGTTGCGCTCCATGTAGCGCAGCCCGACGAACATACGGCGTCGCGCCGCGGCAGATTTTCTGCCACCCGAACTTCGTCGTGAAAGTTCGCTCCATGTATTCTGGCCTTTATATGAACATACTGCGCTCTCTCGTAACACAGTGCGGAACGCCGAACGAGGCAACAGCCAGCTAACTGCAAAATTATTCGCGTATAATTTAGTGCAACAAATCATTGGATTTATATCGTTTTTAAACATTTGTACGGGCTTGTTTTCTGTATGGTTCGGACTAGCATTCACTGCTGATTACCACTATAATTTTTGTTATTCTGCATAACAATATGAAAGAAGGACACAAAAATGGAAGGGGAAGAAATGAAAGGCTGCACTGAAGGCTCTGCACTGAAGGGAGAAATATTATGCGAAAATTGCGTATGCGGAAGACAGGAATTCCTGAACTTTGTTTGTTTTGGTTTACTGCGCTAGAAGTTTTACACACAAACAAAAATACACACAGACGCACATATTCCTTGTTCCGTTGTTCCTTATGTGTATGAAACACGCTCACAGCACAGAAGTTGCAACGTTCGAAAGTAAAGGTTCGTGAAATGAACTTACACCTCACCTACTGAAGTCAACGAATGCCATCCTGAACTACGTGTAGTAATCTTTCAGCCCACTAACGGCAATGTGGTGATAAGGCGACAAGAATTTTCCTGTTTATTCGCTGTTCCTACAGCCCAACCTATAAAATGAGCTCAGTATTTCGGGCCATTACCATTACCACATTCAGTGAAAACATGCGTAAAGCACAGTCTATAATATTACTAAGCAGGACCCCAGTTCAAGGTATATAAACACAGCAGTAAAGGTGACGCCTGTCGCATGCTTATGCAGACGTGAATAACAACTGAAAGAGCTTAATGGAGTACTGACCCGTAACGTTGAAGTTGCAGGAATGTGACCCACGCTTGATCGGCGTCAGTAACATGACATCACGTCGTGCTGCCTCACGTCGGTCGGAATCTCGTTACCATCACGTAGGCACGCTTCATGTCGTGCCTCAATGAAGCTACGTGGCAGCGAATGCGAAAAAAAGGTACCAAAGAACTGCGGCCCAGCCCAACCGACCAGTATGAAGGTTGGGAAACACAAGGTACTTTAATTTGATATTCGGGCTGCAACACTCGCCTTAGGCGACAAAATATAAAGATCTAAGTGGACAGCAGCCATCTTAGGTATCGCTGGAAGCATAGCGCGCAAAGGACGATCCACAACGACTGGACAGGGCAAGCGCTTGTCCTGTCTATTCTTTGTGGGTCGTCCTTTGCGCGCTATGCTTCCGGTGTAACTATGTTTTACCAACCAGCCCAAGCCTATACTCATCTTAGGTATCGTTCCAATATTGACGAAGCCGGCAAAGGAGATAGCACTACGAAAACAGCACCCAAGTAAACAACGATGAAGGTTACTCTGCTGCCTAAAGAAGATGGCGGCTGCGCAGACGTCTTCGGAACTCTACGGAAAGGACGGCTGCCTACAACAAAACGTAGTAACGCTTTCTTACGTGCTTAATATAGGATACGTTGTGTTTTTCATAGATTCGCACACGCAAAGCGTAAAAGTACAGCGATAAAATGTGTTTTTTAACCTCTTTTTTCCAACGCGAGGTGGTGTCACGTCATAGAGAGGTATTTCGGATGGCTCCAGATGCTTTCATTACATGTGCATCAAGCTGTCTCCTATGATGTCAACGTAGACTCTGTACAATGCTGGCCAGAAATGCAACACATCCTAATGTTCATCTCAAAAATGTCGCCTATAGCCACATCGACATTACCGAGACATCATGACAGAGAGCATCACTTGCTTAAGGCGTGTAGCAATAAGGCTAGATGGATTACCTGCTCATACGTAAAACTTAACAAGAATACTGCTCGCGCATGTAGGAGCAGCAGCTATCCCAGCAACGTAATGAGTGAATGTATCATGTCGTTATTATGAATCCTTATCGAAACTGAAACCAAACCGAAACTGTTTCTGTATCTATAGAATGGATTGTAAATTATTTAGACCACTCTGAAGCTTGCCATTGCTTTTTAAAGAGTTTAGAGGGATTGGAACATGCAAGTAGGGTAAAAAATAGTAATACCAAGTGAGAGATGTCGTATCAGTGCTCCATCGAGTCAGTTACCACGTTTTTCTTGCTTGTAATTACGGACTGCGTGCATTGAAAAAGTATATTGTTCATACAAGTCACTCCCTTAACATGACGCACACGAGGCGCGGTATTGGTAAGGTGCATATCTTTTTTTTTGCATTTCTCGTCCGCAAAGCCTTCGTTTGCGTGACGCCGCTGGTACCCGTCAGAGAGCACACAATTCACGCCAATTCAATGTCATTTATTGTTTTTCGATTTGATTCCCATTCTCTTCGGTAAACCGTGATAGTTTTACACACCCGTTCACTGTCAAATTGGTGAGTTAGGTTGCATCATTATCTGCGGTTACAGCAAAAAAGAAAAAAAAATATATCGACAGGAATAATTTTGCTGAATCCCGCAGCTATGACAATAAACATTTTGCAGTCAGAAAGCTGCTGTCAAAAAGTAAGTAGCCTAGTAAGCAGCCTCGAAAGAAGATCTGGTTCGCTGTACACAAGAAATGGTTTTAAAAAACAATTCACTGGGTTTCAGGTTATGTAGTCTTTATGAATAAATGCACACATTTCTGGTCAACCACTCGCAGTGCTATCAGCGTGGATAGCTTATGGGCGAGCGCTCGCAGCATATGTGTTCGGACTAGTAGCTTATTATTGCCCAAAAATGCGCTGTACACATCGCCAACAGCCCCACACTAAAGACTCACACAAAAAGGAACCACTGCTAAAGCCAGACGTCATCAATTCCTGGATAAGTTTCGGTGAATTGAGAAGGCAATATGGCTCGTTTAACAGTCAATTATTCGTTCACAACATTTCGCCTAGTTCAACAAAGTCAAGTGATCTTCCGACACATTGTGCTACGATGGGGTCACATGACTTACGTAATGCGCCAACTGTCTTAGGTATTGTTCACCGCTTATTGTAAAGCTCTGCTGAAATTTTACGCTCACAAGCAAGGGTTGCTTCGTCGAAGTTGTTCACACGACGCATATTTCTTATGTTCAGTTCAGTAGTAAACACTTGGCAGAATGCAAACACATAACTTAGGTTCAGATGAAAGCTTAGCACTGTGGGTTCTATCTTGCGCGTAACTACGAAACACTATGTTTGAAAGCTCATCCAGTTTTTATTGATCGTACCATGATGGAGCTCGAGTCACCAACGTTGACGGAAAATTAGTGCGAAATTAACGTAAAGCAACACGAGCCCACTTTCACTGGTTTTCAATGCGATTAGCATTCTTAGACTACTTGCCACGCTCCTCAGTATCAGTGCCTGCATCTAAATGCGCTCGTTTCACGCCAACTTGGTTCGCTGCCTATGGGCCACTGGGTGCCTCTGGTTGTCTCTTTGGCGCCAATTTGGGTTAATAGATATGTGCCAATGGGTACAGGCCACTCTTTATTGCCAAACGAATCCTTTAGAATTACTCATGTGCTGTGCGAAATGGAACGCGCGTCTCGTATATTCCGACATCCTTGTCTGATTATACGTACGTTCGGACCAGTACGTCGTGATTCAGACGCGCGCCCGGTGCGGATGTGCGGCAGCATCGCCGGACCGCACAGCGTGTTCAGAGACAAGCGGAGCTGCAGCCCACGCCTCGCAGAGGACGCGTTTCGGCAGTGGCGAAGCGGAGAGTCACTGCATTGCTTCTATGCTAATCACATTAACGCCGACAGTAATTCTGCGATGGCTGCTATCCGAATGTTTCTTCTCGATAGTGTACAATTTCTTTTTTATTCGCTGTTCGTAGAGCACATCGGATTGCACTCGTTGGTCCTCTATAAAGCAAGGTGACATGAAGGCTGGCGCATCTGTAAGCACAGCAGCCTTCTATGCGAATGCGATTTCCTGTAGTGGCGAAGCCATGTTAAGCTCCTGCGCAGTCACCTACTCCGCGAAAGACGTGACGTGAGATGCGACATCATGAGCCGAATCAAAAACGCCTGATCTTTCGCCGTGTATACAAGGCCTTCGTTACAGCGCGTGTAAAAATTTATAGGTGCTTTTAAAGGGCCCCTCACCAGGTCTGGCCATTTTGAGCTGACAAGCGCAGATTGTATGCGCGATAAGGATCGTGTGTGCAAAGTATTACATCGCTACGCGCAGCGGAAAGATCTGAAATTTCAAACTGAACGCCGTTTCCCCTCCCCTCGCGGCCGCCACGCTCCAAGCCGGAGGATGACGTACATGTGATAGTGCGCCTAGTACGCGTGTTTGTGCTGCGACGTCGCTCGCAGTGACACGTGAATTCTAGAATTATTAAAGGCAACATCTCTTATTTGTGTAAGATGTTGCTAAAATAGACGAATTAAGGCTCAGAGAAAAAATAAAACACAGAAACCGAATGTCTGCATGCTTTTGTTTTACTTCGCGCCGCAACAAGAAAGATGCACTTGCGTTTCGTCTGCTTGTTCCCACGTCGTGCAGTCGCGCGCGCAGACACCCAAACTATGTCCTTTTCTACCGTATTCCAGCGCGGGATCATGCTCTGTAAACCGCTTCTGTCTGCCTCATTATTCGTGTAGTGTAGACTTATACCGATAGTCTGGTGTCCTGGTGCAAAGCGCACAAAATCATGCGCTGCGCGAAACGAGACAACAACAACAGCTCGCACGCGACGCCGTCAGCAGAAGTGTGCCGCGCCGCAAAAAAGCGAAGAGAAAGAAATGAAGGCGGGGCCCGTGACGTAACTCCACGATTGCAGAACGCAGGGAAGGAATTTCGATTGCAGAGGCTAGACGGGCAAGTGCAGAGAGCGTTTAGGTTTGCGGTGAAGCTCGCCTCCGGTTCACGACACTGGAATATTTACATCTCGGCTTTTAATGAGCCGATTTGAAACATTTTCGCGGTAGAACGCTCTCTAGAAGAGACGTAACAACTTCCAGCGCATAACCGAAATTTGCTATGGGGCCTGGTGAGGGGCGCTTTAAGACTCATTTTAACTCAGCAGTTAAGCCTGGACCTGTGACCGCTATACCTCGTGTAGTTTCACAAGCTTATGTCGTCTCAAACATGCCCAAAGCGTCGCGAAGAAAGAAATAAATAGAATGGGTGGTAGCATCAAGTTTTCTCGTCGAGATTCTCAGTGGTATAACTTCTTCGCAGGGCCCTTAAAATCAAAGCGTAATTGTCTTAGACGTACTTAATAATTCCAGTCACTGAGCCACCATGTGACAACGTTGTCGTTACGGTAAACTTGCGCTGGTAATGATTGCAAGATTTCTCTGAATATCAGGCAATAATATATAACTCTCTTTATGAACGAAGTGACTAGCAAAATTGCACGTTTAGTTTACATGCTATCGGTATTCAGCTGCCGCTCACAAGGGCCGCTTCAATTTATCAGTCTATTAGCATAAGATGCGCTAAACTGCGCTGGTATCGCCATCAGACTTTTGACGTGACAAATTGAGGCTTGCAGCAAACAACCACTGGCGTACAAAGCATGCAGTCAACGTCCTCACCACGGGGTCACTGTGGCTTGTATAAATTCTTGCTCCAAGGACCACTTCATTCAATGTGTCCTAGGCGCACGACTGTCTCTAACGCAGAATTTCGTATCACACAGTCGGCGGCGCCGGCACATATTGACGAACATTGCCAGTGGAGAGCTTCTTATTTTTTTCTGGCACACGGTGGTGCCCGTGGCGTCACGACACTATCGCAACACGTGACACGCAACCAACACCGTCCCTGCAGTGTGTCTTTCGGCCTCGCTCACGCCACCGCTGCTGGCCACCGAGGCTGTCTGCGTTCACCTGGGAAACACGTAGGCAGCCGGCTCCAGCAGCGTCAGGGGTCACACTTGCCTCGAGGATGGGCACAAATGGCCCAGGGCATCGGCGCCCGCGGCTCCAGCCAGCGGCCGCCCCGGGCCCCAGAGTGCCGCGTCTTCCAGCGGCACATCCCCGGTGAGTTGGTGGTGATGGTGGTGGTGATGGTGGTGGTGCGGAGGGAAGCCGGCGACGCTACCGGTGCCAGCTGGTGCAACTAATGCGTCCTCCGCGCACGGCTCGGCGTCGTCCTTGGAGCAGCCCACGACCTCGGTCATGAAGGCGATGTACATGATGGCTAGGCGGAGCGTCTCGATGCGGGACAGCCGCTTCTCGTATGCGAACGTCGGTACCTGCAAAACGAGCGGGAGAATTACCACGTGGGGCTCAACACAAGCGGCGATTGGAAGAACGAAACTGAGAAAGACGCCGGCGTACTTGTTCGATCGTACAGTACGAGCGGAATGCTATCGATTGCCAATGCTGTTTACGATGTTAGTCTTCATAGTGGTAGTATTGTATCTCCTGTCTTCCCTACTCTTTGTAATGTGAAGACGACACGTTTTATTTTATAAGATGCTGTCCATATTCGAGAGGGGGGTTGACGCCAGACATCGAAGTGTCAAAAGAACAAAACAAATGTTAAAAACAGCGAAATAAAACGACAGAAAAAGAAAAAAAAACACAATTTATATTAAATAGCTATCAAACGGAAACATAAGTTTCCTATCAAATCCTGACAAAAATTCAGTGCCCTTCCACTCTCTAAAGAAGGATGACCAGCGAAACTGTGAATGTGGGCCATCTAATGGCGACCTGCGTCCTCCGCCGCGGGTCCACCGGGTATTGCACTATCTACGGGATCGGCCCACGTTTGAGGAGTGCTTAAAGCCTGCGTCACCTCAGCCGCGGGTCAGCCCGGTGTTGCACTATGTTCGGGATCGGCCCACTATGTTCGGGATCGGCTCCGAGTGTGAGGATTCGTTCGACAGATCAGCGACGTAGCTCCGTTTCACAAGCGAGAGACATTGCTTGGACGCTGAGCAAGTAGTACAGTCTAAAATATGTATGACTGCGCACTTTTAGATGTTACGTCGGCTGCTGCGGGTCGTGCTCATACGTATAAACACTTGCTACGCTACAGCTATTTCGCACGGAGTTAATTTTGCCATGAAGCACACGCACGTACATTTTTCTTGCTTACTGTAACTAACGCACTACTTTTTGGCCGCGAAGGCCGGCAGTGTGCGAAGTCACTTCAGCACTCACAGAATGGCATGCTAATTCTGAAAAGTTATGCCACGAACTTTTTTTCACTATTCAAAATTAACAGTTTTGTGTTGACTGAGGTCTTCTGGTGAATTTAGAAAGGCAGGTCTCGTATGGAGCAAGCCTGTAAGTCGTGATTCTGAAAACAGCACAGCTGCTGGCTAGGCGGTTTCGAGGCCCACAGTATTGTTGCTATATATACTGGCAGTGTTGCTTCTTGTGCGTACGTTGGATGTCTTTCAAAGTTCTGCATTGTCATTTCTCAAATGTTAACGTATGCGATGAGTTATGTGCTTTCATTGACTTGTTTCTCTGAATTTGACGCGGTCTTGTGTGTATATTTCGAAATTTCACCAGTAGCCTCTGCATGTGAAAGACCTTCACGCAAACTCACGTCATACCCCTTTTTTATACTGCCGTTGCTCCTCGAAAAAACTCCGTCCAGTGCTACACCCTAAAAAAAGTTTACACCCTTTGAATCGCATCTTTCCACACAACAATAAATGTCATGTCTTGTCCGCATTTCATATCTTTAACGCTGCGAGCCTGCTACTTCCGAGTAATGAACGGCATGCGCGTTGTCAGCATGACATAGCAATGCCGTCTGGAAAGTAGCGGGAGCGGCGTTTTCAAGAAGGGAAACGCAAGGAAGGCGGATGACGCTTATCGTTGTGTGGCAGATATACACCCCAAAGGCTGTAAACTTTTCTTAGAGTGTAGTAAAAAACATTTATGGGCACCTTGCTGAGCTAAACTGCGATAGGCAAAAGCCTATCTATGACTTCCTCTGTTGCTGTTGTCTGAACTGTTCTCTGAACGGACGCTGCGGTGGCCGTGAGCATGCGATGTAATCACAGCCATATGGCTTCAAGGTTTGTCGCCGATGTGCCCGCACCCCAGCGCGCATGTCCGCGCTCTCCCACGCACCCGCTCGCGCAGCGCTACTTGCATGGCACCTCCTCTCCTTGCTCCCCTCGCCGGTGATCACCGCTTTCCTGCGTCCACCACGGACTGCGCCTGGACACTCATGAGCCACTAAAAGCTTATGCCTTAAAAATAAACAAGAAAGAAAAATATACTCCCATGTTTCCACGCAAACATTCCGCTCGCAATGAGTAAAAATTCTGCTCCGATCATACGGAGTATAATAAACTCCCAACCGGGGGGTCGCTAGAAGACAAGCATTACACTCCCACCTGGTAGTTATTTCCGTTTTCCAGTTATGAACTCCACGCGGAAAAGTGAGCGCGTTTTCATTTGGCCTTACCAAGGCGCAGTTAGAACGAAGGCGAGAGCTTGCGCGGGCAAGGAACGCGCGGATAACACAGGCTTGCGACAGCGAGGGTGATTTGGTGTCGCGGCGATATCTCTCGCCTCCCGCAACACCTGGCGCGCCATTGCGCTGCTACAGGCGCCGGACGCCATCTCTTTCGCTCGATGAACCATTTGACGCTTTCGCATGAAAAGAAAGAAGAAAAAACGCTGCGGCAAAAGCGGTGCGTACACTTCTAAAGGACACAGCGTGCATAATGCCTTCGTG
Source organism: Dermacentor andersoni (assembly GCF_023375885.2). Classification (NCBI taxonomy): domain Eukaryota; kingdom Metazoa; phylum Arthropoda; class Arachnida; order Ixodida; family Ixodidae; genus Dermacentor; species Dermacentor andersoni. The sequence goes on along the minus strand of NC_092815.1, from coordinate 228,696,516 downwards.
AACTTGGGGACTGCAACGCAAACGTCCGTGTGTCTGCCGCCATAATGAATGGCGGCTATACTCCGTTTCATAGATCAGGTGCAACGCTGTGGAAGCTACGCAAGTAGTGCTGCCTCCAGATTTTATCACTCCGCGCGTTCCACCTGTGTTTCGCTGCGCGCCAGCGGTGTTTGCTCGCGTGAGCATGCCCGTGAGGCTGCCGCGACGGGCTGCAAGTAAAAAGAACGAAAAGTAAATTGATACGAAAAAGACGTATTAGCAACCTAATGAGTGCATGCTTTGTTTGTTTCTAAGGGTAAATTCTATTCTCCATTCATAGCTGACCTTATATAAAGAACATTTTCACAAAAATCGGTCAAAAGACACCGAACTGTTTCTAGGTACGAACGCAGCCACTGAAAAAGGTATTTCCAGCTTCCACAGTGTTGAACCTCATGTATGAGACTGAGTATAATGAAAATAACTTTTGCACGGTCACCAAAAACACAAGAAACCTAGAAGCAGTGTGAGAAAAATTCTCAGTGGTAAACGCTGGCGACAACAAAGAAAATTACAAATGTTCTTCATTCCGAAAGCAGCAAATATATTAGGGTCGAAGCCAAGTGGAATTGCGGGACCGGTAAGGTCAAACTATAAAGACGGCACTCGGCCATAACATTCACCTTGCATTTACCAGAAATGCAGCGTGCCATGGAAAGCTCATATTCTGGATGTTAACCTTCGTCATCTTCTTTACCGAGCAAATCTGCCTGGAATGAGCACAACTCACAACAGTGAGAGACGGAATAGCTGCAGCAAGCAGAAATGATGAGGTCAAAGAATCGGCGCACTCGTTCATGAAAATTTATCGTGGTCCAGGCATCAAGATGAACTGCGGCGTGTTATTCGGCATCAGAGTACAAGACAATTGGACGAATTCGCACTGCTCAGGAAAAGTTAAGCTTAGCCAAAATCAGAGGGGCTTGGTCGCTTTGATTACTCCGACAAAATGGGGGACTATGATTGCATTTACAGGTATTTTGTGTACAAATACGCACTGATTGCATATCTTGTAAAAATTATTTTGAGCCATATTCTTTTTCTGAGCGTCCATTGGGCTGAGCAGCTGATCCTTGTAACAACGGCCGCTCGGCGTCGAACCAGGCAATTACAAACAGTGCCGAACCGCAACTTGATTCGGTCCAGTTTTCGTTCCCGTTCGCCACAAATTGGCAAGTTTCGCTTCTACCAGGCGGTAAAAATGAATCCTGGATCAACCCCTCCCCCCCCCCCCCCCTGCGACCACGGCGTGTTTCTTATTCACGTATCGTATGTGCCGTATGTGCCAATCACGCGCCGTATGTGCGAGTGGAAGCACGCAAGGGCAGGCGGCGATCGCTGATCAATCTGGCGCGCGCGAGGGAGGAAGGCGGGGAGCAAACGAGCCGTCTTCCGTCGCGCGACAGGCCGTGGGGGGATGGCAGAGAGGGAGGGGGCGGCGTTGGGCTCCTGCAGCAACTGCGTATTTCGCAACAGAGCTGAAGGAGAACTGGCGATTGCGGCTCAATCTCGCGCGCGGAACGGAGGAAAGTGGGGAGGCAGCGTGGGAGGAGAAGGGGGAAGGGCAAGCGGGCAGGGGTTTGTTCTCCGCCAGCAACTACGCACTTTTCGCGGCGGTGGGCGGTCGCGCACGCCGTATCTTGAAAGCGATCTACAAGCGACTAATACCTTTGTGCGTGATGTTTTCTCGCCGCTGTCTGCGTTGAAGCGATAGACAATACGAAGGTCACTTCGCTCGCTGCTACTGCCGCGCTTGTTCACGCCAGCTTTTTGACAGCGTATGTCCGTGGCCATCGAGCGGGATGCGTTCATGTTTGCCTGTGGGCGCTGACACAGGCTCGTTAACTCAGTTAGTAAGCGAATAAGGTTATGCGGCCGGTAAAACTACTGTCCTTACTTCGTATAACTGTCTCCAACGTGCTGTCGCAATCAATCCTTCACCTTTAGAGTGGAACTTCGACTTCTTTTTCTTGGTTTTAGATGGACTTACGGTTGAACATCTTGTAGGTAAATGCAGAAAAATAATAAAAAAACACGCACAGAACACGACGCCCAGTTGATAATCACAGTGTGTCGGCTTTTCGCAACGCAGGATATTACCTTTAGTTTCAGCAGCATTACATTCCGCGTTTCGATTGAACTTCTATACAAGGTGTCCCACATAACTTGAACCAAGAATTTAAAATGATAAGCGCGTCGGAACCGAACGCATACAATTCGCAATAGCCTGTAGTTACTAAGATATTTTTTTTGTTTTCCCCATAACTCACTAAATAAGCCTAGTTACCCAACTTTTAATTATTGGCCGAGGACCCCAGGTATCATGCGCAGATTTGTAGAGCACCTACTGAAACCATCGATCGAGTTGTTTCCTTTACGATACGTCTCACGTAGCCCTTTTTTTCCGGGCTGCAAAGAAAGCCAGAGAAATATGAAAAAAAGCCACGTGACGGAACGCTTCGGCAGGGGTATTTTGCTGCTCTCAAGCGTGCGTTCGCTGAACAGGTCGGCTGCATCGTGACAGGCGTTCTTTATCCATTCGGCAGCGGTCGGCCAGCAGCATGCATTTTTGCCGTCATCCGATTGTTTGCGATTCTATTCCTTCGGCCCTTTTTAATAAGTTTTTAAAGAAAACAATGTTTTATTCGTTGAAGCATAAATTAACTGGAACACCAATGAATATCGTCGGACAGTTTGAAAATTCATGTCTTGAAACTGCTGAGTCCTGAGAATTCGTACCACGAGAATTCGCCTTGCGAGCTCACCGGCTATAATTCTTAGATTGCAATAATGGCCGTAAATGTAATAATTAAAAACTACATTATCGTACTTAAATTAATTATTTGACGCAGTATTTGGATTTCTCGTAGAAGTAATGGCCGCATATTGCGTAGTTTAGATCGTGGTTTAGAATTGTGTTAACTGCCAGAGGCAATTTTTATAATTTTGGTGCAGTTAAAAATAAAGGACCATGGTATATCACCAGGGTTGCCGGACCGTATCCCGCGTGTGGCGACTGCATTTGTATGCCGAAATTGGTGCATGGTGCCGAAATTCTAAAACACGCGTATACCGCAGATTGGGTACACGTTTAAGCACGCAAGGCGATCAAAATTAATCCGGAGTCCCCCACTATAACTTCATAACCATATCGTGGTTTTGTCACAGAAAACCTGAGAACTGAACTCAGTGTACCACCCGAACACATAAGATGGTGGAAGCAAAATGGGAGGAATTAGATGCACATTCACAGTGACGTCTCCGATCCCCTGTGATAGGCAAAAGTGAGCGACGGCATGAGTGTGCATGCCTTGCAGAATTTACGCATGAGTTTAGATAACGAGCGTGACTAAGCTGCGAGACTAATAAACGAAATCGGGTGACTTGACATGCCATGTGAGCGTGATCGATGACTTCATGAGCGTACTCAGTTGCAACACGTAGCACAGAAGGGAGGATGGTGTCAAACGGCAATGCGGTGTCGCAACCATACAAAAGATAAAAGGGTTAATATCCTGCAGTGTCACGTCGGGACGAGTTTTACGTGAACGTCACGTAGGCCAGCGTGGCCCCCCCGTCGCGGTGATTGTTGGAGACGTACAGGCGCCGACAAAAGTGGTATACTCCACGCAGCGGGAGCCGGAGCAACGGCAAACTGCGTCGCAACGCCATCTACAGGCAGCATCAGGGATCGAGACAGCCAATGGGTGCCCTTTATTATCTGCAAGCATGTCACTTGACTCGTGTCAATGTTTCGTGCTTCAGCTCGCCAAAATGCCGAGCGACGCCGCTGCAGTAGCAATCTGCGTGGAGTATACCCCTTTTGTCAGCGCCTGTACATCGATAGCATCTCTGTGATGGTTCTGTTGAGACGTTCCGTAACACCGTTCGTTTGTGGGTGCTAGGCGGTGGACAGCTTGTGCTCAGTGGCACAAGAGCGGAGGAGGTCGTCCACAACTCGAGAGAAGGACGAGCGGCCGCGCTCTGTAAGTAACTGTCGAGGTGAACCGTGCTGGAGAATGACGTCGCGAAGGAGAAAATCGACGTCTGTTGCGCAGCTAGTCGGCAACGCCTTTGTTATCGCGTAGCGTGTCACGTAATCAGTAGCGATGGCGATCCACTTATTCCCTCTAGTCGTCGTTGGAAAAGGGCCAAGCAGGCCGACGCGAAAGAACGGTTCAAAGGGAACTTCAGTTGGATGGAGTCGTCCGACAGGTGGCAGGAAAGGTTTCTTCCGGCGCTGACACAATTCGCAAGTTACGACATAACGACGCACAGAGCGGTAGAGACCCGGCCAGAAGAACCGCAGTCGTAGGCGTCCGTATGTACGCAAAATTCCAAGGTGTCCCGCCGTCGGTGCATCGTGAAGTTGTTCGAGAGCGATGGATCGCGGATGACGAGGAAGGACAAAAAGCAATTTAGGGCCGTCAGGGTTGATATTGCGGCGGTAGAGGATGCCGTCATGCAACACGAACAGGCGGCACGTGCCGTCGGTGGGGCCAGATTGCACTCCGGCGATGATGGACTGTAAGGATGCGTCGCGTTGTTGTTCAGCGCACATGTCGGTTATGTCAGTCGAAGCCATCACGCAGGTCACCGGATCATGCGCAGCAGGATCATAGCGATACACGGAGTGACGAGAGAGACAATCAGCGTCCTTCTGGAGGCCTCCAGTCTTGTAATTGACAATCAATGAAAATTCCTGGAACCGCAAAGCCCAGCGACCAAGCCGTCCTGTCGTATCCCGGAGGGAAGACAGCCAGCAGACCAGCGGTCTGTAACGACCAAAAACGTGCGGCCGTACAAATATGGCCGGAACTTGCACTCTAAGCCGAAAACGGGGAAAAGGGGACTAACGGCAGCCGTTGGACCTTTGGATCAACGGTTAATCCACCGTGCGTGCCGTGTGAAGAGGCGAAGTGTCGTGCGCAAATTTGTGGGACTAAATGTTCGTCCTTGCAAGGTAACGGTCGACGGTGGGGATCAACGGCACAATTTAGTCCTTTGACTTTAGTCCCTTTAGAGAGGGGGGCTCCGTGTCCCTCTCCTCCCTGCCTGGACGGGGTGGCAGCGGGTCATAAAACACTGTCGCTCTGCTGTCATCCCGCCCACACTAAGGTCAACAGGCTTTCGCCATTGGCTAACATTTTGGCGGGATTCGGGCCCTGCTTGCGTGCACTCCGGGTAAGCGCGCGCAAGTCGGGTCCCGGGGAGACCACATCGGGGCGTCTGAAGGTGCGTACGTGTTCCTCTCTGCCGGCGGCGGCCCCCTTTGTCCGCCGCCGGCCGATGGTTACTTCGGCTCGTCGGGGTCCCGGCCTCGGCGGGCGCACGCGCACTCTTCCGTCGTCTCGATGTCCTGAGGCAGCGTCTGCCGATCGTGCCCCCGTCTGTTCGTCTGTCGTTTCTTTCTATTTCCCTTTTCTCTACTGTGGGGCGCGCGATGGCAGGCGCTCACCGAAGGATAGGCAACTTCTTACTGCTGGGGTTCTTTTTTCTTTGTTCCTCGTTTCTTTGTTCTCTCTCTGTCGCGGTGCGCCGATAGTGGCCACCGGCGACCATTCGGCCATGTTTTGTGTAACTAGCTTCAGATTCGGACGGGACGTTAAAATTGATGTTTGTATTGACTTCCACTTTAATAAATGTACTTTCTGGCTTCTCGAGAGCTTTGCCTAGGGTCTCCCTTGCTGCGCGCGCGGTCTCGCCTTCCCCCTAAGCTGGGGCCGGCGGGGCGCGTACGCGCGCAGCTGCGCGTCAGTACACGGAGCGGGCCGGAGCAGGCGCGGACGCGGTGCCCTGCACGCATGGCGCCTCGGAGTGCTCGAACCCGCGGTGGTCGTCCGGCGCGCGCGGAATCGGAGCGTGCGCGCCGTGAGCGTAGCGAGGAGACCACAAATTTTTCTTTTGTTCTTTCTGGAGGTGACGACATAATAGGTTTTGTGACCGCATGCGGCAATGAAAGTGACAAAAAAGAAAAGAAGAAAAAAGAACATTGTGCTTTGGAGGCGTCTGGGAGCTTGTCTGTGGTTTTGTCGACAGCGTCTCTTTCATGTGCGCCGCGGTGCTTTGGTGGTATATGGTGGCCGAGTCAGTGGAAAATAGCAACAGAATAGGCAGAGGGCCAACTATAAAGTTTTTGTGGATGGCTCACACAGTCAAAACTTACACACTTATGGCTTGATGCACGGAATTGTTAATTCTGGGGCTTTTGCTATAATGACCTTTCATATTAACGAACAATTTATTGTAGTCCCCTGAAGTTTACTATATTAAGATTTCACTGTAGCATCATTTTCAGTATTCCTGAATAGCACTTTGGTTTGCCACCTAGCACCCAGCTGCTGAAGTGACACTCAACGAAGTAAATTAAATTCACTCAAGGTGCCCTAAGTTTGCCCATCTGACCAGGATATTAAAGAGACACTAATCCCCGAATGCAGAGATCTAACTTGGATCGGGCTTGGACTTGACTTGACGAAGTCGGCCCGAAGCAAAAGGCGGACTTCGAAACGCCCAAGTCGGCTTTCGCGTTTCATAGACGCTCAAGCTGACTTGCTTCGTCAAGTCAAGACTGTGCTTCAATACAAAAGCAGGTTGCTCGTCTGTGTTCGAGGTTAACAATAAATTTATTAGCGTAAGGCACGTTGTACAGCAAAAAAGTGTGTATCTTTCCAAATTTCCACCAGGGCATAAGTGCTGAAGTATAGTTTGCGTAAACTTATTCTATCTGGCTACGTCCGCCGCTGCGATGGGTAGTGTTGCTTGCGGAAAGCGCGCGTTCCCGGCGGATTTAAGTGGTCTTCAAGTTTCGGTGTCTTGGCGCGCTTTTTGAGTTGCAGGTTTCACCATCTTTTCAAGTCGCCGCTACACTTTTAGGCGACAGTGTATTTGAGTGCAAATCAATTTTATCGTCACATATATTTTGGTTTTAGTTTATCTTTAACTCAGAGGTCTTGTTGCATGTTTGTTGCCGTAGAGAAGCGAACGAAATGGTTGGTTCGTATGGTGGTCTTTAAACGGCTTTTCTTCTCGATTGCCGCAAGGCGTTCATGCGCCGTCTGGGCCGGCAACCGGATACAAGAGGCCGAGACGAGGCATACGGTCGGTTTCTGAGGGAGCTCGCTCCCTTTTCGCCTATAGGCATTCCAGAAGGAAGGCGACGGCCCGTGTTCTGCTCGGGCTACGTGGCCCTTTGAAGAAAAAGCCAACCTATTCGAACGCACTAGGCCGGAGTCACAAACAAGAAAAAAACTGCAACATGTGCTGCGAACGAAGAGTACCGAGCGCCGTTGAGTCCCCTGCCCGGACCCATAAGGGTGACAACACCCGATAAAAAACAAAATAAATAAATAAAATGACACGTGCAAACGATTTGTCTGCTTCGCATGGAGGGTTTGTCGAGAACAACGAGAGGGAGAGTGCGGCACCGTCGTAGACATCGCAAATTGGCAGTGCGTGTCGTCTGCTAGGAAAGTGTCGTCTGTTAGGAAAACAAGTTGTGGGGCTCGCGCGACGGCAGCGCGCCGCATTTGGTTCGAAATTGCTGTTCTGTCAACAGGCTTTGACGCTGAAATGTCGCACTCACGTACGGTCTCCTCCCAAGAGAATGCACCGCAACGTAAGACGGCAGCCCGTTTTAAAGAAGACGAAAAGAGCCTGCCGACGACACTCCTGAACGGCTACAAGCATATTGTGGAATGCAAGAAAACTGGCGTCGCGTCGTTGACCAAGAAGAATCAGACATGGAAAGAAATAGCAAAACATTTGAATGCCAACCATAGGATTACGCGGCGCGATCACCTGCAACTGAAAAAATGCTGGACCAACCTGAAGCAAAAGCGGAAAGAGGAAGCTGCGGAAGAAAAGGGAAAGCGCCACAAAACTGGTAAGCGCACATGTTCTGCATGACTGACTTATTTGGGCTGCTTTTTATTATGTGTAGTCACAGGAGATGAGAAAATACGCTCGCAATCAATCTTTCCGCGACTGCGGGAAGCGCACCAGCATCGGGCGCGGGTGCTTCGCGATGAGCAGAGTCACCTTTCCTACTGCGCGGCACACTGTTGACTGAGGAATGCGGACCGGACCTCTGGTGACTGTTTGAAACGTGCCAGCGCCGTAAAACATCACAGCCATCAGCAACTGCAGCATGGGAGGCACACAGTCGGTCCTCTATTGTCCCCGCTTACCCGGATAGGCAACGTAGCGAGAAGTCGCACGGCGTTCTTCGTGAATCTGTAGCGACCGAGGAATTGTTCGTCGTCGTACAGCTCCATCGAATTCCCTCGGTCACGTAGGGTAGGTCGCGGAATTTTCGGCAAGGGCTGCGCCTCTGAAAATGCTGTATCCATGGCGTAGCAAGCAAACTCGAAAGCAGCTAACCTCCGCGCGACGTCCGTTCGGGAGGCTGCCATGTTGGAATAACACACGAAGTCAGTTTCAAGCTAGCCCGGGAGCAGACTTCAAACTTGAGCGGACTTCGACGCAGCCAAGTCGTTCCCAAGTCGTCCTCAAGATCAAGCACGATTTACGACGCGCGGCGAAGCTGTCTTGAGACTGCCAGATGTCAAGTTCGAGCCAAGTTAGATCTCTGCATTCGGGGGTTAAGTGCTTCTAACTTATATTTGACTCTGACTGCTCCTGACTTAATTTCATTTTCATGATTTTACTCTGGCTATGACACGTTTCATCTGCTGTATACTTTGGAGTTGTTTTATTTTGTTTGAACTGTCGCATATTTTCAGTCATTTTTTTTATCTCCTGTATTTATATGTCATTACTGTATACCAAGGACTTGGCATTTGTATGCTAGTATTCCTTTTTTTGTTTTGTTAATTGTGGCTCAAGATGATGGTGGCAATATGTAATCAAAAATAAACATGGGTTACTTGAGTTCGATCATTGTTTTTGCTTGAAAAGCTATGGCAACCTGGAATCATTGGAAAAGTGATTTCGGTGCATGACTGAAAAGTATGATTTATTCCAAACACTATATTTAATCAGAAACACATTGTTTCGGATTGAATGCTAATCATTCCTGTTTGAACCGTTAGCCTTTAGAAGAACATTAAGGTGGTATAACCATTACCTTTATGGTGGGCAACATTTAATCTTGGGGGAACAACTGTTGGTTTAGTGGAAGTACTTGAAAGGAAGAACATTTCTCCGGAGAAGGGCGAACAGATAGTCTCTGGGCTAATTTAACCAGCCCAACCATTGGTCCTCCCTGGCTTAAAAGTTGCTCCTGCAGTTACTCCCTGTGGACTAACCTGAACAGACTAACCGTTGGTCCTCTAGGGACTAACTGGGAAGGACTAAAAGTTGCTCCTGCAGTTACTCCCTGTGGACTAACCTGAACAGACTAACCGTTGGTCCTCTAGGGACTAACTGGGAAGGACTAAAAGTTGCTCCTGCAGTTACTCCCTGTGGACTAACCATAACAGACTAACTAATGGTCCTCTAGGGACCAACTGGGAGGGACTAAAAGTTGCTCCTGCAGTTACTCCTGTAGACTAACTTTAACAGACTAACCGTTGATCCTCTAGGGACTAACTGGGAGGGTCTAAAAGTTGCCCTCACTTTTAGTCTGCAGTAGTTGCTCCCCCAGTTAGGCCGCTGCATTTGCTCCCGCAGTTAGTACAAAATTGGTTCAAAATCTGTGGCAGGTCATTTAGTCCCCCAAGAGACTAACAGCCATACCCGTTTTAGTCCTTTTTGGCTTAGAGTGTGGCGACAGCCCAAACTGAAGCCAACTATACTCCCGCTCGGTGATGGAGTAATTTCTCTGGGCAGGTGAGAGCAGGCGGTTAGTGTAAGCTATCACGCACTCGGCACCATTCTGTTGTTGGGCGAGAACAGCGCCAATGCCATGGGCGCTTGCTTCAGTGTGGACTTCGGTCGGTGCAGATGGATCAAAGTGGGCAAGTATGAGAGGGGTGTTCAGAAGCCCGATGAGAGCGGCGAAAAAGTGAGCCTGCTCTGGGCATGTGCAGAAGTCAGGTGAGGGGCAATCATTTTCGCGAAGTCATCCGTTAAGGAACCAGAGCTGTGAGGTGCCATTGGCGCTAATAGACCACTCCCGGCATTCAGACTCTCAATGTTAAGTTCAGAATTACTAGAAACGCTGGCCAAGAACATGCCAGCCGGAATCACTTGAGCGCACAGGCTGAAATTCAGAAGCGGTATAACAGCGTCGTTTTTAGTGACCGTGACCAGCGTATGTGGAACAGCGACGTGCCGGTTCAAAAGCACGTCGATGATGGGGTGAAGCACATATTCACCGTCAGGAACCTGAGGCTGCGCGGTCAAAGTGATGTAAGTAACTGCCTCGGATGACAGACACACATCGTGAAGCGTGCACAAGAGCGGTGGGGCGGTGTTCGGAGCATCAGCGAGTTGAGGCAGTTCTAAGTGAAGAACGCCGGTCGCGCAGTCGATGAGAGAAGAATGAGAGGATAATAGGTTCAATCCAAGGATAACGTCGCGAGGGCAGTTGTTGATCACAGCAAAGAGAACATAAGTAGGGCGGCCGGCTATACTTAAACGCGCAGTACACATTCCAAGAACAACCAGCACGCCACCGTCGGCCACACAAAGCAGTCGGGCAGGTGCTGGAGTGAGGACCATCTTTAAACATCTGTGTAGGCTAGCACTCATCACAGATACGTGGGGCCCTGTGTCGACGATTGCTTGGACAGGTACGCCATCTATTTTAACGTCAATTACACTCCTCCTTGTGGGCCTAGACAAAGGATTTGCTGCAGTAGTCGGAAATTGAGCACCACCTCCGATGGCTGCATTTCCTAGTTTTCCGAAAGGGTGCGGTCAAAAGCCACACGCGACGAAAGGCGACGTGGCTGCGGCGAACGGGAAGATGGGCGACATGTGTGCGGTGAACGAGACTGGTGTCCGCGCGGCGATGGTGAGCTATACTGTGCCAAGTGTTCCTATAGCAGAGTTGTCGGCGTTGTTAGACTCGGCGGTGGGCGAAACATTGCGGACATTTCCATTAAAACGGCTCAGGTTGGTCGGCGTGCGAGGTGTTGAGGGTCACGAGTTGCGACAGCATCGGGCGACATGACCAATGCGGCGACAGGTGAAACACATCGGCTGGTAGTCCGCAGTTCTCCACTCAGTCGGGTTGGGATAACGCGGAGAGAAGCATCGGGGTGGAGCGAAAGGAGTAGAAGGGCGTTCGTTTGCTCTGAGATTGGCGACAGCACCAACAGAATGTAAACCAATGTTTTCAAGTTCCTGGCGAACGATGGCTTGTAGGAGGGGAACTGAAAAAGTGAAAGCATCAGGCCTACGTGAACAGAAAGCTGCGGGCGTAATCGCATCCAGTTCACGTCGAACGATTCGCACCATGTCCTCTGATGGCGACGCATGCTGCTGTGTGGGTTGTTCTGCACACAGGTCGACGTTGTGGTAGTATTGGGAAGTCTGGCGAATGGTTGGAAGACGCGCCGGCTTTCGGCCTGCTCGAATTGTCGGCACTCTTTAATGATAGCATCAACTATAGAGCAGCTCTGGCACATGAGCAGATTAAACGCGTCGTTAACAATGCCCTTCAGCACGTGCCCGACTTTCTCAGCTTCTATTATGTCGTGATCAGCTTTAGGACAAAGTGCCAGCACGTCCTGGATGTACAAGACATAGGACTCCGCGGGGGATTGGGCACGGGAGGCCATTTCCTGCTTTACGACAATATTATCGCCGGCTGGTTCGCCAAACTCTGTCAATTTCTTTGTGCATTGGTCCCAGCTAGTTATAGCTTGTCTTCGTGGTTTTCGTACCACATATTTTCCGTGTGTCTTAGGTAGAGCAACAGGTTAGCTAGCATAAGCGTAGGGTCCCATGTTTTGATTCCGCTTAAGCATCCGTACATAACCATCCCCTTCAAGGTCGGCGCCGTCGGTCCCGCAGAATGTTCCGGGATCCTTGGGTTGCACAGCCACAACCGAAGGTGACAGCGACGTAGCTCGCAACGATGATGTTTGAGGCGGCAACGACGTTGATCCCGCGTGCTCAGCGTCATTCATGGTGCGGAAGGTGATGCGACGTCCACTGCGGCGCTCCCTCACGAGTATACTTTACGGGGGTGTTGGGAGTATAGATAGATTGTATTTACAATATATATACAAAGATGAGTCAGAGTATTTCAGATGGCTGACCAACAACAACACGCAGCAGCCAGCGTCTCGCGATCTTCTCCCTCTCTCTTTTTTTCATCCTTCTGTAACAGTATTACTAACTACCACCATATATGGTGGTAGTTAGTAAAATACAGAACATATATGTTCTGTATTTTGACTTTACGAGAGCCTGCAGAAAATGTGTATCTGTAGAGTTGATAGTGCTTATGAAGCTCCTTAAATTATTGTTTAACATTAACCTTGAGTTTTAGAGGCTCACATATTGCCAAAGTTGTCACGGCTTAATTTTAAGTAGGCAAGATGGAAATGATTACAAGGATTAAGGAGGCAAATTGCGTTTTACATGTACTAAGCATAGCTGTATACTCACGGGATACTTCTGCCAGTTCCGCAAGCGCTTCGAACTGAAACGGTTTTGCTATTCCCTTTCTCGTTCCCGGCAATATATTTATAATGGTATTTATCGTGTGCGCTCGTGCAATAATGGTGACGAATAAAGTACGTGAATGTAAAGAAAAATAGCATAAAACAACGTGACGTTCCAACGTTAGACCCCAAGTGCGAAGAACGTCCGAATACAAGCAGTAATTGTTACTTTTCTCAAAATATATACATGGACACCAGAAAGCTAGCCATTGGGACAGTTAATACATGTTTAGTTTTTACTTACAGGATCGTACACTCTAAGAAAATCCCGGGGAAAACGGGGCTAACTGGGTCGTTAGTACTAAAAAGGGCGCTTTCGTCCCTCAAAGGACAAACTGCATGAATGCGCGTGCCGTGTGCAAATTTCGGAGAGTAAGTGTTTAATCCCTGGTCGGAAAGAGAGCAACGGGAGGATGAACGATGACAGTTACTCCCCAATCACTTCCCTGTTTTTGTCCGTGTCATGGAGCGATGCGGCGGAAACGGTATTGCCTATAAATCGTGAATAGTTCGAAGTTCGTGCACTGTCTATTGAACTACATTCAAAGCAGCACCTTGCCTCTTCGTGAGAAAATTGCGTGAAACTTAAAAGCTGGAGCGTGAAGAGCCATGCCCTTCGTGCGCACACCATAAGTGAGCGAACCACATTAAACGCACAAGTCATTGATAGACGGCTAGATTTTCTTGGTCAATAGTACCTAAGTTCCTTCCGTTGAGGCTACGAACTTAACTGAAGCGATGTGCAGCTCAAACGGGACACGCTAAACGACAGAGAAATTGGCCTTCTCTGTCGTTTTCGGTGCCCCATTTGAGTTCGCTACACGTATACATCGCGTAGTGCCTCAGTTTCATCATCTTAAGCAGCAGCAGCCTGTTTTATGTCCACTGCAGGACGAAGGCCTCTCCCTGCGATCTCCAATTATTCCTGTCCAGCGCCAACCGATTCCAAATAGCGCCCGCGAATTTCATAATTTCATCGCTCCACCTACCGTATTTTGTCGTACGTCCTCGATTACGTTTTCCTTCTCTTGGTATCCGTTCTGTAACCCTAATGGACCAACGGTTATCTAACCGGCGCATTACATGACCTGCCCAGCTCCATTCTTTCTCTTGATGTCAATTATAATTATGTCTACCCGTTTGCTCTCTGATCCAAACCGCTCTCTTTCTGTCTCTTAACGTTATCCCTAGCAATCTTCGTTCCATCGCTCTTTGCGCAGTCCTTAACTTGTTCTCAAGTTTCTTTGACAGTCTCCAAGTTTCTGCCCTATATGTCCGCACAGGTAAAATGCAATGATTGTACACCTTCCTTTTCAATGATAATGGTAAGCTCCCAGTCAGGAGCTGGCAATGTCTGCCGTATGTGATTCAACCCATTTTTGTTCTTCTGTGAATTTCCTTCTCATGATCACGGTTCCCTGTGATCAGTTTACCTAAGTAAACGTACTCCTTCACAGACTCTAGAGGCCGACTGGCAACCTTGAACTCTTGTTCTGTTGGCCGGCTATTTTTCATTATCTTTGTCTTCTGCATCTTAATCTTCAACCCCCCTCCACTCTCTTTGTTAAGGTCGTCAATCATTTGTTGTAACTCGTCTGCACTGTTGCTGAATAGAACAATGTCATCGGCAACCCGAAGGTTGCTTAGATATTCGCCGTCGATCTTTACTCCTAAGCCTTGCCAGTTTAATAGCTTGAATACTTCTAACCACGCAGTGAATAGCATTGGAAAGATTGTGTCTCCCTGTCTGACTACTTTCTTTACAGGTATCTTCCTGCTTTTATTGTAGAATTTAGGTAGCTGTAGAACCTCTGTAGATATTTTCCAAGGTCTCTACGCAAGCGTTCTGTACTCCTTGATTACGTAATGCCTCTATGACTGCTGGTATCCGCAGCTGCTGGGCACTAAGGGTCATTGGATAATTGAGTTAGCCATCTGGGAGGGGTGGCCGAATACTGTACCAGGGAGGCCAATTCCTGATCTGGTGAGGGATTGTCTTATTGAAGCTTTGTGTGCCCTGCTAATTTGGTTGTACCTGGATTCGTATAGCCCCACTCGCTCTCGGCATCTTCTGCCGGTGACAGGCGTCACTCCAAGCCTGCAGTTGTGCACTGGAGGAGGTGAATTCCAAGCTCACCATCATCATCAAAAAAAACAAAAATACTTATAGCGGGATTCGAACTTCCGACTATGGCAACCGAGCATTCGCCATAGCTCCGTCAGATAATCCCGCAGGCGAGGAGGCTACCTTATCGCGGACAAGTACAGCGCCGAGGGCCTTATACATGCCTAAAAACTTATTTGATTTGTCCGCGATAGAAGTGTTTTCCTCCTCGCGATGGATAACTCAATATAGAGCGATTTCTAAACGGTTCCAGTCTCGTAGTTCTGGAGTCGCACGTGCAAAGTTGACACGGCGTAGTATTGCTGAATGGTGCCCACATCGTGGTTTCGGAGTCACTCGTACGCATGCGGCCATGAACGCGGCTAGATATGCGATACATTTTCGGCGAACTCGAACAATACTTAAATGTAGCGTGAAAAAAGAAAAGAAAGTGAGAAGAAATATATACAAAAAAAAAACTTTCAGCGCTTACCGGGAATTCACTAGTAGCGTGTTCAAGGCGGTACACCAAACAACTCACGGTCCCGACTGCCTGTATAGAATGCATCGGAAAAGTCTTTCCGGACGGACATGGTGCTGATGGGCAGGGCAAGGCTGAGACGTCAGATGTGAGGAGGGTGCATTGACTGAGACTTTCGCCTCAGTTTAAATTGCCCTAAGAATACTCGGTCTGATTTCCTTTCGCAGTCGCTTATGGTTGGAAGTACACTCAACGTTAGACTGTCACTTGATAGCATGCACAAAATGCCGACTCGCTTTTATATTGCCGCACTTGCGTTCCGCTGCTTAGCCTTGTCTCAATATCCGTTCCTGTTAACTGACCACCATTACTCATAATTCCATGCAATAAACAAAAATAAAAAGACCACCGTGGTGGAGTGGTCTGAGTACCTAACTTGCGAGCGAGAGGACTTGAGTTGGAATCCTGCTTTCGGGCGCCTTTATTTTTCGCTCAGTAATTGTTTTATTAGGGTATAAACGCCTAATTTAATTAATTTCACCTTTGCGGAGCATCGGAAAGAATTACCGGAGA
Organism: Dermacentor andersoni; assembly: GCF_023375885.2. NCBI lineage: Eukaryota > Metazoa > Arthropoda > Arachnida > Ixodida > Ixodidae > Dermacentor > Dermacentor andersoni. The sequence continues at coordinate 228,680,738 of NC_092815.1, read as the reverse complement.
GCATCGGAAAAGGGCAACTGTTAGTCCTCCAAGGAGTAAGCGCATGGGGAGTAACAGTTCATCCCATCTCAGTTAGTCCCCAAATGGACTAACCTCCCTACCCTTCTTAGTCCTTTTTCTCTTATAGTGTAGGCCACGCATAGCCTTTCAAGTGAGGACACCAGGATATTCTGCATTCTTGGGTCGGGAAATGGTTAGCTGTACGCAGTACTCGGTTTTCTTCAGCTCAGTGCAAAAGTAATCTTTCTGTGGTACACGAAGACATGTGCGTTATATATTTGAGGTACCATTATTTCCAGCCGTTTCATCAAGTCTCGTATCTGCATGGCAGGAGCATGCATATCTTTATATGCACAAGTCTCGCATGGGCGTGTTACCCTTGCGCTTCCATTCAGTGCGCAGAGAGGCAGGTTATAGGAAGACCACTCGGCGCTAAGCAAGCCTGTCTATTCCAGCAGCTCACATATGTTTTACCGGCAAAGCAAGAATAAGAGGCAGTCGTCGACTACACTGACCTTGTCCCGTAACAGACGTAACACCGGACGCATCGCCACTTTAGAAAAGAGGACGCACCTTCTTGCGCAGCTTGTCGAAGGCGCTGTTGAGGTTGAACATGCGGCGTCGCTCTCGGATGTTGGCCGCCCTGCGCTGAGCCACGGTGGCCACCCGGCGCCGCGGCTTGCTCTTCCCGCTGCCGCCGTGCGGCGGGCACGCGAAGCCGTTCTGCTGGGCAGCCCCCGCGGGTGACCTCTTGCCCTGCACCGTCATGGCCGGGAAGCGAGACCCCGACGAAGGGGCCGACACGCCGGCGCCTCCTCCCGCCGAGTGGTGTCCGCCGATACCGAAGGGCCCGAACTCGAACGCCGACTGGTAGGCACCCGCGGCCGCCGAAGGCGCGCCCAGGCCTTCCCAGGCTAGGGGCGAGAAGGCGTCCGGCGGCGGACCGCCGCTGCCGGCTTCGAACGCGTACGGCGCCAAGGGCCCGCCGAAGCCGTGCGCCGCCGCGGCTGCCGCACCGGCGGCGCGCAGCTCGGAGAGCCGGAAGTCGTGGTACGAGGCGAGCTCCACGTGGCTCGACAGGTCGAGGAATGCCGCGGCCGCCGCAGCGGCGGCCGCGGCAGCAGTCGTTGCCGCTCCGCTGACGCCACCGCCGCCTCCTCCGTCAGGTGCGACAAACGCTGGCGGTGCGGGGTGAAGTCGAGCGGACGCCATTAGGGCAGCGCGCTGAGTTGCCGCGCCAGCGCGCCCCCACCTTTGCGCGCCTTCCCCTTGGAAGTCCAGGAGAAACGCAGCTAAGACAAAACAGCAGCCACGGCCGTCGGCCAGAAGGTGCCAGCGAGCCCCCGATTTGTGCACGGCTACTTTCACACGGCGAGTTTCCTCGGAGGGCACAGCGCCACGTCCTCGAGGAGCGAGGGGAGCGCTGACGCTGCCACTGCAATATCGCGGCGGGCGCCAGCCGCTCCGATGTTTTTCACGCTCCGGCTGGCACGACGCGGTGCAACGACGCGCACTCGACGCCCGTCGCGGCCTCCACCGATGGGCGGGGCGTCGCCGCCAGGGACGCCTCTGCCAGGCTCCCGTTTTCCCTCGCCGATTTTCGCCGTCCACTCAAACGGGGGCAGCTGACACGTTGTCTGAGGGCACGCCCCTGACTTGTTAAAAGCCAATAGGAACGCAGCTTTGCACGCAAGCGGGCGGCTCTTTCCCGCCCTTTCAGGATGGGCGCGTGGGGATGGTTGATGGCGGTGTCTCGAGGTCGCCTGGGTAACGGTTCCCTTTTGGGAAAGAGCAGTGGCGCTCTTCATCACGACCGCCAAGGTTTAGCGAAATATTTAAATCTAAGCCGTGCGCTTAGTTTTTGCGTTTGGCCGCAGGTCTGCTACGCGAAATAAGTATACACGGAGGGATATTTTTGTAGACAGGCCTCACGTTTAGACTTGAGTGCTCTCTGTACGCGCATAATTAATCACCGGCAAATTTTGCGCCTGCGCACGAGGCAGTGAGACATATAGGATCATTCAGCATAAAATGCGAAAGTATAGCTATGTCGCCTCAGAGAAACCACGAGGAATCGTGGAAGTTAGCATTGTCATCCATAAGACGAACAATTTAGTAGGTGCATTGTACGCGAGCAAGAACGTACAGGTAATTTGTAACTGTCCACAAGACAGTACCGCACTATTTGCTGAACTATTTTAGATCTTTTGAATCTACTAACTGAAATGTGATTGTAAACAGACGCAGTTGTTCTTTCTTGGCGCTGTCCATGTGTGATGCGAGATGAGCCAAATGCGCTAAGATGCCGCACGGCTCCACCCGTGTTTAGCTTTCACGAATTCCGAGCGCTACTCTAACGGAGCAACTAACTTCAGTAATATTCCAAAGATCTGGCGGAATCGAATCCCGGTCACGGCGACCGAAGTTCAATGGGGGCGAAATGCGAGAACACCCGTGTACTTAGATTTAGGTGCACGTCAAAGAAACCGAGGTGGTCCAAATTTCCGGAGTTCGCCCCCCCCCCCCCCCTACGGCATGCCTCATAATCAGATTTTGACACGTAAAATCGCATAAGTTAATTTTTTTTTTGTTATTCCAAAGATCATCTTTTTCTATCGACTTTTTCTACGGTGATACCTCGGGCTCATATTTGATCACGTAGTGGCGCCTCCATTGATTGCCTGCGCTGCTTCCGTGTTTACCATGGATGTGCACGACCCCGGTGCGGTTCAGTAAACCTTTGTTTCGGTGGATATCGTAGACGGTGGCTGGGTGGACAACACGAAGCTTTGGCCACACCTTCAGATAAGCGCTTTGGGAGCTCATCATGCCTCGGGCAATCGGCGCGAGCTGCGTGTACAGTGCTTGTTCTAGAAGGGAGGCAAGAGATTATTTCCAAGCTGTCCATACTTCCCGCTGATGAATTAAATCAGGATCAGTGTGTTTTGGCATTCTCTCTTTATTTGGCCAACAGTCCGAAACAACGACTTGTCATCGTTCTCACTCATTATGAAAGCGCTCGCAGGTGTGATTTGTTTTTATTTATTTCCTAATTGTGCAGGCTAGTCGGCCCAAGCAGGAGTGGAGTTACCATACAATGAGAACAGCAATAAATAAACTATGTGATCACCTGCGATAGATTTATTCTTGCTGCGTACGAGGGGTTGGAACGTCGATGTTCTTCACTTTGTAAAGCTTGTGGCAAAGACGTATTAAATTAAATGCTGTGATTTTACCTGCTACAACCAGAATATTATTTGAGGCACACCATTGTGTGGGGCTCCGGATTATAATTTAGACCACCTGGGGTTATTTAACGAGCATGACTCTCTTTAACCCAATGAGTGGTACACGGGCGTTTTTGCATTTCATCCCCATTGAAGTGGGCCGCCATAGCCGGGATCAGACCTCACGCCTCGGATAGCTAAGCGTCGCAACGAAGCCACTACACCACCACGGCGGGTCGGTAGCTTACTCTCTGGACCGTCACGAAACTTTCAGCTTCGAACATTTGTGTGCCGTCTGCGTACACTGTAAACAGCCCCTATGAAAATGGTCATTGCCTTTATGTTTCCATTATGTTTCCTTCTTGTGCCCTATGTGACCTTCATGATTCCTTGTCCTATGTGTGACCTCCGGGACGCCAACTTTGTGTGTACCACGTGTTTACTCATCCTAACGTATACCTCGAGGAAGTGACCTTTATTATGCCTCTAGGATGTGTCCTTCATGTTTACGGCAAGATGTTAACTGGATGTGCACTGTGTGTTACCTGAGTGTACATTTGAGTGCACATGTAGGTGACATAGTGCACACAACAACCGTCTATACATTTAATACCGGCACATCTATCTGTACTGTGTGACAGTCATGGATACATTCAGCAGAGTCATTGTAAGTACTGAATCTTGACTTATCCTTTCATTTGCCCCAAGAAAACGAGCCTTATTATAATTCTTGTAGCATGTGTCCTTTTTGTAGGTGTGCACTTCAGTGCACACGTAGGTAAGATAGAGCATTAATCTATATGGTGCACTCTATGTTACCTACATGTGCATTTCAGTGCACACCTAGGTAGCAGAATGCGCACAGTGAGCATCTTTTGCAAATAGTATAGTTAGATCTGCCTGTACTGCGTGTTAGGCACTGGAAGATTGAGGGAAGAGGCACTGCTTGCCCCCCTCACACTAGAGACACGCGGACCAGCACTAATTATGGCTATATTGCGCGGAAAATTGAGCATGCCATGAAATAAGATGGTGTATAGTGCCTTATGCCATGAATCCTCTTAATATATAAAGTATTTAATACTTTTTCAACCTGCTATTTTCCAGTAGTAAGTCAGATACAAAAATCTGACGTATTTAGCCTAATATGCAAGAATTTCATGAATGTTTTGTGCCAGCTAAGCTATCGAATATAGATGATTGAACGTTTAAGACGGTTCTCATAGCAGGCGTCTTTCATGTTCATCGCAGGATGCCTTGATGCTCCGTTTCGGCTGAAGTTTGTGAAATAATGTACTTAATTTATTATCTGGCTTAATTATGCAAAAATGTAGACATCATAGCTTTTGTCATTGGAGATGAGTGCAAGTTTCTGCTCTGCTTGCTGGCACAAGAGAATGACTTATTTTGCTGCTAGCACAGTGCATGCAGTGCGACTTTCACCACACATGCTTTAGCACATCTGGCCGTGAGAGCACTGCGGCTTCTGGAGTTTGTAGAATTCTTTGCCTTGTACCCTTCATGATATCGCCTTTTTCAGCACAAGAAAGTGAGCATTATGGCTTCTAGTTATAATTAATATTATCACAGAAATATGAGCATTATGTTATCTGTGTTACCAGCAGGATGTTTTCCTGTGCGTGCACTCTATATGTTACTGGGCTGTGTACTCCCTCCATTGCACATCCAGGTAACTTAGAGTGCACCCAGTGATTATCTTTTAACAGTTGCTACATATAGATCATCTAACGGAAAGATGTATTAACTACTGGCGTATCAAAGTAAAAAAAAAAGGGGGGGGGCGCCTGCTTCCCCCTTCCTCATCTATCTTGGCCGCATTGACGGCCACGTACGCGCCATCAACAGTACATACGTACATCAAAGCCTCATGCAGCGAATTGTCTCACGACAAATAACAACTGCGCGGCGGCTGGAGACGCGGTGGCACGACGAGCAGTGTTCGATGGCTCACGCTACATGAACCGAAAAAGAGGCGGACGCTTCCGGGGCCAATCCGCCCCTTTTTTGTGAGCGTACACGCATATACAACCTACCATTTAAGTAGCTGTTTGCGGTGTTATATTGGTTTCATGATAGCCTCATTACACGTAAATATCTAATACGTACGTTATGATTGCCTCTATATTACGCTCGTAAGATTTCTCTGCAGCCGTCAGCGGGAAATGCAAGCGCTGGCACCTCCAAAGCTGAAGTTGAGCTGCCACTAACTTTCAGAACGCCTAGTTCGAAAGAATGTAGTGAAATTGAATATCTATAACATTTCTGATACTCTAAACTGAAAAAAAAAAAACTTGAACATTGGGAGGCGCTGCCACTGCTCCACCTAAAACCATGGACTTCGAAGCACTTTTTCACATGTTGCTTTTTCTACACACTAAGAAAAAAAAGAGTACCGCTTACTCTTTTCGAAGAGTCTGGACTCGCCACGTATACGACACACTTTGTGGGAGACACCCGAACTCTCTTTCGGCAGAGAGTCCCGAGACTATCTGTGCTCGATACAAGGTGGTTACGTGACTCCACACACAACAGTCATGCAACTCTCTTGTAGTAGTCTGCTAACCCTCTCAAAAGAGTTACACGACTAGTGCTGAGGGAGTCCGTTAACTATTCTGCATGAGTCAGACGACTCAAGATAAAGGGTCACATGGCCACTGCGGAAGGATTCGGGTAACTATTCTTGATGAGTCTGATGACTCCAGCAGTGTGTGTCAAGTTACCCTTAGTGCGTGGTGCAGGACTCTTGTAAATAGAGTAAAATAACTAATCCATGTAAGTCGTTTGACTCTCGGATGGCAGTGTCGAGCCGATTTTCAAAATGTGTCACCAACTTTTGCTGTAAGTACGCACGACTACTGCTAGTTCTCCAGATGACTACTGTGAAAAGACAACATTTACGAAAGAACCCATAGCAAGCTTGCCAAAAAGGACATGGCAGGTTAGCAACAAAAAGTTAACATTTCATCACCCTTTGTTGTCTTCTGGAAAATTCAAATGTATTAGCACAGAATTCAAATGTATTAGTCAGCACAGAATCACCATGAAAGCAAGACAGTTCTCATTACTATTAAACTGGAATCAATAGCCAACCAAGCAAAACAGTTTTAAATATATGTAGCCTGCAGGTGCATATGCATGACACTGCAATGGAACTCGGAACCATAACGAGACCCCAAAATATTATGTAACTCATGCAGAAGTTCAATTCAGCGCTGAACAAGTCTCTAATGTCAAAACATTTCTAAGTTAAACCTACTTCACTGTTCTTCGAGACATGTTTTTATTTAGAACTTACGATTTAACATTTTAAGCAAGTAAGCTACACATAACAAATAAAAAAGGCTGCACTTATGTACAGAGGAGACCCAGATAATCAAGTGCAAAAAAAAACAATATTCCAACTTATATTACATAATCTATGCGTTATACTATGCTTGCTAAAAACAACTGGTTGGCAATTGATAATCCAATCTAACAGTAAAAACAGCTGTCTTACCTTATGGTACTCTTGTTGGCACTTTTCCCCCACAACTTGTGCATGTTAGCGTCAGTTGAAAATTCATCTGAAAAATACCACATTAAAAAGTTGTGCATCAATTTTATTCTGTCAAACAACATGCAACAGTGCATAAAAGCTTCACAACAGATAATATTACAGCAACATTTATACTAAATACAGATAAATACAGCAACATTTATACTAATTGTTTATTTATGTTGACAAATGTACTTTTCCAAGACAAAGTATAGTAGCTGGCACAGACAATTTCACAGATTGCAATAACCACTAATACAAAACTTGCCGTAACGCAAACACGCTGACAAAATATGTAGCACAGGTAGCTGTATTTTGTTACAGCAAAGATAGCACATGAATAATGAGGACAAGGGAGGGAGCAGAACACATAAACTATACCCAGCTGCATGCATGCAGCTGTAACAATATACATGGTGCACCAACATCCAAAATAAACAGAGGAAGATGTGAGGAAAGTTTCTTTTACTCATCACAAGTTATCCTGTAAGAGCAGATTATGCACTGGCTGTAATCTACCCTCAGCGCATACGTAAATAAGTTACATTAGGTGCCACATTTACAAATCACTCATACAATGTTCTTGTGATTGTCCTTATTCCGATTTTTAACTTGGAAAGCATGATTGATTTACGTAAAGCCTTCCTACGGCTTGGCACATATGTATACAGAAAGAAGTGTTTCTATAAACACTGGATGTCATGGAAGGATGACTGACACATATCTCTTAATTCTTTTGTCTTTGTCTTTATGATTATCTACCACAGCAGTCTTTTGTAGAGTGAAACACATCCAGATAATACACTGTGGGCAACACAGTGTGAATACCTGTTCTTGATTTCTACCTTTCTCTGGTGTCCCGCTAAGGTAAGATTGGTGCAAAAAATTGTCTTTCCAATGTATGCGTTCCCACAAAACAGGAGCAGATGATATGCCACATTAATGGTGCGAGAAATAAAACATCTGTTCTTAACTTACCACTGCCATTCCAATCTGGTGCGATTTTCTGCTTTGTTGTGTACTCTAGCACAGGTGCTACGCAGTTCACTT